>NW_019392659.1:142500-568824 GCF_000648675.2 Cimex lectularius | reverse complement strand
CATCCAATATCCAACGAATTCAGTCTTTTCAATCTAAAGTTCTCCGCCGTATCCTCAATGCTCCCTTCTACGTCACAAATCAAACGATCCATAAAGATCTTAAAATCCCTTTCGTGAAAGATCTTATCCATACACGCTTCTTCACTTTTCACTCTAAACTCTCCCTCCATCCTAACTCACTAGCCCTAACTCTTTCCTCAACATCTCACCCTTACAATCCTCCACGCCGTTTAAAACTCGTGATCTTCTATCTAACCCACCGAATTAACTCTTACTCCCCCCCCCCATTAAATAAAAAAAGAGAAACTTGGAGGAGGAGCTGCCGCCTAGTGGCAACACTCCTTAACACTGAAACTCGTCAATCGTCACACGATCGTCACAACCCGATAAGGTCTCGGGTTCGCTTTCGCTTCAATCATTTTGGAGGATATTCTGGTAGTGTGGAAGTGATAACGACCGTACTAGTACATTATTGTGGATGCACAATGATTTTGAATGATAGTTTTGAATTGAATTTTTACAAACGGTCTAGATGATGTCATGTGTTTAATGAGATGTGTAAGTCGTTATAAATAGTATGTTTTGAATCAAAAATTGCAGCATTTATAATTTGACGGAGAATTTTCGAATTAATTGATTAGAATTGGAAACCTTACTTGAGCCCCACGATGTCTGATTTAATTGTTTTGTCAATGTAACTTCTTTTATGATTTTTTAAGGCACATGCATTTATGGTATCTATTTGAGCTTAAAAGACAGAGGTTTGTTGGGTACTTGAAGTTTGATCCCATCCAGTTTGATTGTTTCTGGAGCCTAAATAAGCTTTTTCTTTCTTCAACTTGTGCAATTATTTCCACTGGAGGTAAGTTTAGCAGAGTTTCTAGTGCAATTGAGAGGGTTTCTTGCCGCTGGGAGAAATAGGATTGATAGGCTTTGTAGCTTGTTTTTATTGAGCTTTGGTTCACCAGATTAGTGATCAATAGGTTACTTTGTATCATATTGGCCATTAACGGTTTTAAACCCCATGATTCGCCTAGAGTTCTTCTTGTGGTCATTAGTGATTAATGTACTCATTTTACTTTTTGTTATGATGTGCTGCAGGTGAGGGAAGGGTCTTATCAAAGATTAGATAATATATAGGTACTTTACCTCGATTTTTTAACTGCCACATTTCATTATAGAATATATTATATTTCAGTTGCTATTCTTGGTGAATGCAGTTAATGTAATTTTCGATGGGTTTGATTGAAGTCCCGGTTGTGAGCATCATTGCTCCACTATTGCTCTTTAAATAGTGTAGCGAATTTTCCACTGATTAGTACAACGGTGCTCCCACGACCTCAGCCTCCCCCTCATAAGAATAAATGATCCTAAAAGGAAGAAATTCTACAAATGTTTGTTAATATGAATAATATAGTATATTTGTTTTATTTTAATTTTACTGCACATCTTCTCTATTTTTTCATTCACCATTTCTCAATTTGTTTTTCGATTGTTGTTATAGACCTATCTAGGCAATTCAGACAGAGCGATACATTTCCAAACCATCAGTCTTCCAATGAATGAGTTTGCCCATAGGATTGCCGAATTTTCAACATTAGGTCCCCTCCCCCACGAGGAAAAAAGATGAGATATGATTGATTGGCTCGATGACAAAGTATCTACTTTAAAGGTTTCATTAGCTGGCAAACTAAGAAAAATCGTCGGACGTAACGTTCTGTTTAATGTATACATGAGAAATGGATTAGAAAAGGCAAGAGAAATTTAAAAAGAAATGTCTTTCTTCCGTAAATAAAAACACTGGGGGAGCTGGGGGCGGGCGCATTACACTAATAGAAAAGTAGGCCACCCTCGTGCAACTTCCATCCTGTACTGCGTTGTTTATAAATTATCTTTTTAATACGATTGCCAAATTAAACTAATTATGAAATGAATTATTATAAATTATCTGGTATTAATATATATCTAGTAAAAACGTTTAGTAACAGGGTTGTTTGAAATTTAAGCGGGGAACACACGTACCCCATATGACGCTACACGATGCTACCCGACACCTTGTCACGTTTGGTAGGGGGAGCACAGCTACGTCAAGCGCACGCCACGTCCAGTCGCACAGCGTGTATCACAAATCAATATCACAATCGCAACGCCTCTTTTGTTCTTAATGCATTATTTGGAGCAAAACCATGTAATAAATTGTTAGTTAAATTTAATTGTTTTAAATCAAGTTTTTCTCGTGTTTTGATAAATTTTCTTCATAACCATCACAATTAAATAATTTTTATAAACATTTACGTATTTTTCAATCATAATCTCGTTTAATTTGGTTTACATTAAAATAGGAATGTTGTAATTAATATAACGTCAAAATTACATATACTTAGTTTAAAATAAACTACAAAAAATATGATGTCCTGTTGTGACGCTACCCGACGGACGAAAATGGTGTAATTTTATGAGCAAAAGCAAGAAATAAATTGTTAGTTAAATTTTATGAGCAAAACCGTCTAATAAATTGTTAGTTAGTTAAATTCATTATATCAAAAAATGGGATTCCGTTGTTTTGATCAATTTTCTATCAAACCATTAAATTTTTTCTTTTTTTGTAAAAACTAACGAATTTTTGATCTTGGTTAATTTGGTTTGTAATAAGTATGTTGTAGTTAATATAACGGCGAGTATCCGGTTCTTTTGTCTTCGACTGTACTCGGTGCTGCCCGACGAAAATTTGGACAGTGGGGATATCATAGCGTAGCGTTGCATATCATCGAGCAGATGTCTAATCTTATGGAAAATTGGACTTTGGATTTGCGTCGGGTAACATCGGGTAGCGTCGCATAGCGTTGCATCGAGTGTATTCCGCTTTAAGCACCGTTGACTTTCGAATAGCCGACAGTTGGCCACTTCGCCTGTATGAGGTGCCATGAGATGGAAGAATATTTGAGCCGTTGTGAGCAGTGAGCATCTCGGGCAGCTATGTCTACCTATATCGAGTGTTTGAAATATTAAGTAGATTTACCTTTACGACGTCAACATCTCTATTCAAGTATACTATAAAAATTTCAGTTTATACGTTTTTTACGCAAACAGTTTAAAATCTGGGCAGCGCGAAGTGATGAGTGTGCGTGCATATGAAGATTTTAGGTTATGTAAATCAGTAATAGTAAGACAGTTGAATGCAACAACTAGTAAAAAACAATTCGATGGTAAAATTAAAAAACAAAATTCATACAAAAACTAGCAGGTAATAAAATAAACAATTCAAATGCACTGGAAATGAAACCCACAATCTACACAGTTGAAACATGACAAAACCTTCCCAATTGACAAATGGCATGTACGTCAAACTTCGAACATCGCACAAAATCCTTTCCACAGAAACAAAGAAAATCCTTTACGGACTTGACAAAAATCAAACTATGCGACTCACCCCACGGATTATCATCACGAACCCTCAGCAATATACACAAGCATGAAACCAAACGACGTCAAAAATAGAATAAATAAGTGCCTACAAGTAGTGGTGCAATAAGTACTTCAATGCTTAGAAATAACACCGACACACAAAGATAATGCCAATATGCTCGCCCATACAATGGAGAGGGCAAAATGCCACAACTGGTCGGAAGACCTAACGAAAGATATAGGTAGACCAAGATAATCGGTCAGGTTCTAACTACATCTTCATTACCCCGCAGACAACAGGAAGAAATCTAACTATTTAAAAGTAGTAGAAAAATAGTTGCTTACAGTGTGCAAATGTAGTTCTAGCCTGATGTTGAATCACCATACGTACTGTGCATGGGCCATTCATATGATTGATGATTCATATGATGCATTTGTAAAATTAATTCCTTTTCGTCTGGGCACAAAATTGTCTTTAATCAACTGTTATTATTTTATCACAGACCATCGAGAAATCTGTGAAAAGTCCTGTTTGGCATAGGGTTGCCTTCTGGCTCATTAGGCAATGTCTTGTCGTTCAGTATATTCAGAAGGTTATGTTGAAGCCTGAATCTCGTATTAAAATTATTGAAGACAGCACCTTATATTGTTGGATGGTAGGTCCTCAAAACAAATTTTCTTTTAATTAGATGGGAATTTAATTGATGAAGCCAATATTTTTTCCTTAAAATTTTTAGTTGTTAAGGCCATTTTTTCCTCCTCCACCGACACAGTTCGTTGTTTTCGCTCGAACAATTCATATCGATCGTTTCGCAAATCGTTGGTGTTGGAAAATTCTATTATTCCTTTTTTTTATTTCTCTCGGTCCTCGTGGCGAGGTCACCTGCTGGCAGCGGCACTCCACAAAAACAATGTAAATAGTATCCCATATTTCCTTTACCGCTCTCGCCCTTGTTTTTTCCGCCTTCGACTAATCCTGGTGCTTCGAGGAGTCGGCTGAAAAGTTACTTTTCTTTATTTTAATCTCTTTTTTATTTTTTTCCAAAAAAATACAGTCCACTTCTTTGTAAACATTAATCAATCAACATTCTGCTATTTTCTCAAATAAATCCATTTTGAATAATATGCTCGCACTCGCCCCCTACAGGAATAAGATGATCTTAGTGTGCACCGTCTTTTAAACCGAAGCAGCATGAGATCGACATATATAAAACTTGACAACGAGCTACAATTCGAGAGAAAACCATAATGATCGACATAATACAAGCCAACCTGATGACTAAACACAGTGCCACAAACAAGACACAATATAATAGCCAACTTAAAAAAATAATTAATCTTTTTAATGTAAGGTTTTGGTTGAAATGAAAAAGTTAGTGCCACGAGCGGGATTCGAACTCACGACCTTCGGCTAGATACGCCGCTGCTCTACAACTTGAGAGGTGGTAGAGTAACGGCGTGTCACCCACGACGTTCGGGGTTTGAATCCAGCTCGTGGCACTATATATATTATGCAGGGTGGGCGACCAAGACCCGAGGGGTTAAATGCCTGGGTAGACTCGTACCCCATTGCTCGTGGCACTAACTTTTTCATTTTGACCAAAACCTTACATTAAAAAAATTAATTAATTTATAATTATGCTTTAATTGTTTATTAAACTAAATTAATTATAACTGTTATATTAAAGATTTATATTAATGTGTAAGAAGAAAAATAATTTATTATTTACTGACACCACAAAATTATGTATTGTAAATATGTATTATTTAATGATAAATTAATAAACAGAAGAAACTTTTAAAAACTTAGAACTGGTGTAGATTTGGATAATATTATTAATTTCAAATTAGTGATATTGTAAGGTATTAGTAGAAATGAAAAAGTCAGTGGATCGAAGTCCAGTGGTAGAGCAGTGGCGTATCTAGCCGAAGGTCGTGGGTTCGAATCCCGCTCGTGACACTGACTTTTTCATATCAACCAAAACCTTACATAAAAAGATTAATTAATTGAAAGAAGGAATTTGGTCAATATACCACTAAATATAATGGTTTTAAAAGTAAAACCAAGTATAACTTCACTAACAGCTACCCGTGGCCACTTCACATGTCGCCGAGAATCGCATCCTGATTACTCGACATTTGAAAAAGGGCAAAAAAGGAGGGAAAATACGAACAGTTGTAGGCTGCGATGAGGGGGGAGTTGGTGTCCGAGTGGATCGAAGTCACGTGGTAGAGCAGCGGCGTATTAGCCGAAGGTCGTGGGTTCGAATCCCGGTCGTGGCACTAACTTTTTCATTTCAACCAAAAACTTACATTATAAGATTAATTAATTGAAAGAAGGAATTTGGTCAATAGACCACTAAATATAATGGATTTAAAAAAATAAACGAGATAGCGTCTACAACACGCATCCGATTAAAAAAAAAAAAAAAATGCACGCTCAAAAACAAAACCACGCCACAAAAATGTCTAAATGGACCACATTCGCATGAAAATGTTTAGGGGTAATGACAGATAATCGAACTACGCGACTCGCTTCACTGAAAACCTTTATGAAACATAAAAAAATACATACAAAATGAACTGTGTTTGAAAAATTGGAATATGAGCACTAAACATAACACATTTAACATTAAAAAACATATAAACAACAACAATGTTTATACGCATTTTACACCGTCTCAACACGACACAGAAGAATGACACATCTACACGGAAAACAAACACTTTGAGCCCTGAAGATGATCTCAATAAAGGTCGAAATGTTGGCACGACAAAGAAAATGTTTTACTTAAGCCTACGTCACGCCAGACCGCATCTCACGATCTCCGAATAATCATAGGCTAACGGTCACTAAACATCACACCCACGTATTTTACACCATTCACAACCCTGTACGAATTAAAAAGAAAACGGACCGACAGTAACAAAAACCAACCCGAACAATAAAAATAAACATACGTAATCAAACAAAAACACCGACAAACAAAGATAACGCCGAAAAATACACCCCACCGCCATGTCCTCATAAACGAAACTTGAAAAGGATACATAAATTACACATTCACACTGAAGATAGCGAAATGCGGAAAAGCGTTTCACAGATCAAATTAGCGAGGATAGATAGACCAAACTGTTCTCTATCTAGCAAATTCCAGGTTCAACACCTCTCAGACCCCATAGAGAATTGTTACCATTTATCTAATTTGTTCTAGCATGGTCTTGCTAATAAAATTAAAATTGGCATAGTGTCAATCAAACCATTTTTATGTTATTCTTCAATTTCGTATAAGGGATATTGAAGTTTGTTGCCCAATGTTGCCAACATACGACACGAAGCATTAATTTAAATGAGATGAAATATGATTTTGACATTGATGCACTCCCACCCCACCGTCAATCATTAGGTTACTGACCTCTTGAGGGTGGTTCAGAATTGAAAAGTCTTATAAATCTATACTTAACTTATGAAATATGTTTTAATATTTTAATTAATCCTATATTGAAACAATAATTGTTGTATTATTTGAGATAATTCAAAAAACGTTTATGATAAAAATCTGTACAGTTCAAATTGACCAATCCTTTTGTTTCAACCGTTTATATCAAGTCAAAAGGAATGCCATGAAAGGTAATATTTGTTGGTACCAGAAGTGGAATGTTTCACCATTTGAGAACCAATCATTACGGCACTTATTCGGTCTGAAACACCATAAACCACAAGACAATTTAAATTTTCGAAACAATTTGTACCTGTCTGAATCAAAACAGCCAACTTCAGAATGATATACATTGACATAGGACTAAATGTGTTTCTGACCAATCCAGAATAACCGATCTGCTTTTATACCTACATAGTTGGCCTGAAAATGGATTAATGAAAATCACATTAAAGTAGGTTTATTTTCTACTAGTTGAAAATAATATTTGTTTAATTTTCAGTCCGATAGAGCTGATATTATTTATTGTACGGATAAACACAAATATTAAAAATGATTTGAAAAAGTAAATCAAAGGAAATAAATGTTTTTAAAAAATACACAGATCTGCAGAAGTTACTAAATACCCAGTATTTGTTTGAGTAGACATTTCTCGACATATCTAGATCAATACATATTTTTAAAACTAATAACCATGAGTAATGTTGATTTATCTATTATGTATTATGGAGTACAATGTTAACGTACAATTTTTGAAGTAGTTCTGGGCAAAGTTGGTAATCATCAGTCAATTTTTGTATTGCCATCAAAACTTTTCCACACGGTGAGTGTTAATATTATATATATTTATATATAATAAATATGAAAATATAGATGGCAAAAAATAAATTAATTAAAACAGATTATCCGTTGATGATTTATGTATGTATATATTATCCAAATGAAATTTTTATTACTGTTCAAGCCGAGAACACACTTACCCGATGCAACGCTACCCTATGCTACCAGACGAAAATCCAACGTCGATTTTTCCATAAGATTGAATTACCCCCGTGCACATCTGCCCGATGCCACGCAACGCTACCTTACTCTACGCTCTGCGATCCCCACTGTCCAAATTTTCGTCGGGTAGCATCGAGTACAGTCGAAGACAAAAGAACCGGACACTCATATTTTTATTCAAACAACATGTATTATTGTCGTTACATTAATTACAACATGCTTATTTTAATAAAAACCAAATTAACCGCGATCAAAAATTCATTAGTTTTTATTTAAAAAAAAAAAAATTTACTTGTTTGGTAGAAAATTAATCAAAACACCTGAATACCATTTTTTATAAATTCATTACAATTCATTACACGGTTTTGCTCATAAAATTTAACTAACAATTTATTTCATGGTTTTGCTCATTCAATTACGTCATTTTCGTCGAGTACCGTCAGAACAGGACGCCCATACTTTTTGTAGTTTATTTCCAATTATGTATATGTAATTTAGTCATCATATTAATTACAACATTCTTATTTTAATATAAACCAAATTAAAAGGGATCAAAAATTCATGAGTTCTTATAAAAATTATTTAATTATGTTGGTTAGACAGAAAAGCTATCAAAAGACAAGAATAACTTTATTTAAAGCCTTTCAATTAATTGGTCATGCGGACCAGGAAAACTTGCGAATTTATTTAAAACAATTAAATTTAACGGGGGCGTCGGTGGCCGCAACGGCTTAGGCGTTGGCACGGCGCTCATCACTGTTATGTAAAATTCCGACATAATTACAAATGGGCTTTTTTTTTTCAAAACACCGGCACCCCGAGGGTTGATACAACCTCTGCTGTTGCCAACCATCGAAAAAAAAATTAAATTATTCTAACAATTTGTTACATGCTTGTGTTTAAAAATTTAACTAACAATTTATTACATGTTTTTGCTCAAAATAATGCATTAAGAACAAAAGAGGCGTTGCGATTGCGATACTGATTTGTGACCCACGCTGTGTGACTGTACGTGGCGTGCGCTTGACGTCGCATAGATGTGCACACCCCACCAAAACGTGGCAAGGCGTCGGGTAGAATCGGGTAGCGTCACATGGCGCAGCAACGGGTGTGTTCCCGGCTTAAGGCGTTCTTACGATTTACCTTTTGTTGTTCAGATTAGTTCAACTAGCTTTTAGTTGATTTTTGTTTGTAAAATAGTTAAAAACCACCAACCAGTTCGGTGCGAGCGTCTAAGGAGTTTCCAACGAGAATTCTGTATGAAATTAAGATCATCTAAAAATGTGTGGTGATTAGTGACCGTTAATCGATGATTATTCAGAGATCGTGAGATGTGGTCTGGCGTGATGTAGTTTTCAGAAAAACATTTTCTTTATCGTGCAAACGTTTCGACTTTATTGAGATCATCTTCAAGGCTCAATAAAGATCGAAACGTTGGCAAGATAAAAAAATGTTTTTCTGAAACTTACATCACACCAGACCGCATCTCACGGTCTCTGAATTCCCATCTCAAAATTTAGGCAGTTCTGGAAGAAATCGAAATTTTTGAGGCTTTTCTTATCAGATTTCTTACCTCATTTCCCGTATAGCAGGGGTTTACTAGAGCCTGATGATGCATGAATCTATCTCTTATCTCTTTTGTGTGTAGAACTAGGTAGACATTGTTCTGACCTTTTAGTAAGAAGCCTTGTTTCTTTGAAGCGCCGAAGAACCCTTCCTATTGTAGAGAAATTTACAGTCTCCTGGCGACTTCTCGCTGGCTGTATCCTTCCTTCTGTTATGACACTGACGCAGTCATATTCAACCCTAATGTCCGACTGGAGCCATTGAAAAACGTTTAAAAGTAAGAATAATATCCAATGAAATCATGTAAGGAAAAAGATTAACTGAAAGCGGTCTTTAGACATAGCCTAATCCTAATCTTGCAAATCTGATTAATCAGCATAAAAGTAAACAAAGGAGAGAAACAATAATTTTCTGCTTATTTTGCCTACTATAGCATATAATTACCAGTAACTAACGTAGAAATACAATGGATTTAATTTTTTAATTTTAAACTAAATAAATTGAGTGGCGCGTTACAGTTATCCACGATAAATAATAATGCATCAGAATTAGCAAAAGAAATTGCAATCCGTGTAGATAAAATAAGTCCAAGTCGATTAAGACATGTGTTAACTCTATATCGTTTTTACCTATAACTTTTCAAGACAAACTTGATTTGTTATCATAAAACATTATAGGATTACAACTAGTATCATTATTGCAGTGGGCTGTTATACACGCGTTGATAATTGGTGACTTACATGCAAACATTTATTGTCATATGTAATCGAAATGTTTTCCCATGACAACATAATTAAAAGCACCTTCTTATGTACATAGTATAACGACAGGTTCGCTCGTTAACTCACTTAACGCCATATAAACATTTATTTAACGGTAAAATCAATAATCCCAGTATGAAACATTTGCCGAGAATATGTTCACAAAAAATCAGTAATTTATAAGTTTACCTTTTAAACTTACAATAGAAACTTTTAAGCTTGGAACACACCCGATGCAACTCTATGAGACGCTACTCGACCAATCACACAGCGTGTGTCACAAATCAGTATCACAATGGCAACGCTTCTTTTGTTCTTAATGCATTATTTTGAGCAAAGCCATGAAATAAATTGTTAGTAAAATTTTATGAGCGTAACCATGTAATAAATTATTGGTTAAAATTAATTGTTTTAAATAAAATTATTCCGGTGTTTTGATAAATGTTTTGTTAGCCATCATAATTAAATAATTTTTATAAAAACTTGTAAAATTTTTATCTCGTTAAATTTGGTTTACATTCAAATAAGAATGTAGTAATTAACATACACAAAATTACATATACATAGTTTGAAATAAACTACAAAAAATTTGAGTGCCCAGTTCTGGCGCTACTCAAGGAAAATTGTGTAATTTTATGAGAAAAACATGAAATAAATTGTTAGTTAAATTTTATGAGCAAAACCGTGTAATGAATTGTAATGAATTTAGAAAAAAATTGATTTTCCGGTGTTTTGATAAATATTTTGTTAACCATCATAATTAAATAATTTTTATAAAAACTTATGAAATTTTTATCTCGTTTAATTTGGTTTACATTAAAATAAGAATGCAGTAATTAACATAGACAAAATTACATATACATAGTTTGAAATAAACTACAAAAAATTTGGGTGCCCAGTTCTGGCGCTACTCAACGAAAATGGTGTAATTTTATAAGAAAAACATGAATTAAATTGTTAGTTAAATTTTATGAGCAAAACGGTGTAATGAATTGTAATGAATTTAGACAAAAATTGTATTCCGGTGTTTTGATCAATTTTCTACCAAAGTTATTATTATTTTTTAAATAAAAACTAATGAATTTTTGATCTCGGTTAATTTGGTTTATATTAAAATAAGTATGTTGTAATTAATATAGCGACAATAATACATATAGTTTGACATAAAAATATGACCGTCTTGTTCTTTTGTCTTCGACTGTACTCGATGCTACCCGTCGAAAATCTAAACAGTGGGGATCGCAGAGCGTAGGGTAGGGTAGCGTTGCGTGGCATATGGTAGATGTGCAAGAGGATAATACAAATCTTATGGAAAAATGGACTTTGGATTTGCGTTGGGTAGCGTCGCATTGGATAAGTGTATTCCCCGCTGTAGACTTTTTGGACACATACCGTCAAAATTGAGCTTCTTTCTTCATTGTCGTTTCCTTCTTGAGGAAAAACAATGGTGTTTACTATTTATCTTAACCGTGCAGACCTAAAATGTAAATATGGCTATTACTACCCGAAAATGTTTTAAATAAGGAACTTTTGAAACTATTTAACACTGTACATGCTCGTTGGACGTCTTTTAATATCAATCACACTGCTTCATATTAGTCTTTTCATTGTTTTTATCATCAAAGGCGTTCAAATGTTTTATCGGAATACACCCAAGTGTCAGGAGGTTGTAATTCTTCTGGAAAATCCGATCTTAGCCGAGGTACTTCCGGTCGATGTGGATCGAATCCTAAAGGGAGTAGGGACAGGAAGTAAGTGCCTCCTGTCTTCTAAGTGGGGCGATCCCAATCTCGAAAGACGGCGAACAATGCCTTTTCTCGATAACCGCCGGAGGGACGTTTTCGATGTTGCCACCAAGGGCTTATCCCCCCCCGCCACCACCGCTGCACAAACAAATAAATTTAAAAGAAGAAGAAGAACTAGGTTCGAACAGTGTCAAAAAAATTCCGTCTATTCATTGGAAAAAAGGTTATACTACAGTGAAATTTACACCTTAGCAACAAATATAGCTGAAAACTTAATGGTCAAAGAGTTGAAGAACAGCAAAAAATATCGCTCCAATCCTCCTGCTGCCACCAATGAAGAGAATCGGATGAGGTCTCACTTTATCCCTTATACCGGCTCATTCTAATTTTACTGGGAGAACAGATTATCTGAGAATAATACTCCAGCCTTCTCTCTTTTATCTCGGCATCCGTATCTGATGCTCATGTTTTCATTTACGGATTTAACTGAAAACAGAACAAAGTTAGATGATTTTTACGTGTTGAGGGAGCTTCAATCTCATGCTGAACTTTGGTACACCAATTGGAACCAAGAAGATTGACGATTAAGTACTAAAACAAGTAAGAAATGGTAGGAGTAATTCAAATTCCCATCCATAAAAACAGCTCTCATATCAATAGTTCAGTCTTGTTCTAAGAGCACAATTGAGCGATCCTTCAGGACTTTGAGACGAGTTGAACTGTATGGTTTTAACATGGACAAGATCGACGATAATTGAATCCATGTTGAACGGACTTTGCCAATTAAGTGTGCATAGAAAATTGGTTTGGTCAGCAGTTGTCGACAAATTTTCAGAAAATTCACCTCGATTAATGATGCTCTCCTAGTATGTAACGACCTCGCAATTAAGTAGCAACTTTAAGTAATTTTTTCTTTTCTTTTATCGTATGTAAGTGTTATTCCAAATAATCTGAAACCCATTCTTTTCTTAGCATGTTAAACGTGCTGCACGTGGCGATTGAAGAACCAAAAAAAACTATAACTAGTCCTTGAAGACATGTTGTTGTTTGTTTTGGTTTTCTTTTGTGTTAAATTGTAAGATGTCAGAAGTTAATAAAAAAGTAAAATTGATCAGCTTATTCATTCAAAATACATGTACTCGAAAAGTTCCAACAGAATGACAGCTACAATTCGTGCCGACATACCTAACTTGTATCTTAACGTCTAACAGCCTACAACTTTATAGGATAGCGGATGTACCTTTTATGAATGAGAGTGTAAGGACAGGTCAGAAATTAACAACAGAAATGTATTGTTCTAATTAAATTAAAGCGTATTTAAGAATAAAAATACATGTAAACAAAAAACAACTGTTAAATTCATGGCTGCCATGTTGGTTACCTACGCCCCAACGGATAACAGTGTGACTACATTTTCGACATCTAACATTGGCCCTGCCCTGTTAGATCGAGCAATTTTAACTAGCCGATTCTTACAAGTCTACGTCATCATTTTTCTCGATCTAACAGGACTTAACAGAATTAACACAAAGATCGTGAAATCCCTAGCAACGATGATCCGAAAACCCAATAAACCTTACCACCATACAAACTTGCTATGTACACTACTAGTATTTATTTTCTCCCAAATCGACACGAATTTGGCTTCCGTTCACACCACAGCACCATTAATCAGTCGTGTCGAATTGTAAAAGTAATCTCTTACTGTTTCAAGCATGGCGAGTATTGCGACGGTGTATTTCTTGATGAAAGCCTTAGATCGAATCCGGTAACCGGGGCCTATCTCCTTAAATATGGTTACTTTACGAAAAAGTCTTAGAATCAAATTCTGTCTCAATTTGAAAAACGTGACCTTTACCAATTTTATTTGTATAGAGTAAATATTTAGACCTGTCGTAGTGCGGGTTCTCGTTCGATTCTACTTCTTCATGAGTCATTCGGTTTTAAAGTTACCAAATTTTTTTTGTTGGGATCGTATTTTTTGCGCAAAAATGTCTTGATTCTTCCTATTTTATTGCACTATACAACCTCGCCAGAACATTGAATAATAAAGCAAAATATTCAAAAATTAAATTTATCATTTTTTGGTCTTTACATAAACCTTTTGTAAACCAACGAGCACACATCCTTCTGGATAATAAATCCGTTTGGAGAACGGAAAAATTTGGAGTAATATAGAAATGAGATATTAAATAAATTTGTGTCATTATGGTATACCACGTGCCGGATGAACGTACTACAGAGGTGTGTGGTGTTTAGTGACTGTTTGTCCATGATTATTCGGAAATCGTGAGATGAGGTCTGGTGTGACAGAAAAACATATTCTTTATCGTGCCAACGTGTCGATCTTTATTTAGAAGTCCTGAAGATGACCCCCATAAAGTTCGAAACGTTGGCACAATAAAGAATTTTTTCTCTAAAACCTACGTCACACCAGACCGCACGTCACGATCTCCGAATAATTTAGTACTACAGAGGGTACTTTAGTCTTAAGATTCCCCTCAAGTTATTACCTAATTGCCCAAACGTTCTTCACAGCGCGGATGGCCTTTAGTGGCCCATATTGACCAAGGTTGGAAATAGTCGAAATAGACGAAAAAGTTAGTCACGAGCGGGATTCGAACCCACGACCTTCGGCTCAATACGTCGCTCCTCCAACCACTTGACCTATCGTGACCCTGACTTGTTCGTCTCAAACAAGGCCTTATACGAAAAGAATAATTAGTTGGAAATAGTATTGAGGAACATTGGCTTTGGGAGCGATCTCACTAAACACATTGAAGAAGGCCAACATGCGCGGATAAAGTGCGCACTTGATAGGTGACGGGTCCACACACTGAGTAAACATTAGTAGGCCATTGTTTGTTGTTTCTAACCAGGTTTGTGTCAATAATATGTAAATAGCAATTATAAACACTAGCCAAACACTATAGCTGCGATTTCCTGGACCTCGATATCCATCACGGCACAAGAAAAGTAAGCAATAGGTCATGCTGACTTTAATGATTTTAATTGATCTAATTTTTAATAATCTTTTTGATTCAAAGTAATGTGAAGAATTATTGCAATGTGGTTTGACCCTCGTCCGCGACACCACTGTTAGGTAGACAGAAATTGCTTTACTTTATATTTTATATTTTTAATTTTGTAAACGAATACACAATGTATATCATTTAATTTTGACATCTCTAATGTCAGAAGAAGTCCGCTCAAATAAAAATAAAGATCTCACATTTTCCTGAGTGGTAGCACTATAGATTTTTACATTATTATTTACATTATGTATTAACATTGAAGTCTGAATAAACTTTGCTTTTAATATGAAAAAATATTCATTTTAGCACAAAGAAGAGAAAGAAATACTAGGTCAAACATTTCGCTAAAGCATTATGCGAGAGCCCATTGTTTAGTAAAACGACTTCTAACGGCAAAACCCATTTATCAACATTGACACATATCGTTCAACCGTTATTTATTCTGGATAGAAAAAATATCCTGTTCCCAAATATTTATATCAATATGAATATCATATAGCAAATGGTTTTTAAATACACTTTGCTCTATTAAACGACATTCTTTGCCCAAATATAGCAATCTCTATATTTCGTTAGGTTTTAACCTTTTTTTATATAAGATTTACTTTTTTTAATATTTATAGTAGTATCTACTATGAACTTAGATTGAGGAATTACTTAGTATAGGAATTTACTCAGTAACTAACTATTGTTGCGTCCATCTCACAGCTTTTTCCATTTTCTAGCCCATTCATTGATTGCTGGACATCATATAACGTCATGATTTTTCATGCATTCTTGATTTCCATTATCTGTATGTAAATATCTTATGTAATTATCTTATTGTATTTTATTGCTTGTTTGTTGTAATTAAATAGTAAAAAATGTCAGAAAAAAAATAAAGTAGACATCGAACCTGTTATGCATCGATTGCTAAGAATACTTCATCGTGGTGAGTTATCTAAAAGGAAAAGTGAGATTCTAGTGTACATCACCCTAGTCACTTTACCCGGCGAGCGCACGTAATTTGGTTACAACAGGTAAGCATGGAGGTTCGTGCGGCTTTTCATTTTGTATTGTTTTAATATCGTTAATCAACATTTCCATTCAAATAGAAGGATTGTTGTTCACATCACATAATAGCAAGAGGAAAATGCGTCAGTCCATAAGAAATGTGTCTTGACGAATTCACTGTACATAAAAACATACGAGTATTCACGTATGTTTCTGTTAGGTAACTCTGTTAGGTCGTGTTAGATCGAGAAAAATGAATACTAGACTTGTAAGAATCGGCTAGTTAACATTGCTCGATCTAACAGGTCAGGACAATGTTAGATATTAAGTCGAAGATGTAGTCACGTTGCTATCCGTTAGGGCGTAGGTAACAAACATGGCAGCCATGAATTTAACAGCTGTTTTTTGTTTACGCGAATTTTTATTCTTACATACGCATTAATAAAATCACACCAATACATTTCTTCTGTTAATTTCTGTCCTATCCTTTGTACTCTCATTCATAAGAGATACATCTGCTATCTTATAATGTTTAGCTTGTTAGAGGTTAGGATACAAGTTAATCATCGGCATCAATGTGTCATTTGTTATTACTTTTCGACTGGATAGATAGCATTTTGAATGAAAGAGTTGATTAATTTTCCTTTTCCAGTAACTTCTGGAATCTTACAATTTAAAACAAAACAAAACAAACAACAACAAGCCTTCAAGGACTGTTATAGCCTTATTTTCGGTTCTACCAGTCGCCGCAGCATTTCGGAAAAATTAACGTTTAACATGCCAAGGAAAGAAGAGGGCGTTCATGATCCAACTGGACATTTGTCTGCTCGAGGTAACACGAGTTAACATCTTACAATCATCGTTAAAACCCCTATTAACATTTTCGTAGCTTCAGAATCGATAATTTATGCGTGCTTATTGTATGATTTTTTCTCGGTACTATGGATGCCATTGTAAGTTCTTAAAAGTTACAATAAATTCGGTGATGAAACAATAAGTGAGCGAACATTCCAAACGTGGTTCAAAAAGTTTAAAAATTGTACGCAACTAAAGTCAAAGCACCTTTTGTCGGTACATATTCGGGTTTCGTTTCAATAGGACGGAGTATTTGGTGACAGCCAATGGTTCCTTCTGGTGTTACTGTACAGAATCATTTTTTGTTCGAATGTGATGGTAAAAAAAGTGTCTACTTATTAGGAAGTTTGAATGTGGGGTTAGTATGTAGTTTCACGTTTTGTAATGATGGTTCTAGTCACTCAGTTGTTTGCAACTATCGGGATTTCAAGAATTAAATGCTCATCATCGAGTTGAAGGAGTTACAAACACATCTCTCGACATGAATTGTAAGAGTGAACGTTCCAATGAGAAGCTGGTTTTTATGCCGCACAATTGTGAATGTGAATTACAACACACGTTCAAAACTGAGTGGTATTAAAAACCAGCTTCTCATGGAACATCGCGTTGGCGGTTGTGACAAGAAAAATCATTTACAAAAAGTGAAAAAACGTCTCTACATTGTTCCGTCAAAGCAATAAAAGCAAATGTTTAAAGCTTGAAGCTTGTTACCGTCGGCCAATTTACGAGGATCCCATTTGCTCAGGTTTCCCGTCTTCCCAAGCTAAAACGGTTTCAACGTTTACGTTGAAGATTTGGCAAGCTGACATGTTTGGCACTAAACAAGTTCGAAAACTTCCATCAATTCATCGTCATTCAAAGGAGAATTTCTACCAGGTCGTGGTTCATTTCCTCGATCCAAAAAGGAACCTTTTTTTAACCAATTTTGGGCAGTGCGATAGTGTTATTGGTATTGATGTTGCACATACATATATCGTAATCACATCACACAAAACATATAATAAACAAAACAATCATTACATTCTAGACATCAAACATTTCTACATAATCTAATTCTTCAACAATTTGGCTTTCCTTTTCCTTCCTATATAATCCTGAAAAGATAATCAGGCCGAACCATTAAGTTCGCCGAACCATTTTTTCCCATTGTCGGCTCCTTTCACCTCAAAGAAGCCGACTTCTCATATAAAAAAAGTCTTTCTATTCCGATTTCCTTCAGGGAAGTCCTTCGAAATCCAACGTTTATAAACAACATCAATATCTCACTGGCACTCTTAACACTACACAGAAGAATGACACATCTACACAGAAAACAAACACTGAGTGAGTACAAATACTTTGATTGAATCTAAAATTTCTAGCGTTGTATAAATTCATTTTTTTCACATCTTAAATGTATTCGTAAAATTTAAACAATGTTTATAAATCCCAGGCAGTGAAGAAGTTCTCAATAAAGATTGAAACGTGGGCACGATAAAGAAATGTTTTTCTAAAACCTACGTCACACCAGACCGCATCTCACGATTTCCAAATAATTATTAACGGTCACCAAACACCACACATATAATAATAGGTTTTAAGCCACGGAAGAAATTATTTTGTAATTTACAGTGAACTATTCAAGAAACATTTTCTGCATGAACGGACGCAATATTACTTTATGCAAACATTTAATCATCCTACGGTTATTGATTAACTTTATTAAAACAATAATAAATGAAAAACCGCCGTAATTTTCTGGTTGCCTGATAGAACGAAACTACCAAATTTTTCTTTTTTGCCTGAATCAAGTTTCTTTTGCTCTGGGACCTTGCAAAATATGGAGAAATCTCAGTCTTTGGGCATTTATGTTGGTTGGGAGTGTTTTTTGAAACTATTTAGGTCGGATGGTTAGTGATGGTTGGATATATAAAATAGAACCTCATGGAGTACGAAATAATAATTTACCTTTTGATGTTTTTGAAAAATGTATGTTTTGCAATCTTTTGATCAACGAAGGGCTGAAATTATGATTTTTTAATTATTTTTCTCATGGGGAGGGTTTTGTTTTTTCCATTCCTAGTTTTGTTTTGTCGTCGCGAGCATTTTTATTGCCTTCGGCTCGGTTTCTTTTGTTGCCCCTTCCGAACAAAGAGACGAGAAGGAACAATGCTCAGGCCCAAAGGAAAGATGACAAAGGGTCCGGGGACGTCGAGAAAGAGAATCGATTTTCAGAGGAATCGATTATCCCAGGCAACAGCCACTTTTACCCCCGAATGCTAATGCACCACCCACGTCTTGATGAGCTTTGTGCACGATACAGTTGTATTACAAACCATCTAAAATACCATTTATACATTATTAACCTTCGCATTCCCCTTTTAATATCTTTAAAATTACACTGTTGTAATAAGGATAGGTTATTACCGAAAATTAATTTTTGTTCGAGTGGTATTCACAATTAATTAAGGTTTTTAGTTGAGATAAAAAAAGTCAGTGTCAAGAGCGGGATTCGAACCCACGACCTTCGGCTAGATACGCCGCTTCTCTACCACTTGAGCTATCGTGACTTCCATCCACTCGGGCACTAACTTCCCATCTCAACCCACCTTTTGAATTTTCCCTCCTTTTTGCCATTTTTCAAATGTCGAATTCAAATGCCATTTTGTCCCAATTCAAAAGGTGGGGTTCAGATGGGAAGTTTGTGCCCGAGTGGATCGCAGTCACGATAGCTCAAGTGGTAGAGCAGCGGCTTATATAGCCCGTGGGTTCGAATCCCGCTCGTGACACTGACTTTTTTTATCTCAACTAAAAACCTTAATAAATTGTTAGATATTAATTGGTCAATCGGACCACGAAAACTAGTGAATAAGTTATTCACAATCACCAACCCTACAAGTCTTGGAATTTTTTATATGTATAGATTCACAATCTTGAGTAACTACGATGAGTAATATATATTGCGGTAAGTTTCTTTACAAGTTTAAATTTTAGTTTTTGATCTGAACAAAAAAATCCTGACTTAAGGCAAGGTGACCAAAGGCACCGACAAACATAGATAATCCGCCGAATATAGGCAGACCAAAATGGTCGCTATGACCAAATTGCAGGTACATCACCGACGCAAACCACATGAAGAAATGTCACAATTTTAGCGAAGTACTGAAAGCGATTAATCACGTGGTTTGGGACGGGCTAATGCATAATAACGCATTTATTAGTATGCAGGCGAGCTTGGCCACATCCCCTAGCGCATTCGATAATGTTAGGGGTAAAGAATCAACTCTATACTGTCACGATGATAAATTACTTTCGTTTTGATAAATAACACACATACATTACAAAAAACATAATATTAATAATAATAATTTAATATGTTAAAAGCCATGACATCGCCGCATGCCTGTTATTCATTTAAACTGGTTATATTTTAATCGTTTTATTTAATATTACTAAAGCTTTATCACAATAAAAAAATAGATTTGTTTAATCATTTCACCATTTTAACTATCTCTGCGATAGATAACATTTTACACGGTGATGAATAAATAAAAAGGCACACAAGCCACACCCTCCCCTTTATCCAATCCTTTGTTCTGGCAAGATGCCGACGGAAATAGTTTTAACTGGGTTTAAACAAGATTTTTAATTTTCCAGAGAGGGCTGAGAGGAACAAGGAGGTCGTCGCCTCCGGCTCTTAATTGGGGTTGGGAGGCCGCAGCAGGAAATTAGCGAAAGACCGGATATTCGCGAGGGTGGTCTCAACTCCCATAATAACCCTTCTCGGACCGCAATATAATCTCAGTTTGTTTACCCAATGTAACCATACCATGGAATGATCTCACTACAAACAGAAAAAATTTACTTTTCGAAACGTACACCTGAACGTGTAGGTTCTAACCAAGGCATAAGAGAAATAATTATGGATCTATCTATCAGCATATTAAGACATTACGTCCATGATGGTTAATTGATTTGAATGCACATAAAAATGAAAATACCTTTAGAAAACAACTGTAATAGCTTAAGAAAAAAAAGTTGTGTATTCCAGTCTTACGGTTGAGGACAGCTGGGAACAACCTGCACTGGATGCCAAAATAATCTAGGGCAATGATTAAAAAAATATTTATTTGGAATTCGTGAGATGCGGTCTGGTGCGATGTAGGTTTCAAAAAAACATTTTCTTTATCGTGCCAACGTTTCGATCTTTATTGAGATCATCTTCAGGGCCTGGGATTTAAAAACATTGTTTACATATAACAAATACATTTTGGATGTGGAAAAGTGAATTTATACAATGCAAAATATATTTTATATATTCAATCAAAATATTTCTACTCACTCAAAGTCTTCTGTGTAATTGTGCCATTCTTGCGTGTCGTGTCGAGAGTGATAAACATAAAATAGCAAAATCTCACTGGCAATAAAGATCGAAATGTTGGCACGATAAAGAAAATGTTTTTCTGAAACCTACATCACACCAGACCGCATCTCACGATTTCTAAATAAATATCGATTAACGGTCATTAATCACCACACGATCCTAAAAAAATCCTATTTTCGATTACCACGTTTAGATACAAGGGGTATTCACGATCTTTGTGTTAACCCTGTTAACTCTGTTTGGTCCTGTTAGATCGTGAAAAATGATGACGTAGACTTGAAGGAATTTGCTGAACATTGCTCGATCTAACAGTCCAGGGCCAAAGTTAGATGTTAGGTCGAAAATATAGTCACATTGCTAGCCGTTAGGGCGTAGGTAACCAACATGGCAGCCATGAATTTAACAGCTGTTTGTTGTTTACAAGTATTTTTATTCTTAAATATGCGTTAATTACAAAAGTCCAATACATTTCGTTTGTTAATTTCTGACCTGTTCTTATTCATAATAGATAGCCCTATGCTATAAAGTTGTAAGCTGTTAGACCTTAGGATGCAAGTCAGGTATGTCGGCACGAATAGAAGCGTGTCATTCGTTAGTACTTTTCTGTTCTAGTGCATATATAGCATTTTGAACGAAAGAGTTCATTAATTTTCCTTTTTTATTAACTTCTGGCATCTTACAATTTAATATTTAAAAAAAACAAAACAAACAACAAGGTTTCTACCAATCGCCACCCGCAGTATTGCCGAGAATTAACGTTTAGTATGTTAAAAAAAGAAGGGGGCGTTCACGATCTTACTGGACTTTTTTTATTCGAGTTAGCATGTTACAAACATTGTGAATACCAATAAAATCGTATCAAGCCGAAGGTCGTGGGTTCGAATCCCTCTCGTGCCATTAACTTTTTTTCATCTCAAATAAAAACCTTAATTAATTACAATTGAATGGTGGGATCAGGACAGTTGTTTTAGACCTTGTGAGAAGAAATAAAAAATAAACCACAGCAAAAAAATACAAATAAACACCTTTTTTCTATTAAAAAAAAAATAAAAATGAGTAATACAGAATAAATTTTTGTTAAAATTAAAAATAAATAATACAAATAGATTATCTTTTCTACATTAAAAATGAATAATAACGATTAAAACCTTTTTTTAAAAATTAAAAAATAAAAATACTAAACCAATACTTTTTCTTCAATTAAAATTAATGACATTGAGCCGGCAATAATAAAGAAAATCAATTGTTAGAAATAAAATAGTAAAAATGAATTGTTCTTGGGACAAGTGATTACCCTGCCAGTGCAGCTCGATGAAAGTCGAAGGTAAATAGCTGTCGAACTCAATCGAAGCCGGTTGCCCAGTCCGATGGGCCAGAAAGTTCTCCTCTGTCTAGAAAAAAGGCCGTTGAATCCAGAAATGTATATATTTTGTCGTCCCCGGGGAAAAAGGCGAGTGCGCAAAACCGCAATGGCGAGAAGCAACTTGTCAGGACGCCACGCGTTCCTCGTCTGCCGGAGCCGCCGCGCATCAAGCGAATTCTGGTGCACTCGCGCTCCAATTTGAAAGTTGTTATAAGCTGAATGTATTTTAAAAAAATACTAAAGTGATTTTAGTATACCTACAGCCTGTGTTGAAGGTATATTTCGATGTATGATATTTGACATACAAATTTTAATATAGAAAGGGTTAAGTGTTAAGGGAAAACAGAAATTTTTTTTTTGTCTGATTTGGTCTAGCTTTGTGTTGGAATTTAAAAATTTGGCACTAAAGTTCATTATTTGTAAAAAAGTTCTGGAAAAATATGTTATTTTAGCCCTCCTCAGTATTGATCTTTTTTTTCTTTATTATTTTTGTGTTAATTCAAGTAATTTTCCGATTAACTGTATGCAAAATTGAAAGGAAAAAAATCAAATTTTATAATGTAAATTTGATTCATATCGAAAGACTGATTTGATCTTTGTCGAGTTTTTAAATTTTAGTGGGATTTTTAAACAATAAAAATGAACCAATTTAATATTGATATTTCCTTTCCTTAAAGCTTTCATTGCACAAAACATCAAAAATTTTCAGTGTAAATATTGGGCTAAAATAAAATAAAAATCCTATTTTTTGAATGACCACTTTAAAATAAATAACGTGTGGTGATTAGTGACCGTTAATCGATAATTATTCAGAAATCGTGAGATGCGGTCTGGAGTGATGTAGATTTCAGAAAAACATTTTCTTTATCGTGCCAACGTTTCGACCTTTATCGAGATCATCTTCAGGGCTCAAAGTGTTTGACTTCTGTGTAATTGTGCCATTCTTGCGTGTCGTGTTGAGAGTGCGTTCGAAACGTTGGCACGATGAAGAAAATGTTTTTTTGAAACCTACATCACACCAGACCGCATCTCACGATTTCTGAATAAAATAAATAAAATTTAACTTTGACCTGACCACTGCAAAAACATGTTTTCACACAAAATAGCATTCGGCACAGCAGGTTGATCAGTGAAGATCAGACTAACAAAAAAGTTCACTTTTTAAGAAATTAATTTAGTTTTGAACATTATCCAAGGATCATGAAGGAGAGTAAGACCATTAAGAAACTTGATTAGTAGGCCTGGTTTCAGTTGTTGAATTTCTTGTACGGTTACGTTGTACATGCCAAAATACTTCTGCGGGCAAATGTGGCACCACAGTTTGTTAAAAGGAGTTGTGGCGTCTCCTCTGCTCGGGACCTATCAGCGGTAGAGCAGCTTTCCTTACAAGGCCGTCGTTCTGGGTACACAGCTAATGGTACTCAGTTTGCATACCTAATCTATTTAGTTTAATATTGCAATTCATCACCATGTTTGAACTAAGTGCTTTGATAGATGCTTGGCCGTCTGATATGATAGCTATATTCTAGGTTTGTACCCTTTGTTCAGATTGAACTGAATCTCGTAATTGCGTGGACTTCAGCATGGAAAATACTGGTGTCTTTTCCCATGTGTTTTGATTACCATTGTGTTTACATTATTTTATAAGCCAATATAATCGGTCCCAGCATTGATTCTGACATGGTTAAAACCATAGTTAGCGGAAGAAATCTAGTGCCTAATGTGTTAAAAGTGATAATACGAAATATATACAATCCCTTTGACTTGATTATTGACTACAATATTTAAAATATTTAAACAATTAAATTGTTTAATATAAAGAGATATATAGTATTTACAGAGGTTAGAGGTACAAGGATCTATTTGAACTTCCTATTTATTAGTTTTAGTAGTGACAACATATCAGAATTTGATGCATGCAGCTTTGTAAACAATGTCATAATAGCTCGCCTAACATAGATGAAAAATGTAAGTTATACTTACCTTAAGATTTTTCCTCTTCTTCAACACGAATGAATAATTATCTCTATTTCTATCGCCGTTGATTTAATTATGTTTCAATACTTGCTCCAAAAACTATGTATTTAATTAGATATAAAGTCTATTTTAACAACATGTATGCTAATTTTGCAATAAATTTTCGATTGTACAAACAAAGCAGTGTAATATTTACCCTAACCCAATTTCGCCTCGAGATCACGACCTTTTACACTGTTTACCCAAAGCAGACAAACTCCACCCCCTGAAAATAAATAAACAACCTAATACTAGTGTTGATCTTGAAAGCAATCTAAGGTCTTCCGTTCAAACAGCTTGAGAAATTATAAATCATGAAGTTTAGTAGCGTGTTATTTTTGTGTTATGATGGCAATAATAGTGCAAGCCTGGTTAAGTCTAAGTTTGGCCACTGGTGATCGAAATTACCCAGCCACTAGTAACATTTCAATGAAATGTCAATAGGTTGTTACTTATTGATGAATTTTGGGAAGACTACTCGTGTCGGGTTATTCTGTCAGACGAGCTTCGTCATCTTCGGTGTGTCTGTGTGCATACGTGAAGTCACACTTTGGAGTAGGGGTGTGTGTGTTTTACTTTTTCTTTATTTATCGTCATGTCTATATAATATATTTCCTTCCGCATTTATATGTTATGGCGTAAAAGCCGTTTTTGTCAAGTGAGTTGGTTTTGTCAATGTATTGTCTTAGTAGTTGTCCGATTTAGTATCTTGTTCTGTTTGATTCCTAATTTGTTAAATAGTTTTGTTAGTTCGTTTTCCCACATGTGTATGTAGTCCATTTTAGTACTAGACGGATCACGCCATGGTGATAATAAAAAAAGACATATTTTTTATACATTCATAACACTAGATCTAGTAGTGTGTCGTGGTTATAAATGAATGTTTGAAAATGTCGTAGAAAATGTAAAAGAATAAAAATCGGACGACACATTTAACCGTCTGGGTTTTCAATATTTCTTGCGTTACTGTCCCGGCAATAAACTTTGCCATTTTACATCCGGCCATTTTGCATTTTGCCGTTGGACGATATAACGATTAAACTGGCAAATGTAACAAACAAAAGGCAAAAATCAACAAAAAAACATTTGTTTGCAATCATAAGATCTTGTTGATGAATAGAAATTTGTATCAAGTTCAATTGGCGAAATTGACAAATATATATCGTGTGGTCAATAAAATTATAACAATACCTTCAATTTGATATAGGCAATTGTAATTAATTATATCTAGTTATATTCTTTCAAAGATAACAAAACGGCCACTTCTGTTTTGTTTATTTTTTGTAATAAGAAGGTATACAAATTAATAGTTGACTTAAGATGTAAAACAACATTGATTACTTGATTATTTGGATATCACGAGATGGTATGACTTAGGTTTTTGAAAATAATTTTCTTTGCGTGCCAACGTTTCGACCTTTATTGAGATCATCTTCAGGGCTCAAAGTGTTTGTTTTCTGTGTAGATGTGTCATTCTTGAATGTCGTGTCGAGAGTGCCTAGAGAGAGTCTGTGAGTCGGTCTTCTGGAATATACAATAGTAGACTTAAGATGTAAAACAACATTAATTACTCGATTATTTGGAGATCGTGAGATGCGGTCTGGTGTGACGTAGGTTTTAGAAAAGCATTTTCTTTACGTGCCAACGTTTCGACCTTTATTGAGATCATCTTCAGGGCTCAAATTGTTTGTTTTCTGTGTAGATGTATAATTGTGTGTCGTGTCGTGGTCTAGAGAGAGCCTGTGAGTCGGTCTTCAGGAATATACAATAGTCAAGTTAATTGCCATTGCTTTATTTCGAGAAAAGTTACCGAAAAAATATGTATGAAGATGTTTTACACTCTGAAAAATGTATAAAACTGTAATTTTGAGAAATCTGTAATAAGACCAAAACGTACAACGTAGCAGCAGACTTTTTGTATCCACGTCATCAAATATACATGCCCTTTCCCTGATGACTTTTTTCGCCTGGCCGAAAGAGAAATTTTACGTTTTTATTCACAATTTTTTGTCGTTTCAACTATTTGTTGAAAATGTTCATTTTATTGGGGGATTTTGCATAACGTAAACATGAACGGTAACGCTAAATTGATTCAACTGCATTTGGTATCTCTAATTTTTTGTCTTACGTGATTATTAACGGTGTACGGTAAACCCAACAAAATGTTTTTATTATTGGTTTTATCGTCTAACTTAATAATAATAATAACAATAATAATAATATTAATAATAATGTACATATAAAAAAATAATAAAATTGGTTGTTTTATGCAACAATTCATTTTACTTTTTTTTGAATTTTACAATTCGTGCAAATTAGCATGAATCTTGACACCAAAGAAAGTACATTTGGTGTTCCACCTTAAAATATTTAGTCGTTTGATAAAACCAGCCTTTCCGTGCACGCGAATAACGAAATGTACTTTATACATTATTTTACAACAACTGTATGGAAAAAAAGGCATTTGACACGTCGGAATCACCCCATAATCACGACGTGACGAGCTGAATCCTTCATCATCGGGGTGGAATGGGGTAAATCCTCGGCTAAAGACAGATTAAACAGGTCGCCGACAGACGCTGAAAATCACGTTGAACATATAGAAGCGGCTAAAATTATCAATCCACCTCAATATTTATTGAAACATTTATAGGCTGAAAATTCAGGTATATTTAACAATAATGGGCGTGTAATTTGATAAATAAACAATGTAGAAATGATGTTTTTTTATTAGTGAAATTAAAACTAAGTGAAAGCCGACAAAATCTTCTGAAAATCCTACTTTTTACTTACATTCATTATAAGATTTTGTTAATTAAAAGAAATAATTATAATCGTCCTATTCAATGTTACATATAGTACAGAATTGTTAACAAAACACCGACGTTTTTATTTCTCTGGCACATTGTTCAATCGCTATGATTTCAAACTGGAAAACGGTAGCATACTTACCTAGGCTTACCGTCAGTTCGATCTTGCGGTTCATCCGAAAGACCTCAGTAGGTATACCAGTAGGAATTTGCCTCTAGTGTTGTTCCTTTGGCCCATTCTTCCCGTTCTGGTATCAGTACTTTGTACTTGTTGGTAAAGTTGTACTTTAGAATAGTGGCATCAATTGGCATACTTAAAATGGCATCTGCCTGTATCCCTCAGTTTCCATTGTTTATTCACATGGCCGATAGTCCACAACTCCGACTGAGACACCGATGACCTCGTGATCTCATCTTTAGTGATAGCGAGTAACAACCGATGGTTTTCTTATATAACACTTCAATTTATTTAGAAGAAACAACGTTTTGATTTAGACTTCTTGATTAGATCTACAATGGCTAGGAAAAAGGGATGTCCACATTGAGAACAGAGAAAGCTAATGGATTCTTATATGAGAGAGGTAAAAGTGTGGGTTCATAAACAAACGTGCGTAAGAAAAGTCTTAGCTCACAGTGGATTGTTTTGAAAGTAAGAACTTAAGAAGTGAGCATCTGTCCAACTCGGTTTTCTTTATATCTGACAAATAATGTTACTTTGTTTTTAAAGGATAAAATTCCTGTTTTCTTACAATAAAAACATAGATTCTTTATAAAAATAGTAGAAATAAATCCGTTATACGCAGTGGTTTGATTGACCAAATTACTTCTTTCAATTAATCTTTTTACCTCCAGGTCCTCTTCGCCGGTCTCCGTGAATCGGGCTACCAGGTCGCAGTCAAAGCTCCCCACCGAGTCCCGGATGGATCGAGTCTCCGGCCGGACGTCGTTCCCACCGACGAGGATGGGATAGTTGTCCTACCGTGGCGTATGAGACCGCGGGCGCGTTGGACGCGGTGGCGGACTTCAAGGCGGAAAAATACGGGGTGCTGAGGGAGGCCCTCACGGAGCTGCGCGAGAAACGCAATTTTCTGGCGGCTGGTGTGGTAGTGGGGGCAAGGGGATGCATCCCTGGGCGGACCAAAGCGACCCTCAGGGACCACGGCATAAAGGAATTGCCAAGGATGCTCCTCATCCTCTCCCTAACAGCCTTGAGGTCCTCACACTCCATAGCCTGCGGCCATATGGATCGGGAGCGAAGCTTCTCAGCAACCCGACCAACGACACCGGCCGTTGGGCAAGCCCAATAGATGCGACTGACCTGGCAAGTTTTACGGAACTCACGACTGGACCTAAGGTGCGGACGAAGATAGTGGGAAGGTGGTCCGCACCTGAGGATGTGAAAACCGGCAGAGGCCGGAAAGAGGTTATATATTTAAGTTTAATAAAAAAAAATATAAAAAAGGTATAGATTGAAACAAAAAACCCAGTGTCACTAGCGGGATTCGAACCCATGATCTTCGGCTCAATACGCCCCTGCTCTAGTTATAAAAAGAACAAATCTTTAGAACTCCATATGTGAGATAAAATGTTTAGGGAGAATGTTGGTCTGACGTTTGTGAACATGTGCTGAACGGGCACAGGATTTGTCTATAGTCGCGGGTTTGGATGTCACTGAACATTCTTCTAATCTGAGGGCACTTTCCATTTCAGATAAAGCAGTTTCATCATATTTCCTTTCTATTATTACTAATAAGTCATCGGCATAGCCAATAATAAGAGCCTATTTAGAACTACAATCAAATCAGAAACCACAGGATTGGGGATTGTACGCACGCTTGGGCTATCCTTGTTGTAGTATTACTGTGATTGATGCCCCAATATGAAGGTTTCTATTTCTCGACTTTTTAATAGTTATCATCTGGAGTCTATGCCTTTTTACTAACTGCTGCTTCAATGGATTCATGTGAGGTGTTATCAAAAGCCCTTCCATGCCAGCTTCTTTGCCTCCAAAATAACATACAGAGTAATCCATATTGCATGTTATATAGAATATTTTGATCTCCAGATTTCTTTATAACCACCTATCAGTTGTAAACCTGGAATCATAATAATTATTTAAATATTGGTCAATCTTATGTAAAAAAGATATAATGATTTGTTACTGATTTTAAAACTATCGACCGCCAAATCGGTCAAATTACACGATCCATAATAATAACGTTACCTCTGTGTTTTTACTGGTTTTTCTTGTCTTTCATACGTATTTTTCAGCTATTTCCTAGAACGCTAGCTTCTCATTTGTACCTCAGGTTGTCAACTATAGAATAATACGTAAATACGGGTATAAATGTCCACAAAAATAGAAGTCTGGTCACATTCACTCCTCCAGAGTACTCGATAATCCTCCGGCGGGGTTAAGCAACCCCTTCCATTTAGGCTAATAAATAACTCCATTTACGTTTTACTGGTCAATTGGCCAAGTGACTTCTTTCAATTAATTATACTTTTTATGTAAGGTCTTTGTTGAGATAAAAAAGTCAGTGTCACGAGCGGGATTCGAACCCACGACCTTCGGCTAAATACGCCGCTGCTCTACCACTTGAGCTATCGTAACTCGTCACAGTCGTCACGATAGCTCAAGTGGTAGAGCAGCGGCCTATTTAGCCGAAGGTCGTGGGTTCGAATCCGGCTCGTGACACTGACTTTTTTATCTCAACCAAGACCTTACATTACATTCATTCCAATAAATTAACAAAGACACAACACAAACACACACAAACTCTATGTAATTTCTATTTCTATTCTATTCTCTATGTAACTCTATAGTTATATGTGCCCGCAACGTTATACTTGTATGACCTATGCGTAGTCTTGTCAGTATGGCCTGCTCCCTAATCGACCCGTTTTCCGTGTACCGTGTCTTTCTTAACCTGCCACAGTTTGAGTTGCATATTTTTTATTAATTTATTAATTATACAATCAACAGTATAAAGTATTAACAATTTTTGAAATAAAAAAATAATGCCATATTTATGAACTGTTTTAAAAGTCAGAAAAAAATTAATTGATTTTTGAATATGTGGCGTTTTTGATACAACGTCCTGGTTGGTATTTATTTTACAAAATAATCTTTTATATATTACGTACAGCATTTTCTAAAAGATCAATTCAATCCATGGATGTTGCTTAAACAAAATTAAAAATATAAAATTACAGCGATGAGTAGTTATTGTGTATTTTATTTGTACCACTTTTAAACGAAAATTGAAACAAATAGTCGTTCTACAGAGATGTATTAGGCTTTAGATTACTGTCAACCGGAAGTTATGATTGATGCAGAGATGGGATCTTGATTAAGGAAGCGATGGCGTGGGGAGCGGCCATTTCCACCCATGCTTACCCATCTATTGACCGATTTTTTTTTCTTTTGTTCTAGCACCTCATCCAACGACTTAATATCCAGGCGTGGAGTTTTCAGCAGACGGCATTATGGGAGCGTCGAATTGGTAAGTCAAGTTAAAATGTGCTAATTTGTATAGGCTAAGTGTTTTGATATGGATAAACAGCAGAAAAATATGTAAGAAATCCAACTAATTAAATATCGTAGAGACAAGGAAAATTGTTAAACTATTTTTATTTCATTTAAATTTTTTCAACTTATAATTTCTTTGTTTTGACCTCACTCTCCAGTAAGCCTACAACCTAGACTTAAAAAGTATTCTCTCGTACTACCTCCAGTGAACTCGCTTTTCAACAAGTTTCTTTCTACACTCTCTCTCTCATTCTCTCTCTTTCTCCTTTCCTCTCTTTCTCGTTCTTTTCTTCCCTATCTGCACATAGGTCTATCTTTGTGTGCACGTTTTATTCTAATCTCTCAGCCATCAATACGCTGTTCACATCTGATAAAAGAATGGACGATGATACAATACTCGGTCGTCCTTAAAAGGACAAAGGATCTTTAAAGTCCGCACCAAGCCGATTAGGCCTTATCAGACGTTTTGATCCTCAAGATGAGAGCTGACGCATCTCCGCATACGACAGAAGGTGTTACTGCCGCAGCATTTTTGTAGAAGCAGCTCAGCCCCGAGGAGCCAAGACAACCTCGCTCCCCGCTTGTCATTTCCGAATGGCCGGGTCTGCATTGAGCATCAGACGGTATGCCGCGCGCAAAGGGCTACCTAAGCCGAAATACATCAGCCTGGTCTCCCGCGCAATCCCTAGATAGAGAAGGCATCTCCCAGAGTACTGTGGCTCTTCTCCCTGTCATTGGAAAATCTCTCTATTTGCAGCACCCAATTTTCGGCTCTCTTGACTCGGATTAATTCCCAACACCGCAGTGAATGTGCTGAACGTGCCATGAGCTCGGTGGACCTTTCATTATGTAAAGAATTAAGGATTCCTCCAGCGTTGTTGTTTGGCTGAAAAAGCCAAATATTAAAGGTTACTCTTTGGTTGTGCTGCGTTGATTTTTTAAAATGCGCTGTGAGGTTGTTCAGCTGAACTCGGCCGTGTGGAATAGGGGTGAGCCAGGCTTCTGTTCGCTTTGCAGTTCGCATGCCCTCGAATCTGTTTTTCATTTCTTGGCAGAGTGTTCAATTCTGGGTAAGATCCGCTTGCTTCACCTAGGTTGCTTCACTTTATCAAGGAGTGAACTTCTGGGTTTCTTGGAGGGTTCAAGATCAATATAATTTTAGTTTTTATTACATATCGTGTTTGAACTGGCATTTGATTCTTCATGTCAATGTAGATTTTGATGGCTTGTCTGATCTTCTCCCTCAGACCTTCACGTAGGTTTCCGCTTTCTGCGATGACTTCATTCAATGGAGATGGAGCTCTGGAAAGAAGCGTCCGAAGAGCACGAAATCTTGAAACCTTCCCTGACACCTGAGTCTGTTAACTTGACACGCTAGACACCACGGTCTACTAGCACCGATCAACAGGTACCCATGCGTCGCAAGTGTATGACCGATCTGCAGGCGGGTCAGGACAACGCTTTCCCTTCGGGATAGCCCCTCCGGGCTCACCGGTCGACCGTCCGCTTGACGGGGCACAAGCGCGTCAATCGAGTCGGCCCAACGACGCTTCCACATTTCTAATATTATATTTTTTACTATTCTCTTCGCGTCGTCAGGCCTAATTGGGGTTATCTCAATATCATCACTGTGAGGGACGAGAGTACCCGCCATCGCGGCCAGTCCTGGAATCCAGGCTAAAACCACCCTTTTCCCGGAATTTATATATATATATATATATATATATATATGATTTCTCTCCCTCTCTCTCTCTCTCTATCTCTTTTTTTTAATGCATACAGAATTTTCATTGTTTTAACACGGCGACCTACGGCAGACGGATTTTGCGATCAATTGTATTTTTACTGTTATGTTATTCTCCTCTTTTGGTTTGTATTATAAGTAAAACAGTTTTTTTCATTCATATTTTTTATTCATTAGTATATAAACTGAAAATCTTTATCTGTCTTTGTGTATCAACCATACACCTACACTAAACCCTATCACATACTAAACATGTCACATAATGGTAATAGATCTGCTATTTATTTGCATCTTGAACTTTTTTTATAGAGTACTTATTTCCTCGGAAAATGACCGCCGGCTCTCAGGCAATTTCAAATTCCTGGACTTTGTCTGGTCGGGAAACTTATCGGCGACAGGGAACTGGCGCGGCAGTGGATTTTCTTGTTTTCCTTCGTTTCTCACCGACTCAGCGGGGCGTTATGGATTCGAGGCGTTTTTCCTTCTTAACTCCTATGAATTTACTCCCTGCCCGTTTCCATTACGTGAGAAACAGCAAGCGAGCAATTTCCAGACCCGGTCTTTTGCCGCTTTCTCAGCGTGAGTTTGAATCAACACACGCATTAAAACTCGATTAAATCAACCCTCAGACGCGCCCTGTCGCCTCCTGTTTACATTTGAAACTGACTTGAAAATTGTTTAACGCAAGTTTTCATCTGAAGACGTCAAACCGATTAATGGCCTCTATTTCAGAAACAAATCGGTTTTACCAACCTCCCGTGCATGGAATAATTGGGTGAAATAGAGATATTTTTAATACGTTATATTATCTGAGGTCATTTCGATCAATAATATTTTGTGTATGTTGCTTAATTACCCCGACGTCAACGAGAGAAATTGCACAGAACACTTTCGTTTGATTTAAATGGTAAAATAATTTTATCAAATAATTATAAATAATCAATTCACTAGTTTTCGTGGTCCGCTTGACCAATTAATATCTTTCAATTAATTAAGGTTTTTAGTTGAGATAAAGAAGTCAGTGTCACGAGCGGGATTCGAACCCACGACCTTTGGGTAGATACGCCGCTACTCTACCCCTTGAGGTATCGTGACTTCGATCCACTCGGTCACTAACATCCCATTTCAACCCCACCTTTTGAATTTTCCCTCCTTTTTGCCATTTTTCAAATAGATTACACGACCCAAGCCGAATCCCACTCGTGACACTAGGTTTTTTTATCTTGCATTAAATCATACCTTGCATTAAAAACTACATACGTTGCAGGCTGAAATGGCCTAGCAGTGAACAGCCTCTGGAACTTAAACGGCCGAACGCATTAAGCCCCGGACTGCCAAGACCCAAAGCAGGCGATTCTCGCGGCTTGCTGAAGTCATAAGCTTAATTCTGTATGTATGCACGTGTGCAGAATTAGCTTCTATAAATCAATCTTTCAATTGATTGGAACTTGGTTTAGGAGAAGTCGAAAAAGGCCAATTTCTGAGTTGAACTGAATTGAATTGAATTTAAATCAATTTCTGTCGTTGATGACAATATCGATGTGAAATCCTCCACCTGTTCGCTTTTTATTTTATTATTTCATTCATGATGTAAAATCGTGCTATCATACTTAATTTTTTGCAGAGGTAAAGCTTATTTACACGAATTCACTACTTTCGTGGTCCACTTGACCAATTAATACATGACAATTAATTAAGGTTTTCAGTTGAGATGAAAAAAAGCTAATGGCACGAGAGGGATTCGAACCCACGACCTTCGGCTAGATACGCCGCTGCTCTACCACCTGAGCTATCGTGACCTCGATCCACTCGGACATCAACTCCCCATCCCAATTCATAAGGTGGGGTTGAGATGGGAAGTTAGTGTCCGAGTGGAACGAGGTCACGATAGCTCAGGTGGTAGAGCAGCGTCGTATCTAGCCGAACGTCGTGGGTTCGAATCCCTATCGTGCCATTAGCTTTTTTTCATCTCAACTAAAAACCTTAATTAATTGTCACTTATTTACACTTCTCAAATGTATATTTTTTACAAATCTCAATTAGAATGTATAATACAACAACGTTATTTGGGAAGAAGCTAAACCCCTTGTTCTGCATAGAAATTATTCTCCGATTTTGGAGCTCGTTAAAACTTTATTTGATTTGTCGAAACAAGTGCGCCCTTCCGCGGATATGGGTGCTTGGAATTTCACCCTTACAATTAACTACCGGCGAATCGACTTTTCCTAAACCCTTAAACATAAAATAAATCTTAATTTACTGAAGTTTAAATTGAGTAACTCTTCACGGCAGGGGTCATAGTACAAAAAATGTTTCAACGAGGGGGAAAGTTAATTCGATTTCGTCGTGCAAAAAAAGTGACTAAAAGTTACTAAAAGTCTTCAAGCAATAAACACGCCTTGAAGATGATTAATTTTTATTAGAAAAAGCATTCGGTTTCGCCGGTGGGAAAATCAAATAGAAATCTGTTAGCAGTAAAAATACCGATTGATCGATTTGAGCCTTCCCATAACAACAATTTTCGCTCAATCGAAAGTTTGATAAAGAAGTTAACCTAAAATTACCTTTATACAAAGCGTTAGTTAGTACTCTCTTACTTTTTACAAATTATGTCAATGCAAATTATAACAATATAAAGCGTTTACAAAAATTATTAATCACTTATGTATGATGCCTACTTAATCTCAAGTATGACGATCGATTATATGATAAATTTAAAGGGCTACATTTTTTAAAAGCGAAGAACTTCAAAAATTGCAGCTTTAATAAAGAAAACAATAATGATAGAAAAACCATAATTTCTACCAACCAATGTTCAATCGTAGAATCGCACAATTGCTCCTCAGTTACTCACTCTCTTTCTCTCTCTCTCTTTCTCTCTCTCTCTCTCTCTCTCTCTCTCTCACTCGCTCTCTCTCTCTTCTTTTCCTTTATATTGAAACGTTTTCAAATGCTGTCATAAGGAAGGAAAAAAATATTATCAGTTCAACCTATGGCGGGGAACACACTTACCCGATGCAACGCTATGCGACGCTACCTGATGCTTCACGACGCCTCGTCTCGTTTTGGTCAATCTATGCGACGTCTAGCGCACACCATGTACAGCCAGTCGCACAGCGTGTATCACAAATCAGTATCGGAATCGCAAAGCCTCTTTTGTTCTTAATGCATTATTTTGAGCAAAAACATGTGAAAAATTTGATGTTTGTTGATCGACCTGCCAATGATCCCTACGAAAATTAGAACTGTACATGTAATAAATTGTTAGTTAAATTTTATGTGCACAACTCAATCAATTGTTTATTAAACTTAATATTTTTAAATAATTATTCCGGTGTTTTGATAAATTTTCTTCCTATCCATCATAATTAAATAATTTTTATAAAAACTTATGAATTTTTGATCTCGTTTAATTTGGTTTACATTAAAATAGGAATGTTGTAATAAATATAACGACAAAATTACATATACTTAGTTTAAATTACTACAAAAAATATGAGTGTGCTGTTCTCACGTTACTGGACGAAAATGGTGCAATTTTATGAGCAAAACCATGAATTAAATTGTTAGTTAAATTTTATGTGCACAACTCAATAAATTGTTTATTAAACTTAATAGATTTAAATAATTATTCCGTTATTTTGATCAATTTTCTACCAAACAATTAAAATTAATTTTTTTTAAATAAAAAACTTGAATTTTTGATCTTGTTTAATTTGGTTTACATTAAAATAGGTATGTTGTAATAAATATAACGAAAAATTACATATACTTAGTTTGAAATAAACTACAAAAAATATGAGAGTCCTGTTCTGACGGTAACTCGATGAAAATGGTGTGATTTTATGAGCAAAACCATGAAATAAATTGTTTGTTAAATTTTATGAGCAAAACCATGAAATAAATTGTTAGTTAAATTTTATGAGCAAAACCATGAAATACATTGTTAGTTAAATTTTATGAGCAAAACCATGAAATAAATTGTTAGTTAAATTTTATGAGCTAATCCATGAAATAAATTGTTAGTTAATTTTATGAGCAAAACCGTGTAATAAATTGTTTCTTAAATTCTTTATATTCAAAAATTGTATTCCATTATTTTGATCAATTTTCTACCAAACAATTAAAATTAATTTTTTTAAAATAAAAAACTTTTAAATTTTTGATCTCGCTTAATTTGGTATATATTAAAATAAGTATGTTGTAATTAATGTAACGTCATGTAGTTTGAATAAAAAAATGAGTGTCCGGTTCTTTTGTCTTCGCCTATACTCGATGCTCCCGACGAAAATCTGGACAGTGGGTATCGCAGAGCATAGAGTAGGGTAGCGTTGCATCCGGCAAATGTGCACGGGGGTAGTACAACCATATGGAAAATTGGACTTTGGATTTGCGTCGGGTAGCGTTGTATCGGTGTGTTCCCAAGCATATCGTTATGTAATTTGTTATATATATTACTTGTCATTATTAATGGTGGCTAAATGTAGATGAAGATATAAATTGTTAAAATACAATAACAAATTTTTTTTTTACAGCTGCCGCAGGTGGAAGCTAACGATCAAGATGCCATCGGACGTAGATTTAGAGTGGAAAATGGAGAATCATTAGGAGGAAAAGAAGAGGTAGTTTAAACTAAATCACACATTTTTAAAAATTCACACGACTGTGTAACTTCAATAAAGTTGTTTTTATGGTTTAATCAAGCACGCTTCACTTGATGTACTTGAATGCACAATGAAGATGCATGCGCTATTTTGAGTTAAAATCCATCCATACGCAAATCAGAATCATTCATATTTAACATTAAAAACTGAACAGTTCATTGTTATTTAAATTTTTTATACTATTCTTCTGTTTCAGATATTTGGCTCGCCGAGCACACCCGTTTTAGAGAACCCGGAATACCAAACTAGGTGGTATTTCAAGTATTTCCTTGGGAAGCGTAAGTGTTAAATGAAATGTGTGGTGATTAGTGACCGTTAATCGATAATTATTCAGAAATCGTGAGATGCGGTCTGGTGTGATGTTTCAGAAAAACATTTTCTTTATCGTGCCAACAAAAACTTTGATTGAGCAGAAATACTTTGATTGAATATAAAAAATATATTTTGCATTGTATAAATTCAATTTTCCACATCCTAAATGTATTTGTTAAATGTAAACAATGTTTGTAAATCCCAGTCCCTGAAGATGATCTCAATAAAGATCGAAACGTTGGCACGATAAAGAAAATGTTTTTCTGAAACCTACATCACACCAGACCGCATCTCACGATTTCTGAATAGTTAAGTGAAATCTTGATCTACTCACGTTTTCAATAATACTTTTGTTTTTAGTGCATCAAAACTATGTCGGAGTCGATAGCGAAAAAGTACCCTTTTTCCTCAGCGTCGTTCTCACCGACACTAATTCCCAATGCGTCCCGCAGTATAGAGTTATTTTATGGAAAAAGACGGTGAGTTGGTAAAAGTACTCATAAAAATCCCGCATGAGAATTGCCTTTTATCCGAACCTCTCCTCTTCTACTCTACTAGCATTTACAATTGAATATTTCCAATGATATATCTAGTCTTATTGAATTAAATGATTTCGAAAATAGAATTGCTGAATGAAAAATTTATGACTAACCAATTTGCAAACACCGATTAATTGCATTTACAAATCTGTTAGTAAAAACAATCACTTTCTTTAACACAAGTTTTATAGCTTTCAGGCTTTTAAGGCCTTACTGTAATGATTGGGTATGGACTCTATTTTGACTTAACTCATCATGTCAATTATGAACGTGTCAATTTCAAATAATGTATTTGTGTTAGATTTTTAATTTCGATATTTTTTATTACAAGAGGAGGCTACAGACGTGAAATAGTTTTATGAAAACTTTTTTTACGATACGAGGTCAAAAATTATTAGACAATGTTCAAGCTTCCTAATGAGCTTCCAGAACGGATAAAGAAAACAATATTTTAATAATTTACATAATATTTTTAAATATGGTTTTCTCCCTTTGTTGTACATGTGTGTCAGGGTTATTAATTCCGATTATGTTAATTCATTTGTTTTGTTAAGCAGGATAATAATGTAATAATAAAATGGGCTACCAGCAAATACCGAATAACAGTAAAGATATATTTTCGTTGGGGAAAAAACAAAAACCATTCGGATTAGTTTTAAGCACCGTTTAATACAATTAAATTTTCATCGTAATAATAAATATAATATATTTTTCTAAATTCGTCGGGTGCAATTTTTTTTTCTCTCGCCTATGTTCAGTGCTCAACTTAAAATTACATAATTCTCAGGATTTTGCTTTTCAAAAACACACAAAGAACGGATCAGCTGGCTTGATGGTTAATATATTAGCCAGAGCAGAATATTTGTAGTGTGTATATCATAATTATTTCTTCGTGGAAGGGGAGAGCGTAAATAAAATTATACGAGCGACGGTGGGAATCGAACTAACTACCATAGGGTCTACGAGCCGAGAGTCTACCACACTGAAATCTCGGCAACCGCCGTCCCACAAACAAATTTACTACTACAATTAATTAAAGAGGGCCAAACTTAAAGGGGTCACGGGACTCATATCCAATCACTGGCATATGAGAAGACATTTACTCAACATGGACATATAGGGATGATCTGTACGTTATGTAATGAGGAGAATGTAACACCCACCCAAACCGTCTTCGAATATGAAGTGCGTAGTGGAGACAAAACTAGAGATACAGAAAACCCAGGAAAATGAATTATAGAAACGACGGATAGCCGGGAAGGAAGAAGCAGACAGGGCGGCCAAAGAAGCAGCCAGATGACCTCACGACGCTTCCCAACCTATACTCCCAGCGGATCTCAAGTTATTAATTTCAAATACGATAAAAGAAGAATTGAAAAACGGCTGGGCTCGGAACAATAGAAATAACCCTACAGATTAAGAAAGACGTCGGTCCCTGGTTCACAGAAAATTGGTCAAAAATGGAAAAGGTCATACTGACAAGACTACGCATAGGTCATACAAGAATTACGCACGGGCACCTTCTAGCAGGAAAGCGACCGCATAGGTGCCCATTATACATGGATAGAGTAACAGTCGAGCACGTTTTCAATTGTAGAAGGCTCGATGTTTATAGGCAATATTTTGGAATATCATCGGACCTGTGCGTAGTCTTGGGGGATGGCAGCGGGCACAAATCGCTGTATCGGTACCTCAGGGCTATAGGGACTTTCAATGTATATAGTTTATGTGTGTTTGTGCTGTGCTTGTATTGTGTATGAAGTGTTTGTGTCGTGTTTGTGTCATGTTTATGTTAGAATATTAGGATGAATGTAATTTATTAGCGTGAAAGGAAGGGGTTATTTACCCAGCCCCGAGGAATATCAAGTACTCTGGGGTGAGTGAATGTGACCAGACTTCTATGTTTGTGGCGATATATATGTGATTGTATGTTGGTTATTTATTCTTAACTTGACAACCTGAGGTACAAACAAGAGGCTAGGATTTTAAAATAACGACGTAATATACAAGTAAAAGCAGAGAGTCAGTAACCAGATCGAGATGCTCAAATGGCCGCAGTTCAATACAAAATACGCGAGAAATACANGTTAGTGTCCGAGTGGATCGAGGTCACGATAGCTCAAGTGGTAGAGCAGCGGTGTATCTAGCTGAAGATCGTGGGTTCGAATCCCGCTCGTGCCATTGACTCTTTTATCTCAACTAAGAAACCTTAATTAATTGAAATGTATTGATTGGTCAAGCGGACCACGAAATTAGTGAATTTAATCATCATCATTCCCAAAAGTATAGTGTACATAAATTTTCTTAATCAAGAAACCAAGTTGGTACTTATCGTGTACACCGAAATACCCGGAGAAAATTCAAATGCTACCTGATTTTTTCAAGTTCAAAAGAGTTGGAGTGACTTTAAAACGAATCCACGATTCGTACAAAGCTTTGCAAAAGTTAAGTACCCAATAACCGTTACGCAATAGCCTTCTTAATTAAATCAAAACCAGAGAATGTTTTTTTTCGTTTTACCATTATTTTTCTCAATTGTAAAAGCTCAAAACAGACAGATTTTGATACAGGCTCGAAGAAGAAAAATACGGATTTTCTCCGGACAAAAGTTTGAATTAAAGTTAATTGCGGAAGAGTTACAAATTTTCAAGTTAAAAACAAGCTATATGTCAGAAAAATCAAATTCTTCTGCCGATCCTTCCCAAAATGTATCTTTTAACAGATGTGAAAACACAAGGCCAAAAAAAGAAAAAAAAAGATTTTTTAAATTTTTTTATTACATTTATTTGGCATTTACAACTACAAGTGATGTATTAAGTAAATATGTTCGTATATGTTGAATTATCATTTGAGGCTCTTGTAGAAGTTGCCCAGTACCAACACTCCTTCACACTGATATCTTGTTCAGTCTTCTCACAATGAGAAGGTCTCGGGGCCACTTTCGCTTCAATCGTCTTGGAGGATTTTCAGATAGGGTTGGAAATGATAAATTTCGTACGAATAGATTACTGTGTTTGTTCAGTGATTGATGAAATTTTTTATATCGGGTTTTGATGAGTTCATGTACAAACGGGATGTGAAGGTCTTTATGGATAGTGTAATTTGAAACGTAAAAAGGAGCATTTATAATTTGACGGAGAATTTTTGATTGGATTGACTGGAGACGCTGGGAATTGGAATTCTTGATTTAGCCCCACACTTCACAACCGTACGCCCGAGAGGTCTAATCATTGTCGTGTAAATTAAAAGTTCATTTTCAAGGTCTTATTTTGATCGTGAGTCGAGTAGTCGTTTTAACAATTTATAACGTCGGTTTGTTTGCTGTCTTTTCTGTCTTGTATGGGGATTCCAAGTCAGTCGTTTATCCATGAAAAGTCCAAGATAACGCACAAGGTCAGTGTTAGGCAATGAAAGTCCATTTATACTCACCGCAGGACAGACATTTTTACGTAAGGTAAAATTGATCTGTGTGCTTTTTGTTAGGTTTACCTTTATTCTCCACTTTGTGAACCATATTGTTAATTCATTCAGGTGTTGTTGTAAGTGTTGAGTGCTAATTGAGGGGTCCGAATTGCGTGTAAGAATCGCTATATCATCGGCGAATGTGTGTGTCGAAATGTTAACGTGTGTAGGAATATCTGCAGTGTATATGGAAAATAGAAAAGGGCCAAGTATGCTTCCCTGAGGAACATCCGCCCTTATGCGCATATAAGGTGAGAATCCAGTTCCCTGACGGACTCGACAAAATCGATCCGTCAGATAAGATCTCAGTATAAGATACTACGAATGAGGGAGGATGTTCCTCACTTTCCAAAGCAAGCCCGAGTGCCAGACTCGATCGAAGGCCTGTTCTAAATCAAGAAAGACACCCAAGCAATGCTGTTTTTGTTCGAGGGAAGAGGCTATATTGTCAGCAACACGATGTAATTGTTGAGTTGTCGAGTGAAATGTGAAACCCAAACTGATGATCTGGAATAATATTAGAATTTTCAATTATTGTCAGTAATCATCGGAGAAGTAGTTTTTCTAGTATTTTTGCAAGAATAGAAAGGAGACTAATGGGTCTATAGGAATTAGGAAGATCAGAAGGTTTACTTGGCTTATGAATCATTTTAATTATAGAGAACTTCCATTGCAATGGAAAATATGTGGTCCTGAGTACAGCGTTGTATAAGTATGTTAAGTATAGTAAGCCTCTGTAGGGCAAATTTTGTAATATTTGTTTTGTAATTAGATCATAACCTGGAGCTTTTCGTGAAAAAAAAATTACTGTCATGAGTTGCGTATATTACAAGTGAATTATCATATGTCCCTTACGACCAAAAGATGTGTATTTCATCGTTCTGGTATGAACCCTGCCTAATGAATAAATCATTTTTACATAAAGGTTTTGACTAAATAATTAATAATCGTAATTAGTATACATATCGTTTTTTATAAATTATTTTGACTCGTTTTCGAACAGTTTTCACTGTTAGGTGTTGAATTATCCACCTGAAATTTGATAGGAAAAAAGCTTTATCTAGTAATATTTATTTTACACATACATAAAATAAAGTTTCAACAATATAAGCCTTTTACCGATTTTCATTATAGATATTAACGAACATTTCATGCCAATAGGTTATGTTTGCCGTTGAAAATGGTTGGTATGAAAATAATAAGTGGGACTTAATTATGTTAGGAAATTCAACCGCTCCGGCCCGCTGTAATGTAATTCATAAACATGATATGCAGATATCTTTGGAACGGATTTATATGAAAAGTGAGGTAGTCGACTCTTGATGTGGATTACACCGTACGAATCGTTATTTCAGCACCGACGAACCTTCTTTAATAAAATTTATAACATAAATTATATAATAATTTCAATACGGGAAACACGGAAAAACGTACACTCGACAAACGTATTACGGGGATTCAATTTACCTTTCTGAAAATATCTCTTAATAAATCCTAACAGACCAAGTCACTTACTTCATTTCAGTACATAGCAATTAGCCTTTATAATTAATAAAGGCTTTTACAATAAGCTCCGTATTGGTTGATGTAGGTAAAATATGTGGGAAACGTAATAGAACTAGCGCAGTTTTGCTGATAATGAAACAAAACCAACACTTAAGATAATGGATAGGCCAGGATTCATCGTAACTTGAAATATTAATTATTTTGGGCACAATTTGCAAATGTAGATGTAGATGTTATTAGTCGGGGTGATATATACTGCGCCCTTTAAGAGCTGCTGTATCCCCCGTTCTCTGCCTAAAGCACACCGATGAGTCCTATTTCATCAAGGAACTTGATTACTAGGGCCGGTTTCAGTGGTTGGATCTCTTCTATGGTCACATTGTACATCCCAAAACACTTCCTCCTGCGGGCAATTGTAGCTCCAAAGTTCGTTAGTAGGAGGGTTGGTGTCTCCTCTGCCTCTTTGCAGAATCTGCATGTGCCGTTGGATTATTCCAATTTCCTTTAAGTGACCATTTAGCTTGCAGCGTCATGTTAAGAATCCTATTAGGATTCTCAGTTCCTGATTCTCTTGACACATTCTATAATTTCTTTCCTTCCAAAATTGGTCAGAAGATTCTTGGATTGTCTGTGTCCAATGGTGAATTCCATTGTTCCTTCACTTTCTTTTTGACCTTCTGTCTGAGATACTTGTTAATAGTGTGGGTTCCTATGCCACAGAAAGGTTCAGGTCCTGTCAGTGGTGTAGCAGCTCCTTGCCTTGCAAGGGTGTCCGCTTTCTCGTTGCCTTCTACTCCCATGTGTCCTGGGACCCAGTATAGGCTGACTTTATTCTGCGTACCTAATATGTTTAGCTTGGTTTTGCAGTTCAGCACCATCTTGGAACTAATGATATTTGAGCTTAGTACTTTCATGGCTGCTTGGCTATCTGACATGATAGCTATGTTCTTGTTTTTGTACCCTTTACTTAGCTTGAGTTGAGTACATCTCTCGATTGCGTGAATCTCAGCTTGGAAGATACTAGTGTATTTATTTTCCCATGGGTTCTGAGTATTTGGTTCCAGGATCGAATACTCCTGCCCCTGTACCTTCTTGCGTTCTAGATCCATCTGTGTACCAAATGATGGTGCCATTCTTAAAGGAGGTGTTTCCCTCTCTTTCCCATTCTCTTTTGGTACCGAGATTTATTTGGAAGTTTTGATTAAATTCAAACATCCTGTTCATGTCGTCTCTTGGAGCGTTGAGTATCGGACGGTCTTTCATTATTTTGCTGCTACCTCTCCATTTTAGTTTTCTTCTTGTTGGAGGTTTCATTTTTCAAATAGACAATTGACTCTTTGTAAGCTGATAAATCATCAGCAGGTTTTGGGATTAAATAACACACTCGGTTTATCTAGGAAGGGGAAGGCGTACAAAATTTTCGAATAATCTAAATGTTCAAGTATAAATGATTTTCAATATAGCCTGGAATGAAGACCAACATCACTTTGGAGAAAGGATCTTCGGTGAGGTCACAACAGAACGACAATTGTTTAAGTTTTTGCCGAGCTTCCGACGATTGTATCGTCATGAACAGGGCCCCATCATCATAATAAGATAAAAGATTTTAGATGCAGTCTTTTCTTAAGGCTTATTTCAACACTCGTCGAGGAAAAGAAGAAAAATATAACTGTTTTTAATTTTGGTTTTACATACAATATGTTATAATTGCTATATTTTCCTATAATTAATAGGTCCTGATGATGACGATATAATCGTCGAACTCTCGGCAAAAACGAAAAGAATTGTCGTTCTGTTGTGACCTCACCGAAGATCCTTTTTCCAAGTTGTTCAACAGCAGGTCGATCCATCATTTTATCTTTAACAAACATCACCTTTGAAACCTACCTCCTAACCATATATCCTACTACATGTCCGAAATCCACGAAAGACGATTTTTGAAAATGTTAAATGCGCATCCTAGAAACGTCGGGTTCAATATCCATCATTCCACGTTCAAGTAATGTTTCAGAGTTGTTGATATCACTTCCTCCGATCCGAGAACAGGCTTTTGATAGGGTGTAGTGCTACAATCGTAAATTGAAATCCACTCTGCTGGTTGTGTACAATACATATACGGTTGTAGATAAAAATAAATAATTATTACTTATATTCAGAAATCGTGAGATGAATCTAAAATCGTCTAGCATTGTATTAATTCATGTTTTTGAATGTAAAATTTTCCAGCATTGCATAAATTCATTTTTTTAATCTAAAATTTTCTAGCAATGTATAAATTCATTTTTTTTAATCTCAAATTTTCTAGCATTGTATAAATTCATTTTTTTTCACACCTCCTAAAATCTCCCTTTGACAAAACCGAACCGCCCCAGATTTTCTACTATATTTTCCTGCATTGATCGTAAAATGACAATTTGTTTTTATTACTATTTTTATTCATATTTCACCGTCATATCAGACTTCGTCATATAGAAAATTAATTGTTAACAAAAACTCCAGCAAAGTAAATTTATCATTTTTAGACTATAGAAATTCTTAAAAAATCAAACACTAGAATTAATGATTATTTGGAGATCGTGAGATGCGGTCTGGTGTGATATAGGTTTTAGAAAAACATTTTCTTTATTGTGTCAACGTTTCGATATTTATTGCGATCATCTTCAGGGCCTAGGATTTATAAACAATGTTTATATTTTACAAATACATATATTTTGTCCACACCCTACATGTATTTGTAAAATTTAAACAATGTTTATAAATCCCAGCCCCTGAAGATGACCTAAATAAAGATCGAAACGTTGGCACGATAAAGAAATTTTTTTCTAAAACCTACGTCACACCAGACCGTGTCTCACGATCTCTGAATAATCATTGACTAACGGTCAGTAAACACCACACATAAAAATAAATGTCAGAAAAATTGTCATTTTTTAAAATTGTCAGGTCTCAATCAAGGTAAATGACAGGTCTCTAACATAGAATATACCGTTTATTTTCACTCGAGATATTACAACTATCAATAACAAGACCGGAGGGGCGTCTGTAGCCGCAAAGGTTAGTCGTTGTCACGGCGCTCATCAATGTAAGGTAAAGGTCCCGGGTTCGAATCCAGCGGCCCTGAATTGACCCGGCACCCTGAGGGTATATATGACCTCTGCTGTTGCAAACACTCGTTTAAAAAATACAAATAAATAATTTTTTTTATTTTTTTAAACACCGGAATACTATTTTATGCTTCAAATATTACTGTGGTGATAATATTACAGTGAAACAAAGACATAAGATAATGCTGTACGAAACAGACGATTGACTTATAAATGTAAACTCTGTACAAGTTTTATGATTTATCATTGCCCTTTATGGGTTGCATTTAAAAACATATTTATGTACGTTATCAATTTATATATTTTGTTAGTATTATAACTTTTATTTTTTATTAAACATGTGTTTTTTTTTTTAGGGTGCACAGAAAATCTCTTTATCCTACACCCCAAACAAGCCGATGACAGTGAAACAGATACTGAGGTAATAAAAGAAATTTTTTGTCAGGGGAAAGTCCTTGGGTTGGCAAAGGGCAGCAAGATAAATAAAGATTGGCAATAGTGCGGACAAGCTATTTATCAGGGCTCGAAACAGATTGCCGTGGACAATCCTGGGAAGGGGCAGATAGCCATATCTACCAAAACCCATCCTTTTTACACAATTTCTACTCCTCTTCTTGTCCCAGGGTTAATTGATTGGACAATCCCCCAAAAGACAATTTACCCAAAAGAAGTCAGGGAGGAAACTAATCTGCATATTAATTTCCGCCCTGAATGAGATTTAGATTTTATTTCAGCACTCAATTAGGGCCATTGTAAGTGGATTTTACGACGAGAAACATTTTTTGAATGTCACACCGGCGGCACGGTAAGCTGGGTGGTTAGGCAGGGATCTCGTGGAAAGATTTAAATTAAACCATCCCGATGGGATTTTAAACCTACTTATTTCCTGGTTCAACTATCGGTGTTATAAGTTCGTTTTGATTTCAGCAATTTCCCCAACATGGAAAAACTGGAAAAAGGCCCCAAGGAAATTTTTGCTCCCGATGTACAGAAGGTAAGTTTGTAACATTTTTTTTTTATCTCATTCTCTAAACTTAAAAAAACATCAATAAAATTCTACTTTGCGATTGGTGCTTAATATCAAAAGAAAATCAAATTAAAATAATAAACGAGCAAATATTTTTTATCGTGCCAATTATCAGCTATTTTATAACTAAAAACATTAAAAAGGAAGTTTCGGTTTCGGCCCGAAAAAATGCATTTTTATTTAAATAAAAACTTTATTAATTTAAAGTAAAACCTTCCGGCATAGACTAAAATTGGCCTCCTGAGAATTTGACCTTTAGAAGTGATAAGTTTTTTGAATGTTGCGAATAAAGTGCTCTGGTTTATCTTGCCTTGATGAACTTGCAACTTGTTAGCACTTGATCTCTTTGAAGGTTCTCCTCTTTTATGAATACTGTCTGAAAAATTACATTCCTAATGAACAAATCAGTTAACAAACCTTACAGCATGAGTTGTAATACTTTTTATGTCGTAAATTGCAAGGCAACTAATAGAAAAAATCGTGCTCGATCGCTCCTCATGAAAAGGTAATTTTTCGTCACACTCTTCACCAAAACCCTTCATCATATGAAACTTGCTTGAAATTTTTTTATTTTATTATAATTTTGCAGAGAGCGATTTGTTTTAAACATCCAAAAGCAGAAAAATGATTTTTTAAAGGAGTGATTTTGTCAAAATAATAAGTTGGAGCCAAATATTAACGATTCACTATTTTAAAAATCTTGCTGTATTACTAAAAGAAATAAAGTTTGAAATAAACCAAAAAATAGATTTTGAGAAAAGGTACTACAAAATGGCAGCTGTTTGACCTCTCTTCGAACAAATAAATGTTTTTGAAAGTTTGCTGAAATATGGTTCAATTTTAGAGTTTTTTAACACAGAAAGTTGAAACAAAAAGTCTGTTATAAAAATCCGCAAAATTAAAATCCATCGTCTGAAAATGGAGTCATTAACAGATCTCATTGTGAAAAGAGCAAAACACGATGCTGAGTTTATTTATGTGTTAAATCTGATAAGCATTATATTTCTAGATCTTTCATTCATCCAAAATACAAATAATGCGTTAAATATTTTCTTCCTAAGAGTGAAAGAATTTTTTAATTGTTATTTCATTTGTACCTTATACATGTTTGATCATGTTATAAATGTGAGTACAAAAAGGTTTTTCACGCGGGTACAGCCCTAACGCTAAAGCTAGCGCCGCACCGGAAAGACACATGCTATGAGATATCAGCCGGCACTCCATGTGATGGATTAAGGGAGAAGGAGTTCTCGAGGCATCCTTGATTAGGGCGACGAGGATGGTTCTCAGGATAGGAACGTGTAGAGATGGCTTGAGCAGTTGGGTTTGGATGAATCGAGATGTTGGTGTCAAACTTTTGAAATCGGGAACGGACAAAAGGGATGCTGATGTCGTTGTAGATAGTGAGGTTAGTGAGGTAGTAAGGTTCTTTGACAATTTGTGTTTGGAAGGTTTCGATGCACTGAACGTAGCTTGGTTTGGCTGTTCCATTCCGTATGCCCAAATTGGTTGGAAGTAATGTTTTATATAAAGATAATTTAGTTTTGACGGTCGTCAATATTGGTCCTATCAGTTTTCGAAGGTGTTCAAGTATTCTGTTGGGATACTTTAAGTCTTGTGTGGCGATTCAACGTCCGTCCGTTCTTTAGGTCTAGTCCTAAGTATTTAACTTGATGGAAGAAGCTATCTCTTTGTTTTTGATGTGCAGCAGAGAGCAAGATTTTTTCAATATGAACGTACACTGAGTAAATTTTTCTTCATTACGTTCCAGTTTTTTCACCAGTCTTCAATTATCAATGTGTACTTGTGCGTTGGAGGGTAGCTTGGATAGGATTCGAAGATGGATGTATATTTAAGTCAAGAGTATAAATTATATAAAGGACGGGTCCTAGAGCGCGCCCTTGTCGGACGCCGGCTTATATCTATCTGTCTTTCAAGAACTCGTTGCCGTTAAAAAAAAAAAATTGATGTTATTTTATCTACAAAAAACTTCTTAATTTTGTAGTAAGGATTTCCAATATATTATAAGTTGTCGTGATATAAAGTGTGCTACGCAAAGTAACAAAAAGGTTCTTAAATTAAAAAAAGTAATAAGGTGAATTCACCATCCCCGAGTTGTCTTTTCGTTTTATGTTCAAATTTTCAAAATAAAGGAAAAAATTTACTTTTCTATCGTACTTTCATTATCCACTCGCGTCTATGTATTATTCAAATCAATACGGCACGAGGAGATAGAATAAAATGGGAACTTGAGTCGTTCTGGGGCGTTATTATTTTCTTTACACCCGGGGACAATCACATTTCTACGATGCAGCCTTTCAACAAAATCAATTTAATTAAAACCACTTATAAGAAAAATACAAATCTTTCTATTAGAAGAAAATTTAATTATCTCCATATAACATCCGCCCGGATAATTTAAATCGTGACGAATAAAAAAGTAATGACTACTAACTGGCAGTCCTCAATGTTTGTTGGAAAGTTGCTACGATAATTTGATTCTGTTCAATACACCAGAAAATATAAATTAAAAGGTATGAGTATTAAGAGAGCATACGAAGGACGCAGAAATGACAAAGAATAACGAAACAAATATGGATGCATTTTTACGTACAATGGAAGAAATAGACAAATAATTCACACGGCATAAAAACAAAAATACAAGGCATGAAAGATGAAAATGAAGAAAGCAAAACACAGAAATTTAAAAGAATCTGGAAAGCATTCTAAGAAAAGCCAAAGAGAAAAATTTGTTCTGGGGACTGAATACTGAGGATAAATCCATTATATTTCATGGTCCGATTGACCAAATAACTTTTTTCAAGAATCTTTATGTAAGGTTGTTGGATAGAAAAAGTTAGTGTCACGAGCGGGATTCGAACCAACGACCTTCGGCCCAATACCTACAACATTTGTTATTTGCCCTCCTTTTCGTCATTTTTCTAAGGTTGTAGGTTGAGATGGGGAGTTGGTGTCCGAGTGGATCAAAGTACATAGCTCAAGAGGTAGATCAGCGGCGTATTTAGCGTAAATTCGTAAAAAATTAATTGAAAGAAGTAATTTGGTCAATAGACCACTAAATAAGATGGAACTAATTCTATCAATGAACTGATTCTATCCTTCTTCCAAAAGTTTCACATCAAGCTTTCGATCAATTCTACCTCTACTATCCGAGCCTTGTCCTTAATTTCCCAACTTGAGAACTTACCACGTCACATTGAAGACGTTGGCGTCAAAAACTCCTATTCTCTTGTTTCCCTTTGAGTACCAACATTGGCTGGTTTCTTTTAAAATGTGTCCTCCGGAGCAATGCTGGCCAATGCCTGGTTCGTGATTGGAAGAAAAATAATACGAAGAAAAATCATATTTGTAAAATGAATGTATGTGAAGACAAAAATAAATTGATTAAAAAATATAGTAGACAAAAATGAAACCCTAGACGACCCTCTTGAAATCGCATTCCGTATTTCAACAACATTCTCCCTAAATTGAACCCAATTTCGCAAAAACCAATGCGAGGTGGTGCTGACTAGTTGAATGAAGTTGAATTTTAAAAAATCAATGTTCAGGTAGCTGTAAAGTTCCAGTATAAAATTAAATTTGAAGCAGGCTGAGAGGCCCTGGCTCTAAATCAATTATACCCCAGTGGGAGAGCATTGTAATTCAGTAGAATTAACGTCGACAACTCCTTCGTAAGGTAATTCATCCTGATATTTGTGTGGTCCTGCTTCTGGCTGGGTGGCGTTGAAGCACTAAGAAATTCAGCTTCACGCTTTGTAGACTTTGTTGAAATTCTCCCTTTGAGAAAACCGAAGGCCTGACGCCTCAGATTTTCTACTATATTTTCCTGTATTGATCGTGAAACGAAAATTTGTTTTTATTATTATTTTTATTCATATTTCACCGTTATATCAGATTTCGTTGTATAGAAAATTAAATGTTAACAAAAACAACTAATATTTACTTTACTAGTAAAGCCTCAGCAACGTTGGTATTTTTAAAAATATTAATGCTAATCTTCATCATTTTTAGACTATAAAAATTCTTAAAAAATCAAACACTATAATTAATGATTATTTGCAGAACATGTGATGCGGTCTGGAGTGACGTAGGTTTTAGAAAAACGTTTTCTTTATCGTGCCAACGTTTCGATCCTTATTGAGATCATCTTCAGAGCCTGGGATTTATAAACATTGTTTAAATTTTACAAATACATTAGGATGTAGAAAAACACACATCCTTCATTTATTTTTTCCACATCCTACATGTATTTGTAAAATTTCCGACTCAAAATTAAACTAGCCTTATACAAGACTTTATTGAGACCAATTTACACGTACGGAGGGCAATTATGGGGTTCTGCCAAGCCATCCAACATCCAACGCATCCAATCAAAAGTCCTAAGACTAATCGTCGAAGTTCCTTACTATGTCACTAACCACCATATCCACAACGATCTCAACATTCCGTTTTGTCAATGAACTGATCCTTTCCCGATTCAAAAGTTTCATACACATTCAAGAACACCGTAAGCATATCGATGAATGGAGGGCAAGATTGAAGGGAAAAAATCTCTTCAGTGTCAATTCACATAAAAAATAATAAAACTTAACAAAAATCTCACCCTCCACTGTACGTCAACTACAAAGAGATGCCTATTTGCATTCAACTCAGATACGTAGAACTCTACCCAGACACGAGGCTTACGTGGAATCCCCACACAAGACAAAAGACAACCACTCAACAAAACACTTTGATTACTACAAAGACTTTTAGGACCAAAATCTGACTTGAACGTGAAAATAAACTAACCTTATACAAGACTCTATTGGGATACAAGTTGAGCATATCGAACAGTGTGGTTCTGCCAAGCCGTCCGATATTCAAGTTCGATCCTTCCAACTGAGTGCAAGCATTGACTGATTATTCGGAGAACGTGAGACGCGGTCTGGTGTGACATAGGTTTGACAAATACATTTTCTTTATCGTGCCAACGTTTCGACCTTTTACAATTAATTAAGGTTTTTAATTGAGATAAAAAAGTCAATGGCACGAGCGGTATTCGAACCCACGATCTTCGGCTTGGTACCCCGCTGCTCTACCACTTGAACTATGTTGACCTCGATCCACTCGGACACCAACTTCCCATCTCAACCGCATAATATTACATAATTAACTGTAATATATTAATTGGTCAAGCGGACCTCGAAATTAGTGAATTTCAAACTTTATTGAGATCATCTTCAGGGCTCATAGTGTTTGTTTTCCGTGTAGATGTGTCATTCCTGTCTGTGTGGGACTCTCAACACGACAGAGAAGAATGTCAAGATCGAAACGTTGACATGATGAAGAAAACGTTTTTCTAAAATCTACGTCTCACCAGACCGCATCCCAGGTCTGCAAATAATCAATGGCTAACCGTCACTAAACACAACACATTACTATAATTAATTATTTTTATATCTTAGAATACTTAAACTATTTTAATTCTTATGAAAAAAAGGTAAGGTCCGAAAAGATACCTCACCGTAGTATTTCATCTTTCCATGCATCATAATTGTATTTTTATTATTTTTTAAAATACAAATGACTCTTTTATTTAATTTAATAGTTAATCAGGATACTAAACCGAAATAAAGTTCATTCACGCCGTGTACAGTTCACCCTTGAGCATATCTATTGGAAATAGGAATAGAGAAAAATCTTACTATCAGATAAGACAAACAACAAAAGCCCTGTTGGTAGAACGCATTATTTCATCGAACAACTTAAATAATAAATTCTATTTTTGCAAAGACAATTAGGAGGAGGAAGTGTGATCGTTTAGGTTGGCATCGGTTAATATAAGAAAGCAAAAATGGTTTTTGTTTCTGGTAGAATGGACAGTATGCAATGTCTAGTATTAATGGACAAAACAGAAAATCAATTAAAAAGATATACAGAAACAATACCAAATTAGTCTTTTATTTTAGCAGGGCAATACTCTTGTCGATACAACGAAGTGTGTAAAGCGGCCCATAGAAGATCAATATTATTGCACAATATTTTGGGTTGTGCAATTTAATTGATCTTGTGTAGACGATATTGAAAGTTTGTGCAATACATTGCATGATTGACGAAAAGTTGAAAATATATTGTACAACCTGGAAAATATTGCACCGTCTGCGCATTATTGCGCAATATCAGCCATTTTGTGAAGTATCAACAAGTGGTAAAATATTGCACAAACTTCAATATCGCCTTCAAACTATTCAAGATCATTGCACAAACAAAATTTTGTACAATATTATTGAACGTTTAGGGGCAAACGTCAAATTATTGTGCAATAATATTGACCATCTATGGGCTGCTTTAAAGCTTTTTTTCAAAACGAAACCATCAAGTTTTGGAACTGTCATACAGGTCTGTACATTTTAATACAATGGAAAATATCTGCAGACATTTCGTCGTGGCTGAAATAAGGGCTGCAGCCAGTTCCAGAAGACAGAACATATGAAACGCACGATCAAAAAAGAATGGAAAAAAATAAATTATCTCAATATGTTTTTCTAATGCTTCTAATAATTATTCTTTCTGTATAAGGTCTTGGTTGAGATTAAAAAGTCAGTGTCGCGAGCGGGTTTCGAACACACGACCTTCGGCTAAATACGCTGCTCGTTCGAATTTCCCTCTTTTCGCCATTTTCAAATCTCGTGTAATCAGGATTGGATTCTCAGCGACTTATCAAGTAGCCACGGGGAGCTGTTCAGTCAAATGGTAGAGCAGCGGTGTATTTACCCGAAGGTCGTGGGTTCGAATCCCGCTCGCGACACTGACTTTTTTATCTCAACCAAGGACCTTTCATAGAAACAATAATTAATTGAAAGAAGAAACTTGGTCAATTGACCACTCTCATATATTTTTTTACTGCCATATAATTGTCAAAATACTTTTAAAATGTGACAAAATAGTTATTTAGTGTTTAAAAAAATTAATGAAAACAATAATTTATACCCGTATACCCAAAATGATAGAATTAGCTATATTTTCATCCCTGACCGTATGGATTGTGATCTTACAAAACTAAGTGATAACTTCTTTTAGATTCCTGTATTTTTCTTAGTATGTGTAGATTGGTATTGTACTTTTATGATAGGAAATTATTTTATCCCCAACACTATTTTTAGTTTAAAAACTGTATAACATACAAAAACTCAGTATTTGGAGAAAACAGCTATTAGCGAGTTAACGAAAACTAAGTAAAGCTGCAGAATAAATAAATATTGAGTAAGTGAATACAGCCTGTAAGTTTTATAGATAATTATACAGCACTTTATTACATAATTTATCAATTTAAATATTTGTTTTAAACAAATGCCTGCAAGGTTTGCTAAGCACAAACTTTGGAATCAAATCTTTTGGATCCGCCCAACCAGATTAACATCCTATTCCTTCAATGGGCTAAAAAGAAAGAAAAAGTAGGAGCTATTTTCATTTGTCGTTTACCTTAGAAAGTTGGGAATTGGAGGTAAACAAGAACTTAATAAACTCTTTTGCCATCCTAGATCAGCCAATAAGTGTCCCGTTTCCTAGTTAACCAGGCGATGGAGACGGTTAATTAAATTGCCAGCCTTGGCGCCCCTCTTTTTAACGCCAGCAAAATACCGTAGGTGAAGTCTGGCAAGAAGTTAAAATTTTATTCGGACATGAATGGACGTGTGCTACCATTCTACGATTGGGTCCTGAAGGCTTGAACTTGTGTTATCGCAATTTGTCTCGTTTCGTTCTGGGTCAAAGATCAAGGCTTTACCTTTCCTACCAACGTCAGACAATCAACGTTTCCCACACGTATCGATACGAATGTTGTTGAAGCATGTTGTTGTTAAATAACGTCATAAAGTCATAAATATATATATATTGTAGGCTTTTATTCAATTTAACTATACCAAACTCTAGATGATGAGAATCTAACTTTATTTAAGTATGGATATAATCAATGTGTATCAATATAATTTATAATCAATGTTTCAGAGGACGACAACATACGCTTTCTATTTTCATAACCATAAATTTTTAAATTCTACAGAGAAGCTGTAGTTCAAATCTTTATATATATAATAAAGAGTACTTTCAAAGGCTGTAAATACTGTATATATAGATACCAGAAACTCAGAAATTTTATCGATTCCTTCTGGAGATATCGAAATTTTCCTTCAGTACTAGACAGTGTCAACGATTTCAGCACGAACAAATTTATAAAATTTAAGTTGCTGGTATCTTTGTTTTCGAATAGAAAAAGTAACAAAATTGCCTTGAATATGAAAATTATAATTCAATGAATTTTTAAGGATGGATTTTCGCACTCCTTTTGAAATTTCTTTCATTTCTATAAAATTATACTAAAAGCGCCTTAATTCTATCGATTCGTACTGGAAATATTGACGTTTTCCTACAAATCTCGGATCATTTATATTAAATAATAATATTTAATAAATTTATTAAATATATAATAAATACAGCGATATATGGTGATTTATCCTTAAATGCTTCAATTAGAGATAAACATAAAATTAATGTGAAAAATATATCAAAGATTTTTAAGGTTTGTAAACAATTCACTAGTTTTCGTGGTCCGCTTGATCAATTAATATCTTACAATTAATTAAGGATTTTAGTTGAGATAAAAAAGTCAGTGTCACGAGCAGGATTCGAACCCACGACCTCCGGCTAAATACGCCGCTGCTCTACTGCTTGAACTATCGTGATTTCGTTCCGCTCGGACACCAACTTACCATCTCAACCTTACCTCTCGAATATTCGCTCCTTTTTCCATTTTTCAATTGTCGTGTAATCTATTTGATTCTTGGCGACAAATAAATTGGCCACGGAGAGCTTTAATGACGGTCCGAGTGGATCGAAGTCACGACAGCTTAAGTGGTAGAGCAGCGGCGTATCTAGCCGAAGGTCGTGGGTTCGAATCCCGCTCGTGACACTGACTGTTTTATCCAACTAAAAACCTTAATTAATTGAAAGATATTAATTGTTCAAGCGGACCACGAAAACTAGTGAATTGTTTACAAACTTGAAAATCTTTGATATATTTTCACATTAATTTTATGTTTATCTCTAATTGAAGCATTTGAAGCATTTTTAATTTTAAAAACCCTTAATTAATCTATAAACAATGTTTAAGACATTATTATAAAATATCTAGTTTGAATTTTTTGAAGTTTTATGTGTTTTTTTATTAACACATACATTTATCGGCTTTATATCTAAATTTTTATAATAATTTATGTTTATTTATCATTAACTTTTTAGTTATGTAGTTTTTCTTCATTTTTGTTAGAATGTGCATATTTTCTATTTAATAATAATAATATGAGAACCATCTGCGAAGCACCTATTCTTGTATTAGCTTAATGAGGATCAATTCGATTAGCTGAATCAGTTAACCACATTGAGGTTTTCATCGCTAAAAAGTATGACGGGGGGGGGGCAGAAAGGAGGAATGATAGAAACAAAACATTTACAGTTAGAGTGATAAATGGATAGAAAATGAACAAGGTAATCGTGCGTGCTATAATAGTATATTTTGAACATTTGAAGTTCAGCTCACATACTCCAGAATATTGAACTCTTTTAATGAAACAATATTCCGCTATGTTTTGTATTAATCGTATATAAATATTTCAGGACTTGCTGTTATTGGAAGAGCAGGAGGGCTCCGTCAATTTCAAGTTTGGCTGCCTCTACACCAGACCGGGTCAGGTCACCGATGACGAAATGTTCAGTAACGGTGAGTTCCTTTTTTCTCCAGGGGCTGAATTAATTATTCCAGATATAAAAAAAAAAACCTTGAATTTATGGCTGGGTTTGGGAAAGACAAGGCTGAATAATCAGTGTGGAGGAAAAACCAACTGTTGGATGTTTTTGTGACCATCCAATGTTGATGGTGAACTAAATAATAATAAATATGAGTTTGATGCTAAATTTTAATTAATTGAGCTTACTTGAAATAAAAAAATATAGGAACATTTTTCAAATTGTTTTTTAATTGGAATCGCAAAGTAATCAAACAAAATGTTTTAAACATAACAATAAATACACTTCTCTAGTTTTCGTGGTCCGCTTGACCAATTAATATCTTTCAATTAATGAAGGTTTTTAGTTGAGATAAAAAAGTCAATGTCACGTGCGGGAATTTGAAAAATGGCAAAAATGAGGGAAAATTAAAAATAGGTGGGGTTGAGATGGGAAGTTAGTGTCCGATTGGATCGAAGTCACGATAGCTCAAGTCGTGGGTTCGAATCCCGCTCGTGACATTGACTTTTTTATTTCAACTAAAAACCTTAATTAACAGAAAAAAATTAAATACACTGTAAGGCAAAATATTCCACCCACTTTTAACTTGATTTGTATGTATTAATCAAATTTTCACGTTTTTTACAGTTTGTAATTAATATATAATATTTATATGATATATANATTTATTATTATAATTCAGTCTTTCTCGGAAAAAGCTGGAAAAAATGTAAATTGCTAAGGAGAAAAAAAACAATAGACGGACAAATAAAATTTGATTTAATTATGTATTCGATTTTTAATTAACAATTTAATATCGCGAATTTCCTCCTTTTGCCTTAATTACATCTTGAAGATGCGTCGCCCTTTTTTTCTACCAGTCTGGACTGTCTCTTTACTGGAGGTTGCCTATTCTTCACAGAGTCCTTGAAAGATGGTGGAGTGAACCAGGAAGTGATGGACTTGCTCTTATTGGTCTTTTGTGGTTATCCTATAAATGTTCGATGGGGTCCAAGTCTAGAGAACTGACTCGCCAGGCTAAGACCCTGATGTTATGCTGTTGAAGGTACGTTCATACTATGCGAGCGACACGTGGAAGGGCATTGTCGTATATTAGAATAGGATCGCTGATTTCATCGAGGATAGGCAACGCACGATGTTCCAAAATTTCATCCACATAACGAGTGGCCGTCAAAGACCCTCAACTCTGTGAGGCTCTCCGTTGAAATTCCCGCTCACACCATCACAGAGCTACGTTGAAAAGGTTGGCTCTGGGAAAAATTACAGGCTTCGTATCTTTCATTTTGCCTTCTTCACACTCTACCACGCCCATCTATCTTCGAGCAGTGCTTTCAGAAATTTGGACAGAAGTCAAAAAATTGTTACCCCGCGGTTCTGTTACCCTAGGGCGCCCAGAATCGGACCTTCTATGGTATGATCTGATACGAATACCTGATGGAACATCTATCATCAATAAGGGTCACACCACGCACAACATCCTCAGCACTAAGTGACATTTTTAAATACTCAATTAACTATAGACGAATTAATTATTCGTTTCGAAAAAATTGTATATAATAAATTGCGTATTTATATAATTAGGCATAGGCTGATAAAATAATTAAACAGTTAGTATGGCATTTTTAAGATTCAAAAATTGAAATTAAGAAAACAAAGATGAAAACTAAACACTTTATTGCTTCAGAATTCAAATGAGACTGAATATTTATTTTAAATTCCGTAAAAAGGACATTGCAAAATCCTTTATCCTTCTTTTGGATTAAGGATTAAGAGTGTTCACGTCTAATTGATATTCCCAATTTAAAACATAACATAAACAAATATTTATTGATAAAAACAACGAGGCAAATTAAGGGCAGAATTTTCTTTTATCCAGAACATTGAAAAAAAATCAATTGGGTGGAATTTTTTGCCAGTTAGTGCATATTAATTCACGAATTATTTCAATAACCATAAGTTTATGTGTAAAAATATATTGAATAATTTTTCTTTACCTAAGATACTACCATTCTACGTTTCATGTTAAATTATGGTACGGTAATACTAATTTAGTATTACCGCTTATAACCTATTTTTTTAGAGTAGGCCAAGTTACTAAAACATCAAGCATACCTACCTCCAGATAATGACCCATATTTGGAAGCACATTCGCCATAATAAAAATGAATAATTTCATTATTTTTTCAAGGTTTTATTTACAAGGCTAAAAGTGTATTTTTGGTACAAAAAGAAAAATCTCAAATTGCATTAACTTTCTTCTCTACTCCTCTAGAAAATTAACTTCGTAAATTATACGTTGAAACAACCGTGTATGTAGCATTTAGCAACCGTTAATTAATGATTATTTATAGATCATGAGAAGGGCTCCGGTGTGATATAGGTTTAGAAAATCATTTCATTAAAGTGCCTACGTTTCCATCTTTCCTGAGGTCATCTTTAGGGCCTGGGATACATTGTTTAAATTATACAAATACATATAATGCATGAATATGAAATCTATACAAAGATGTACACAGTATATAAATTTTAGGTTTAAGTAAAGTATTTGTACTCTCCCAAAGTTAATTGACGATTATTTTTTATATATGTTACATATATGAACAAATATAACATATATAAAAAAATCATTAATGTCTCACTAAAACTTTCAACACGTCAAACAACAGTGACACATCTACACAAAAACCACACTTTGAATGAGTACAAGTACTTTGATTAAACCTAAAATTTTTATACTTTGTACATCATTGTATAATTTCATATTCATATCTTTCATGTATTTGTATAATTTTAACAATGCTTATAAATCCCAGGCCCTGAAGAAGATCTCAATAAAGATCGAAACGTTAGCACGATAAAGAAAATATTTTTCTAAGCCCATTACAGTTCGTGGTCCGATTGGCCAATTAACATTTTTCATTTAATTAATATTTATGAAAGGTATTGGTTGAGATAAAAAAGTCAGCATCACGAGCGGGATTCAAACCCATGACCTTTGGCTAAATACGCCGCTACTCTACCACTTGAGCTATCGTGACTTCGATCCGCTCGGACACTAACTTCCCACCTCAAAATCACGATAGCTGAAGTGGTAGAGTAGCGGCGTATTTAGCCGAAGGTCATGGGTTCGAATCCCGCTCGTGACACTGACTTTTTTATCTGAACCAATACTTTTCATAAATATTAATTAATTTTTCTAAACCTATATCATACCAGACCGCATCTCACGATTTTTAAAAAAACGTTTAAACAACCGTTTCCGTAAATTATATGACATATATTTTTAATTTAGATCGTCTTCCTAGTAAATTAACATACACAAGAGCACATTTGTTCGGGTTTACTAGACATCAATTCCTACCATACGCAAAAATATGATTGTAATTTAATAAATTATTAAAGGCACAGAAATTTCCTAACGGATTTCCCAAAACTTGTAGGTAATTATTCACTACCTACACAAAAATGTTGGCATTCAAAAATGTAACAAAAAGTTACATTAGAGCATTACAGGGATTAACACTATGTTTTCGTGTTGTGCGTCGTTTGTATTTTTACTGTACTAATATTTTTCAAATGTTTAATGTATTTTACGGAATAAAATATGTCAAAATATAAAGGGAAATAATATTGAGGAAAAGGAGGAAAGGAGAAGTCGTTAGGGTTGTTTGCTCGGTGACTGTGAACTGGAGCCAAGTGTCTTCCCCTCCTAATCGCGCAAGACAAAACCTGAATAATATATTTTCTGCCCTCTTTTATTTATCTCCCAATTCCCGCTCGTTCGCGATAAAGAGCCAAAATAGGAAATTCTATCTTCGTAGGAGAAATAACATTATTTGCTAAGCCGGTAGTGCTTTTTTTTTATGAATAATTCAAAAGATCAGTTGTATCGACTTCTATCTTTGCGGTTCCATTGCAGAAAAGTTTCACTTCCGGGGTCGTTTGAACCCTAATCAAAATATGAACGATGCCATTTCGATTCTTTTAATAAACTCGGTATACTCTGCAGACATTACGAGTAATCCATTACAGTGGTCCGATTGATCAATTAACTTTTTCAATTAATTAATATTTATGCGAGCGGTGAGGTTGAGATGGGAAGTTAGTGTCCGAGTGGATCGAAGCCATGATAGCTCAAGTGGTCGAGCAGTGGCGTATTTAGCCGAGGGTCGTGGGTTCGAATCTCGCTCGTGACGCTGTCTTTTTTACTCAACCAATACCTTTCATAAACAATAATTAATTGAAAAAAGTTAATTGGTCAATAGGACCTCGAACTGTAATGAATTTAATAATTAAATTGAACTAAATCTTCCCGAAAGCTCTCCGTGGCAATTTCATTTGTCGCCGAGAATCAAATAGATTACTCGACATTTGAAAAATGGCAAAAAGGAGGAGAAATTCTAAATGTTGGGTTGAGATGGGAAGTTATAGTCCGAGTGGATCGAATCCATGATAGCTCAAGTGGTCGAGCAGTGGTGTATTTAGCCGAGGGTCGTGGGTTCGAATCTCGTACGGACGCTGACTTTTTTTACCTCAACCAATACCTTTCATAAACAATAATTAATTGAAAAAAGTTAATTGGTCAATAGGACCTCGAACTGTAATGAATTTAATAATTAAATTGAACTATATCTTCACGAAAGCTCTCTGTGGCAATTTCATTTGTCGCCGAGAATCAAATAGATTACTCGACATTTGAAAAATGGCAAAAAGGACGAGAAATTCAAAATGTTGGGTTGAGATGGGAAGTTATAGTCCGAGTGGGTCGAAGCCATGATAGCTCAAGTGGTCGAGCAGTGGCGTATTTGGCCGATGGTCGTGTGTTCGAATCGCGCTCGTGACACTGACTTTTTTATCTCAAACAATACCTTTCATAAATATTAATTAATTAAAAAAATTATCAGTATTATTCAATAGATATGTTTCATATTTCCTTTTCTTGAAAACCCAACCTATTGTTCACCCTCATTGCGATAATCCTAGGATTTGAAATGTGAAATAATTTTGTAAGACATGTTTTTCAAGGATTAACGCGATGACAACTGTCTGAAATGACAAAAGAAACGTTATTCGCATTACTAAAACTGTATCCTTCATTTCAGAGACTGGAAGTGTTGAATTTGAGAGATTCACAGCCCTTCTGGGAGACAAGATCAGGTTGAAAGGCTGGGATAAGTACAGGGGAGGACTCGACGTCAAAGGTATGTCGGTATACAACAATTTTTGAAACTCCCAATTACTATCCACTCGATTAGGGATGGCAATATTTAATCTATATATCGGAAAACCGATATATCGTGAAAAATCCATCGATATTTTTAATTTTAGATACATTACGACTATTTTATAATATCCATATGAGCTAGCCCAACTGGAAGAAACGAACGATATTAGTAACGGTAAAAACATCCTCATGGTCATAAATAATTATATCATTCTTATTAAGTGTTATAAAAAAGGTATAAAATAAAATTGATTTAGGTTATAAAAATTAAGGTTTTTAAGCCCTTCGAGTATGTTTTACAAGTTGCCACTTGCTTATCTTTTTCCTCAGCATTTCCAAACAAAACTTTTTGACTTTTTCCCGGGGAAAGTGGCATAATAAAATCGTAATTGAAAATTGTGCGCAGGAAAGGAAATATAGATGCCGATGCTGACGCAGAAGGCAGAATGGTAAGTTAGGTTTACCCCCGGACCTCGGTTTAGGCTCAATTAAAATTATATACTATATATATTTAATAATAATAAAAATTATATACATATATCGATGTCTCATACCGGACGGCAGTCTCTAATCCCCTTTGACACACGGGATATTTTTTTAATTATTTATCCGATAACTAATTTAAAAAAATGTATAGTCAAGTTTTTGTAATTTAATTTTTTTTTGTAAATAAAAATGAATATATCGATACATTTGAACGAATAAATATTTCAAGTATCTAGTCAAATATATCGATAAAAATATACTCGATATATGTAGAAATATATCGATATATCGTTGCCATCCGTACCTCGATACTCATTTCAACATTAAATGGTTAATTTTAGTTTTATGGTTCAATGATAATTCACAAATAATCTGGATATCGGTAAGGTCTTGATGAAAAAACAAATCTAATTGTTAGTGTCAAGCTTTCGATTTATTTTATGCTCATCAATGTACATATTTCTATAGTTAAAATTTATACTTTCCATTGTAGTATGTAGAACCTCTTTTATTTGGTGTAATCGAGACTCTTTTTCCGTTATTTCAATATTAAAAAAATCAAAATGCACCCTACTTATTAGTGAATGTTTCGAGAGTCCAGTACCATTTCTGGATCTGTTACCACAATTAGAAGCAAGACCAGAAATTTTATGCTTTATTTTCTGTTTTGTTTGACCAATGTATTTTATTGGACATTCGCTACCCGAAATCCTATGAACAACATTCGATAAATTCAACATTTTTCCATATTGATGTTTCATTCTCGTCTGTTGTGTTGAGAATGCTCTTTTTGAATTCCGTGTTTTCGTTCTTCTCGTGTAGAAATGCGTGGTGTTTAGTGACCGTCACTTGATGATTATTCGGAGGTCGTGAGATGCGGTCTGGTGTGACGTAGGTTTTAGAAAAATATTTTCTTTATCGTGCCAACGTTTCGATCTTTATTGAGATCATCTTCAGGGCTCAAAGTGTTTGATTTGTTTAATTCCACTTCCCTGAATAAATAATATACCTCATATACCAACAATGGCCAACCTGGATGGAATTGGATTTAGTGATTTCTCAGGCTTTTTAAATATGATAAGAAAAGTTCATGTAAGTTGAAAAGGTGCCGATAGAAATTACAATTATAAACAAACACTTCGAGCCTGAAGATGATCTCAATAAACATAGAAACATTGGCACGATAAAGAAAATGTTTATCTAAAACCTACGTCACACCAGAGCGCATCACAAGAACTCCAAATAGTCATTTTTTCCATATCCTATTTTAGTATACAAAAAATTCATTTTATTCTTGTACCTGTAACAATTGATGGCTGGTATTTCTTTATCACATGGGACTGGGAATCACTGGGTCTTACGCTATGCTCGCGCGTCCAGGCTCATTCCTTGCACATCTGCTGAAATGGGGGAAAATTTCTATCTCCACACTATCAACCTGCATGAACTTTTGTTATCATATTTAAAAAGCCAGCCAATCCTGAGAATCACTAAATCCATTTAAATCCAGGTTTGCCAGTGTTTTTATATGAGGTATATTATTTGTTCAGGGAAATTGAATTAAATAAGCGTTTTACATCGAAGGAATCCAAAAGATCCTTTTTGGATCATCCTTTTCATCTACGTGTTTGTCTCACAAAAAGTCAGACATTTGGTCCTAACTAGGGTTCCCCGGTATGAAGTATCGATACTACACAAATATCCGATGAAAAATATCGATACTTCTAGTACTCTGTTGATGACTTTATTTTATCGCCAATAAACAACAGTTGTAGTCCGCTCAACAACTACAAAACTTTATCATGTCACAGAGACACTTAATATAATGAATTTAATACGTAAAACGAAGTATATTTTCACTAAGAGCTCTCCCTGGCTAATTCATTTGTCGCCGAGAATCGAATCCTGATTACACGACATTTGACAAATGGCAAAAAGGAGGGAAAATTCGAAAGTTGTAGGTTGGGATGGGGATTTTGTGTCAGAGTAGATCGTAATCACGATAGCACAAGTGGTTAGAGCAGCTGTGCATTGAGCCGAAGGTCGTGGGTTCGAATCCCGCTCGTGAAACTAGCTTTTTCATTTCAACCAATACTTTATATACTATATTTATGCTTTTATAAAGTGAATGGGTTAATTTTTTAAAGTAGCATAAAAATTGTTATTTTATAAGTTACATATAAATAAATTTAATAAAACTCTTTGAAGCACCATTTATATGTTAATAATGAATTAAACGACAATGATATATTCACCTCGCAAAGCGTAAAACATTTAAACAAAGACACGAAAATTTATTTAAATGGTTTGAGAATATGATGGCTAATAATGAATTATTTCAGGCGACATGACTGGAAAATATTCTGTCTACACGATCTACGAGGGCCACGAGATCATGTTCCATGTTTCAACGTTGCTTCCTTATTCAAAGGACAATAAACAACAGGTAAGAAAAGGGAAGTTGTTAGAGATAACAACACTTACATTTATCGTGACTGACAAAAAAAAATTCGTTTAGCTGATTTAGTCTTTTTATATCATTTTTATATCTTCTTTAAAGGGAAAGGTGAAAAGCGCATTAAGAAGACATTTCATTTTAATTACTAGAATTGATAATGTTCTAATCTAGCCGATCTTTAACGATTCATGATTTTATATTTGAATAAAATACTTTCTTGTCTTATTTCTAAAGATAAAAAACAATTTAGTAAAGCAAAGTACCGTAATGATCGAATTAAATTTAATTAAAAAGGTGTTATTAAAGCGTTTATATACAGGGTGGTTAGTTATGAGTTGCTAAAGAAGGATCATTTCAAAAAAAGGAGACGATTTATAAGATGGTAGGCTAAAAATATTTTTTTTATAAAAAATTTAAAAATAACTTTTTAATTTAATTATAAATTTTAATAACTGTCAATAGAATTTTGCCGGAAAAACGGGTTTCCTAACTCACTCAAAATAAGATACGATTTTTTCCGGAGAAACGAACTTTTCACGCACAAAAGAAAAGAAAATTCTTCGTTAAACTTTTCATGAAAATCGGATGTTTCTACAATCTACTTTAAATTGTCTAAAGATTAAATCATATATTGAACCATTTTAGTCCAACTGATACCTGTTTCGGTGGCACATGCATTTAAAATTTAAACATTGGACGGTTTTTGGAAAATTTTTAATACTCACCTTGATAAACCGACAAAGAGGTTGGCCAATTTTTCCGCTTCAATTGAATAAGCTTTTGAATTATATGCTTCCTAAGACCAGTACTTTTTTCTAGGGATGGGTAGTTCAAATCTTCAAAACATACGGGTCATTACTTTTTTGACAAATACTACTAACCACAAATTATCACAATCGACTCTACGTTGTGGGATACAAACGGCCTAAAAAAATTTTATAAGTAGTGAAAACATAAAGGTAAAATGAGCTCGAGAACACGCCAGTCTTGACTTCTGGGAAAATGTGAACTTCTTAGATAAAAGTAAGCTTAACATGTTTGGACATTATTGGCCCATTAGTTTTGAGGATATCAAATCTGGAATTAGGTTTTTAAAACATAACCGACTATGAAGCGTGAAGAAGCAAGTTATAGAGAGCCATGACTCTGTGAGCTCGTCATATTGGAGCATGATTATTATGAAATCGTGAGATGCGGTCAGCTAATTGTGAAAGAAAAATCGCTTGAATGAGACACTTTTAATTTTTTTATCCGCCTTAAAATTTGTACTAAAAATGCCTATTTTAAATTGATCAATTTTCTAATTGAATTATAGTAATTATTTACTATATCCTATATAAAGTACAATATGTATACTTAAATATTTCCTTACGTAAATTTCAAAAAAATCTTTTATCTGGGTTGCAACAATGTTGGAGAAGCCATTTTATGCGGTATGTTATAATTATAATCTATTGTAATATGATACATTTTCCGACCTTAACCCACTCATTTTCAAACAATCTAATTGTTTAATATACTTAAAAAACTGTTTGATAAACATTTCGTATTTATTTTAATGATTTATATGAAAAAGGAAAATATTAGAAAACGACAAAAACGGAGGGGTCAAAAGGAACCGTTTATTAAGCCCTCTGCTGTTTTCACAGTACATAAATGATTTAAAAGAATGTTAATTTATGAAAACTTTACATAAATCTAGCTAAATCTAAAATAATGTCTTTAAAAATGGCTGGAGATATTGACGATAATTTTATCTCTGCTTCTAATTTTTTTATTGAGTTTAAGGCATTCTCCAAAATAGCACATTTTCATAGATAAAATTATCGTCAATGTCCCCAGCCATTTTTAAAGACCATTATCTTAGATTTAGCCAGATTTATGTGAACGTTTCATAAATTAACACTTTCTTAAATCATTTATGTATTGTGAAAACAGCAGGGGGCTTAATAAACCGTTCCGTTTGTCCCTTCCGTTTTTGTCGTTTTCTAATATTGTCCTTTTAATATAAACCATTTGAATTGTGCATCAAACAGTTTTTAAGTAAATTAAACAATTAGATTGTTACAAATACAATTGATACAAATTTTTTGATCTAACATTTAGGGAAGTTAGTAAGTAAAATAAGTACAATTAAAAAAATAAGTACAATTTTTTTAAATAATTTGTTTTGGCAGAATTTGTAAGTATCTTTCCTCAGGCTTGTTCACAACTTTTAGCATATAAAGCTATAAGGCAATTTTAAGCCTTAAAGATGCATGGTTCATAATCATTTCAAAAAAAGCAGACGATTTATGGCAGACTAAGAAGACTTTTATAAAAAATTTAAAAACAACTTTTTAATTTAATTATAAATTTTAAGCCCCCTGACTTGAGCACTATAGCATGTTATTGCTCTATGTACCGTATTAAAAAAATGAGTTGAGCCTCAACTGATATTTTGCTTACTTGGGACAGATAGTTCTACATCGCATCTTTATACCTCTTTTCACCTAAGGAAGTTTTCCTGGAATATGATTTGGTAAAGACATAGTAGGCGTAAAGTTTTCCCCTATCCTTTTACAGAGTTTTACCACTTCTATCTCACTACCCTAAAAGTATCATCTTTTATTTCTTGCTAGTCGTCCACAGCCATTTTTAAAGACGAATATGTTAGATTTAACAAGATTTATGTAAAGTTTTCATAAATTAACATTCTTTTAAATCATTGATGTAATGTGAAAACAGCAGAGGGCTCAATAAACGGTTCCGATTGACCCCTCCGTTTTTGTCGTTTTCTAATATTTTCCTTTTTCATATAAAACATTAAAATATGTATGGAATGTTTATTAAACAGTTTTGTAAGTAATTTAAACAATTAGATGGTTGGCAAATGAGTGGGTTAAGGTCGTAAAACGTATCATATTACAATATATTATGGTTATGACATACCGAATAAAATGGCTTCTCCAACGTGTTGCAACCGAGATAAAAGATAATTTTTTTTAAATTTACGTAAGGAAATATTTAAATATACATATTTTACTTTATAGAGGATATAGTAAACAATTAATATAATTCAATTAGAATATTGATGAATTTAAAATAGGCATTTTAGTACATATTTTAAAGCAGATAAAAAAATTAAAAGTGCCTTTTCGAGAGATGTTTGTTTCACAATTAGGTGATATTGATTTTGGTCACATTCCCGACTTTACCTCTAAGTCCCTTGGTAATTTGATGTCACGTTATGTCAAAAATAAAATTAAAATTGCCACCTTCAAAGAATAGAAGGGGAAAAATCCAAAGACGTCAAGTATTTTTACTATTAATTTACTACATGTCCGATTTAAATATTTCTTACAGTATTATTATTAGCTTATTGTGAATTAGGTAAATAAACTTTTTAAGTAATTAGATTCCTAATTTTTAAATATTACTGGTTTAAATAAGCTCATTTGTATATGGATGTGTGGTGATTAGTGACCGTTAATCGATAATTATTCAGAAATCGTGAGATGCGGTCTGGTGTGATGTAGGTTTCAGAAAAACATTTTTTTATCGTGGCAACGTTTCGATATTTATTGAGATCATCTTCATGGCTCAAAGTGGGCACTCTCAACACGACACACAAGAATGGCACAATTACACAGAAGACAAACACTTTGAGCCCTGAAGATGATCTCAATAAAAGATCGAAACGTTGGCACGATAAAGAAAATGTTTTTCTGAAACCTACATCACACGGACCGCATCTCACGATTTCACGATTTCTGAATAATTTGTATATGGAGTTGAGCCATTTTGTCATTTTTCGCAGTCCACCGACAATGCCAGCTTTTGTACTTTACAATGACTTTTTGGCAGGTCTAAATATGGGGCGATTTGGAAAATATATGGGATACACGAATAAAGCTTGTAAAAATACTCGCAAGATCTTAAATAGTGGTGATTTGCTCCATCTAAAGAAGATCCTATACCCATTTTTTATTTTGGCAGTCCGAGATCAAATATCGTTCTCATCCGTCCAGCCGACGAGGTTGCATTCCAAGGGCAAGCAACAAATCACTATTCAAAAACGCTTTCTTATTTATATACCATTCCATTTGTACGTGTGGTGGAGTGCCCTTTGCAAATAATAGAAGGTCGATGGAACCCAATGTTCCGCCACTGGCCCTTTCACGCTACATTCACGCTAATAAATACATTCACTTTTTAGCATACGCTAGGGTCACAAAATTGTCCGTAGTATAAACAGTAAAACAATTCTATTTTATTCAAAGACCGGATCAGAGGACCCAAATACTCGCTGCCGTTCTCACATATCGGATGACATTCCTACGCGCTTTCTATATGGAGGCAAAGAATCGTCCTTTCAATTAGGTGGATCGAGCAACCTTTCCCTGTAAGCCGGATATATACGCAGGCTTTGGTCCAAAAGAGCTTGTGTGTCAACCTCGTATCTCCTATCCTTAATCGGGTGAGGTTTCTTCTAAGAAATAGATCATTCAAGGGCCACCTCTTGGTATGTAGGCTTCTCTACCGATCCGGCCAACCCGGAACCAAATACTCAGAACCCATGGGAAAGCACACCAGTATCTTCCAAGCAGAAATTCATGCAATTGAAAGATGTATCCAATTCAATCTAAATAAAGGATACAAAAACAAGAATATAGCTATCATGTCAGATAGCCAAGCAGCCATCAAAGCACTAAGCTCAAATACCATTAGTTCAAGGATGGTGCTGAACTGCAAAACCAAATTAAATACATTAGGCTCGCAGAATAAAGTCAGCCTCTGCTGGGTCCCAGGACACATGGGAGTAGAAGGTAATGAGGAAGCGGACACCCTGGCAAGAAAAGGGGCTGCCACACCGCTAATAGGACCTGAACCCTTCTGTGGAATAGGAACACACACTATCAACGAATACCTCAGACAGAAGGATAAAAAGAAAATGAGCGAACTTTGGAACTCACTTATTGGACACAGACAATCCAAGAATTTTCTAACCAACTTTGGCAAGAAAGAAATCACAGAATGTGTCAAAGGAAGCAGGAACAGACTGCGAATCCTAACAGGATTCCTGACAGGACACTGTAGATTAAATGGACATCTAAAGAAAATTGGAATAATCCAAGATGGCACATGTAGATTCTGCAAAGAAGCAGAAGAGACACCAACACACTTACTAACAAACTGCGGACCTACACTAGCCCGCAGGAGGAAGTGTTTTGGGATGTACAATGTGACCATAGAAGAACTACAACCACTGAAACCGGGCCTATTAATCAAGTTTCTTGATGAAATAGGACTCACCGATGTGCTTTAGGCAGAGCACAGGGGATACAATAGCTCTTAAAGGGCGCTGTATACCATACCATGAAATATTACATCTATCTATCTATCTATCTAACCGATGCTGCCACTTTCTTTTAAAAATGTTGTCTTGGCATTTTTAGTGTTAAGTTCGGAGCTTGGACGCCCGGACTGCTGCCTTCTGTCTTTTTGTTCAGTATCCGGATACCCAGATAAGAACCATGCATTGCTGAGACGCTCCAGGTTATGGTATCTCTCCAACAAGAGCGCAACTAATTTTTATTATAGTTAACAAAATATTGGGTTGTCCGGAAAATAATGCAGGATTTTAAGTTTTCATTAAAAAAAATCTATATAAAATATTCTGTTTACGTTTACAGGATTACTCATTTGTATGAATGTCAACACTTATTAATCCTCTTCCAAATGATATTGTTTGTTTACCTCTGTAGCATTCCGCTACTTGGAAATAATTCAGTCATCCTTATAATGTCAAAGCGAGAATTTCGTACGATTTTCTTTTACGAGTTTAAACTCGGCCGAAGCGGAGCCCAAACGGCTAGAAACATTAACCAAGTCTGGGGCGAGGGTTGTGTTAATGAGTGCACTGTGCAAAGGTGGTTTAAAAAATTTCGGGAGGGAGATTTCAGCCTTGAAGATGAAGAAGGTCGTGGAAGGCCTTCCTCTCTTAATGATGATGTTCTGCGATCAGTGGTGGAAGAAAACCCCAAAACAACTGTTCGAGAACTTGCAGAGCAACTCAAAGTCAGTAAAACGACCGTCGCTGACCACCTCAAGGCGATTGGAAAAGTGAAAAAACTCGAAAATTGGGTTCCACACTCATTAAACGATCGCCAAAAAAATCAGCGCTTTGATGTTTGTGCATCACTTCTTTGTCGAAACAAAAATGACCCATTTCTGGCCAGAATTGTTACATGTGACGAAAAGTGGATTCTCTACGATAACACTAGACGTTCTGGACAGTGGCTCGACAAAGGAGAAGCTCCAATACATTTTCCAAAGCCCCCAACTCATCAAAAAAAGGTAATGGTTACGGTATGGTGGGCTTCATTTGGTTTAATACACTACAGCTTCTTAAATCCTGGCGAAACCATCAATGCTGAATCATACTGTAACCAAATTAATACCATGCATCAGAAATTGGCAGTAATGAAGCCCTCTTTGGTCAATCGGAAAGGGCCCATTTTGTTGCATGACAACGCTCGACCACATGTGTCACGTGTAACGTCACAAAAATTATTGGAGCTTGGCTATGAAACTTTGCCTCACCCACCCTACTCTCCGGACCTCTCGCCTACTGACTACCATTTTTTTAGACACCTGGACCACTACTTACAACACATAATATTCAAAAATCAAACGGAACTGGAAAATGCATTTATTGACTTTATCAATTCTAAAAATTCTGAATTCTACTCAGACGGAATTAATAAGTTACCAACACGTTGGGAGAAATGTATTGAGAGTATGGGAAATTATTTTGATTAAAGAACATTGCTTTAAAGTAACTAGTTTCTTTTTTTTTTGTTTAATACCAAAATCCTGCATTATTTTCCGGACAACCCAATAGTTTTTAAACTGTTTAATTAATAGTTTAATAATTTTTCCACCATGTTCATTTAATAAATTGGAGAGACTTAAGAGCCATGTTTTTCTCACGCATAATACCTGTCGAATCAGTTGCTTTCTTATCCACCAAAACATGAAAAGCAATGGACACTAAAAATGAAAGAAATCTTGGAGGTTGTAGCATTGATATCGTGGTAAACCAAACCGTTGAGAAACATCAGTGAAGTTTTTGACAAAATTGGCACACTTTTATTTAAAAATTAAAATTCCTTTAACGAAATTAAAATTTATCTCAATTTTCCTATTTTCAAATTTATAAATATTTGCGTGCTTTCAGTTAAAATAAAATGGAACAAGAACTTGGTTTGTGTATGTCGTCTTGAGGTATGTGTCGCGAACTTTTTAAATCCCAGATACTCGTACCAGAACAGTCACGTCTATTATTATCTTCAATTAATTAATCTTTAAGTACGGTATTGGTTGAGATAAAAAAATTCAATGTAACGAACGGGATTCGAACTCACGACCTTCGGCTAAATACGCCGCTGCTCTACCACTTGAGCTATCATGACCTCGATCCACTCGGACACTAACTTCCCATCTCAACCACACCTTTTGAATTTTCCCTACTTTTTGCCATTTTATCTCAACCAATACCTTACTTAAAGATTAATTAATTGAAAATAATTTATTTGGTCAATCGGACCACGAAACCTAGTCGATTACCTTCAACTTACCTTTAAGGCCTGCTATTTGTGAATCACCCTGTATATGCTAAATAATGTTTCTTTCAATGCCGATAATATGATAATACAAATTTACGAGGGCATATTAATATCATTATATATGACACTGTGCAGATGGTGTGAAATCTAGGAATAAAAATCAATTTGCAATGACCGTTTTCATAAATAAAATTATTCTTGAATATATTCTTGACTTAACACTGATATTTTTTAGGTCGAAAGAAAACGTCACATAGGCAATGATATAGTTAACATTGTATTTGTGGAAGGTGGACCGTCGGAGATGGTCAACTTCAATCCGTCTTGCATCAAATCTCACTTCACTCGTATCCTTCTACTTATTACAACTAATTTGTCATAAAAAAGTGTATTTTTCTTAATTTCATAAAAATAGACGTGTTTGCCGTTGTTAGCTACTGCGCCGAAAACTCCTCATACAGACTGGTCGTGTACTCGGAGGAGTCTGTGCCGCTTTTCGGCCCATCACTGCCATGCCCCTCCGTCTTCAAAGACCCGAGCGAATTTCGAGAATTTCTTCTCGTTAAACGTAAGATTGAATAAACAAAGGCCTAGAAACAATGATAATTATTTCATTTTTCAGTGATCAACGGAGAAAAGGCGACCTTCAATACGCCTATATTTGCTCAGAAAAGGGAGAGAACGTTGGACATGCTGATCAAAGATCTTTGCGCCGAGCAGATGGGGGATGCCAGTAGAGCGGTTAGTACAAATGTTTGCATACTCATGAAAGCCCCCATTTCTAGAAATTATGAATGATGGAGTGAGTGCGGTATTCAATCCTTTTTTTAAAAAGATAGTTCCTACTCACAGTAAGTTGTTTTCCAACGATCCGAATTTCGAGCCCCTTAGCTCATCATCAGGTTGAAGAATTTTTACAACCACCTCTCTCGACATGAATTGTAAAAGTCAACCCGCCGATTCCCCCGCCAACAGGACGTTCCAATTAGCAGCTGGGTTTTAAAGCCGCTCAATTTTAAACGTGCGAAAAACGGGAATTATAACACAAATAAATATTACAATAGTAAATACTTAATATTATTAAATTATTATACAAATAATAACAATTAAAATGATTAATTTAATTATTTGGACGTTTAATATTATTTATGTACGTACTTAAAATAGGAGGTAGATCAAAATCTATTATATTATTAATACACTTAACTCCATGTTCAATTTTACATTTTTAATTTCAAATTTCTCAAACTAATCAAGTTCTCTCCCTTTGTTTAAACTATGTAACACTATTGTATTTAAATTTGAATTGAAATTATACTTTGTTTCTTTTAGATGGTCCTTAAATTCCGAAAATTTGTTCCAATTAGCCAAGTGTGTTCTTTTACTCTCGTTTTTATTTCTCTACCGCTTTAATATCACAATCAATTCAATTAAGTTGGTAAACCCCGCTTTTTGCCAAGTTGTCTTGGCAAAAACTTCTTTTACGTCTTCACTTAAAAACATCCTCTCAAAACCTGAAGACAAGGCAGACAAATTAGCAAAAAGCGGGGTTTACCAACTTAATTGTAATGATTGTGATATTGGTAAAATTGTACATGGAAATAAATGCATTAATATAATAAATTTTGATCTACCTCCCATTTTAAACATGTACAGAAATGATATTAAGCGTTCAAATAATTAAATTAATTAATCTAATTTTCATTAATTTTACCATAATTTACTAATCTTTTATTAAGGTATTATTCTAATTTAATTTTTATCTTTTATCTTTAATCACTAATTTATAATTAATTTCTTACAGTATTTACTAATATAATATTTACTTGTGTTATAATTCCCGTTTTTCGCACGTTTAAAATTGAGCGGCTTTAAAAACCAATTTCTCATTGGAACGTCGCGTTGGCGGGGGTATCGGCGGGTTCACTTTTGCAATTCATCTCGAGAGATGTGGTTGTAGAAATCCTTCAATCTGATGACGAGCTAAAAGCTCGAAATCCGGATCGTTGGAAAACAACTTACTGTGAGTAGGAACTATCTTTTAAAAAAAAGGCCCCCATTTCTTGACTCGCTTTTCCAAAAATCTATTTTAAAATGTTTATTGTTGTTTCGAAACTGTGAAACGTTAATCTTCTTTGAGGCGAATCGAATGTTTTTCTTTCTGCGGACTTTCCCAAATCCCAGATGCCAGACTCACTGCTAAACAGTGATGCCTATTATTAGCTCTGTGCTATGGGAAGATGTCATGTTCATTGTTCTGTTTTTTCTTTATAGACGAATAAAACAGAATTGTTAAAATTAATTTAATTAATTAATAATTTAACTATTAGCTCCATATTTCTTGAAATCAGATCTAAACCAAAAATTAAGTAGTTATTTCGGTATTGTAGAATGACCTAGATTCATATCTATTCAGACCGCCTGCTAACTTAAATTTATAATTTACCCCGTCTTTGCGAACAAGGAACGTCTTATAACCTGTTCCCCTCAACCGTTTCCATTTTAATAATTCTTGGTCTTTTGATAGTATTTCAATGGTTAAACCAAACCTCTTGGAGGTCCTGTTAATTATGTTCCAATATAAAAAAAAGATGTAACTCTTCTTTTATCAAGACTACTTATTATGTTGTATGTTTAAGACATGCTAAAACATGATTAAATTTAACGCATGTTCACATCAACCAAAACGACAAGCAGTTTCACTAATTAACTAGATTAATATGCATTGTAAAAAACTGCAATCTCCTTCTTTAAACAGGATCCGATCCTCAGGCCAACTCGTTTTAATGTTATTCTCAAGTTGTTTCGACATTTATTCTGGTCATCTTCAAGGTATAAAGTGTAGTGCTATTCTTGTGGTGTTACATTGTTACATTGTTTTGGGTGAAGTGTTATGCTATTCTTAATGATGTGGGAGCTGAGCGGGAAAGCTACAATGTGGGTTAAAATGGTTAAAGCCAGAGGTTAAGGACAATAAATTAGAAATTAATCATCAAATGGCAGAGTATCAAATGTTTACTCTGCCCGTAAAAACTTGATATTGTCCTTAAACAAAAGGAAAATATTCTGCCCAGCACATATTCAGCAATCAATCAAGGTGTGACACTAGGTAATAAAACAGGATGGAAGAATCACGTTGATGCATTAGTCTCGAAATGCAAAAAAAACTGAACATGCTTAAGCGATTAGCAGTCATATGGTGGGAAGTAAATCGTGATGTTACCTACAAAACCTGGAATATTGACTGTATCCAGTCACACTGAAATGCTGTTGTTTTAGCTATAACCAACAATCTGATCATAGTCTCTGAAGAGGTAAAATGTTTAATAAGTGTTTTCAACACTAACGGAAACCGAGGCCATTCTGGTCATTGCCGCCTGCTTGATAATAAGTCAATAATCTATCCAAGAAGCATGTGTAGTTGATCTAATCAGATCAACCACTACTTCTTAACCCAGTACAAAGATTAATTAATTAAGATTATTAGAAGTTTGCAGGCCCAAGGCCGTAGCACAGACTTTCCCTCTCTGCCGGATATACAATGCAGTTGGTGATCTAGAGATGTAGGTACTTGCCTCAGGGTGGCCACTGAGCTCGACTACCTTCAAAAGCATTTATTCAGGATGGGGATCTTTGATAGCCATCACATTGCCAGCTGCATTGGCAAGAGGAAGTTGTCTTTGACCATTTAAATCTTTTTGCTGCAGTACCTCCAGTGTGTAATGCAAAGACTATTTAAAAGGACACGCAAGAGTACTATGCTGCTAGATGGTGGAAAAAAATCATAAAATCGTAAAAGATAGTTTGCATGAGGCATGTGACCCAAACTTGATTATTGAACCTTTTATACAGTAATTTTTTTTGACATTGGATACCAGGAAGAGTTCCCACAGAGCACTGCAGATGTTCAGCTTCTTGTACTTTATCCCTAGCTCCATTTTTGGGGGCTCGCAACACGAGTATGAATTTGAGCCTCCGGTGTGCCGATGTTCTTCCATCGAAGAAACTCATGTTTGAAATTAGTTGGGACCAAATTTAGGGTCACTGAAATCTGATCCCACTCCTTCCATTGATGAGTGCCGTGTCAATTTTTTTTTTCAATTGCGGCCACCGGTCCCCTTAGGAGTCAGAAAAAAGTCCAAAGGCGACGGTGGGGATCGAACCCACGACCGCGGGTTCTAATAGCCGAGAGTTTGAAGCCTTAACCACTCGGCTACCGCGGCCCCCTTTATATTGTAATAGTAATTCATGAATATATTTCCAGACTATGCTTAACCGAAGGGCGTTCAGCGACGTTCTCCCGGATCCTCCCAGGGGTTCAAGGAGAAAGGAAGAAGCGAGGCAAGTGGAGTTCGTTAGAATTGGCCAGGCGCTGAAACTGGAAACTATAGTGAAAGGGGACGCACCAACCTCGTTGGCGACAACCGGTCTGTACAAGCGAGCCCCATGGGAGCCTCACTGCTTCTACCCTGACTTCAGTCACGAAATCATCTGTGGGGATTCCTGGGGCGAGTCGAAGTTGGTCGTGTCGACGGAGACAGGGGTCTTTCTAGTCGAAGGTTTGCATGACGTTTTGAATATTAATATCAATCTAACTTTCATTATTTGCAGATGGGTTGTCCCATAAACAAATTTTCGACAAATCGGTCGTCATCAAACAGCTCAACGTTGTCGAAGCTCATGGGATCCTACTCTTCCGAGCCGATAAAGGGAGAGACAGCAAAATCCACGTTTTCAGGTTGTCGGATTTTGACTCGGACTGCCAAGCCGAGCCCAGGGTTTACTCGAGGCCGGACCTTAAGGAACACAAACTCGATCGGACAAAAGGGTCCACCATGTACGCTGTGAGTCGTCCTGGTGGTTCACATCTGAGAATGGTAATGCTAATTAAGTTAGAAATTTAAACAACCTCTACAAATGTTGATACACAGGTGGTGAGCCTGGGAAAGAAACTTCTAGTCATGCAGTGGAGGCATTCAGCTGCCTGGACAGCATGGTGTCCAGCCAGCGACACTGACACAGTAGACGGATTTCAGTGTTTAAGGGTAATATATAACTACTTTATTAATCGTAGCTATAGTTTTGGCCCAATTGTTCATTGTGTCAAAATATGACACGAGGATCTTCCCTTGGTTGGCATTTTTATACACACACTGACCTTGTTGGTAAACGTTGGTATTAAAATAATAAATATTTGATTCACATTCACTAATTCATCAACAATTTGCTGTGTAAAATTCTGTTCTTGAAATTGTTACTGTATCACCATCCTACTTGAATTAACTTACATTTAAACTTAAAAATGTTCTTTGTAAAAAAAAAATTCATAATTTATAGGTTAAGTGTTTGGTTGCAAATGCATCATGAAAGTTTGCTTGGATTTCCACAGGAAATTTCTATACCGGAATCACCCACGCTCATGACCCTCGTGGATTCTTCGGTGGCGGCATCAGCAGGAGGGATCGCTGATAATACCATATGCATCGGCTACAAAAACATGTTTGACATTGTCAACGAACGGAGCGGAGAAGTCAACAAGCTATTCAGCATCGCCGAGGGCACAAAGGCACACCTGATCGCAGCAGTCGACCTGTACGAAGACGAAGAGCCAGAACTACTCCTTTGTTACAACAGTAAATAATTTAAATTATGATTTCATAAGCAAGGTATTGCATCTAAATTGCTGATATTATTCTCTCTTTCAGATACGTGTCATTTTCAAAAGTTATCCGACAACACATCCAACACGGATTTCGACTTTCATTGGAACTCAATTCCTACTGCAATTGGTAAAACATACTGTTTACATAACCTATTGGTTTTAGCATTCCCTCATTTTATTAACAGAATAAAATCTTACATTCAATACTATATATTCTAAAATACTTAGATAAACAATAATCTAGCTATTAATGCCGAGGAATCTTTAGCATGATGGGTGTTCACCTGGGCCATCTTCATGTCGTCCATGTGTGCCATTGTTTTACGTGAGAAGGTGTGTCCTCGTACAAATAACATGGCATTATCCTGCATTAGCAAGAATCTCTCAGCGATGTGTGGGGAAAATGTAATCATCATCCTTTGATTAAAATATTGGACCGAACACAAATGCTATTTCGTCATGCATGCAAGATATCGCCAACACACGGTTTGATGAGGGTTCCGACAATGGCATGTGCTTTACCTGCCTGTGCCACTCGATAACTCATCAAATAAGACGCTTTTAGTGAGTTTTAGATAACAGTTTTTCATGAATTTTAATGAAGGTTCGAGCAGCCAGTTCAGTGCGATTCCTCATGAATAATCAGTCTGTTTCTCCCGGAGTTCTGTGTACCCTCAAAATGACAAGGCAATTTAACTGTGACGCTGCTCTGTTGAGTAATATTGTAGAATCTGACCACAGGAATTGGTGCTCGAGATTCATCTGTAAAGACGTTTGAACCATGCACACCAGTGTGGCCAATAGAAGCTTTCCACATAATTAATTCTAGCCTGAAAAGACTAATTTTCATTAAAGGAGATATGGTCGATGTGGTGGCCACATATAGTTACCACAACTAGATGCCACTACCGTTTATGGAGTGTTTTCGCCCACCACTCTGCAGCCAATCAGAGTAGAGTTCTTCCGAATATAAGCAAGGGCACTACCCTAATGAAACCAGACTCGTCAACCCGACGAGGTCTCACCTGTCACTAATGGAACACCGTCATCGACATCGACAACGACGAAGCAAGGGTACTCTCAGCATTAGCCTGATTCTCGTCTTCTCAACACAGCCGACTTGGCTAAAAACGCCAACTGCTGCACTTGGCTAATTGCTGCACTTGAGTCCCTTCAGCCACTGAGGAAACAACCGACTCACCGCCCCCACACCTTAGCCAACGGTACACTTGGTCACAGACCACCAACGGCACACACACACACACACACACACACACACACACACACACACACACACATACACGGTCCCGGCCTCGACCCATCGTCTCGACGCTACGAATCTATACCGGCCCTTTTCAGGGCTAACAAAACTCCCAGTCACTAAACGCGATTTTGATATGAGCTGTCAAGAAGTATATATACATATATATATTCCTGTGTAATAGTTCTGAAATAGAACGGCTCCATATGCTTTTTCTCATGCACCACAGAAACTATGGATTTTTTAAAGGTTGTTCTGAATTTTACCAGATGGCAAGTTTTGACTGAAACTTCCTCTTCATTTGGTACATATTCGCCAGCAACCAAATACAAAATGGCACCAACGAACACCATCGAATATAGGAGATATAATTAATACGAAGATTTTTTCGGCATCAACGGGAATGGAAGATTTCCTATTGATTAAGAGGTGTTAGTTTAGAAAGAATTAAATAAAGGAATAAATGAACGAAAGGAGTAATTGAAGGATTCACTGTGTAATGAAATTTCTATGGTTTACAAGATGGACGATGATAGTATTGGAGACCTGAATGCGATGAATACCTCTGAAGGCGATGAAGGCCGGAAAGCGGTGAATGTCTCTGAATGCGATATCGTGCGTTGTTCGGCGATGACTAGGCCAGTGCACTTTCCTGGTTCCAGCAGCGTCGATGATGATGATGATGGATGATGAAATCCAGGTGGCGATGTCAGTGATAGTGATGATGATGGAGTCTTCCGGGGATAATGATGGATGATTCGTTCGTGGGGTTATGATATGATGGTAGATGAATAATGGGATATGAGATATTAAGGGAAAATGATGATGATAGGTTTGGGACCATGCGGTCCGGAGATGAGATATATGCGGAGTTGAAGATCGTATGGCGATATGAAGGGGGATCCGTGAAGATTCGCGTGGCGATGAAACTTTAAGAAACGGCGATCATACACGGTGGTTAATTACTATTGTGCAACACTTAGGGGAGATGACAGGGCGATAGGAGATGTGCACATTCCGAGAGCTGGCGGAGAAGAGAGCCAAAAAGGCTGGAAATGACGAATTTTTGAGGAAAACGGAGGGAAGCGTGTAGTGATTGGTGGATTTTGAGAAGATAGGGGATGTTGATAGAGGGGTACGGTGAACGTCACAAATCGGGCGCGTGCAAATTTATTTTCTGTCTTTGTCGTAGGAATTTTGCCTAATAATGCCGAGTCATTTGCGCGCCATTTATGTATGCTTTCAAGTACCTTTTAACCTCTCTCTCCATCACTTTGACTACAGGATGCTACAATTACAACTTGTATTACCTCCTCTTTAGAATGTTGCAAACCGTGCCCATTACTACCCATCCAAAGGTTGTGAGGTGTAATTTTGGCATGTTCATCCCCAAAGATAGTGACCCTTTAGTATAGAGAAAAATAGTTCAGTTCCAATGAGTATGCCTGATGTGGGGAATTATCACGAATTCTAGCCTTGTCTGAAATGCTCAAATATTCATTTTATAATGCAATTCACTGATAGTTTATCTCTTTCCTCCTATGCCACCAACTAAAAGTTCTTCATAGATTTTCAGTTAAGCAGTATTTTTCTTTTACTTCCTGCATAAAAACCTATGTTTTAACTGAATTTCATGTATTTGGGAAGTACGTTATAATTTTGATGAACAGTGAGATAGTCAGTAACCAAAATGAAAATTTTGAAATTCTTCCTTTTAGAAAAGGTTTAATATTAGGTGCTCAAATTTTTACAATGTCTCAAGAAACTCAAAGTTAATTTGTTTAAACTTGAAAAGCCAATCTAAAGCAGATATGCCTTAGTTTTTTTAAAGGTTTTTATATGTACCCAATGCTTGAATATTATTATTATCTCTTTTTTTGTACAGTTAGAAAATGTGTTGTTTTGTAGTGTGCGCATTTCCATATGTGTTGGCCTTTACTTCAGATTCAATGGAAATAAGGCTAATTATCAATGGGAACCTGGTTCAAACCATGGCCATGCCTAAATTAAGACTTATAACATCAAAGGTCTGTACAAATCAGTTGAATATTTAATTATGAAACTTAACTTTTGTCGTTAAATTGAAAATTATTTTAGAACGACATCTTTTTTGCTACAACAGCTCCTGAATTTTTTCAAAGCAAACCCGAAAGACTTCACATGGATATGAAGACCGAACGAGACAATAGCCTGTCGCCACCATCTTCTCCACACTGTAAGTCCAATTATCTTGAAGGATATTTTGAATGTTGTATGATTTTCTTTTTTTAATGCAGCAATATCACCGGAAGCACGCCCGTTCAGACTGTACAGAATACCATTGCATGCTCTGAGCGGTATAGTGGCCGCATGTGAGCGTCGTTGTCCGACGCCAAGCCCTGAACCCCAACCTGGCACCGGTGAAAGTTCCAGTTCCAGCCTGTCACCCGGATCCCGTCTGCTGGCAGAGCCGCCCCGGGGCATCAGCAGGAGTTGTTCGTCTTCGCCGACACCACAGTCATTTCTCCAGCAGCCCAAATGAGAGAAGGAGTCAAAGCTAATGTTGGGTTCTGTTTCCTGATTGAAGACGTTCAGTTGCTGTCGTTCGCCGGACTTAACCTACGACACCCTTGAACTTGACCCCCTCAGTGGAAAACTATGAGCATAAGGCAAATTATATGGAGACCCTCAATGTTTTTTCCAGTTTGTTAATTGGATAAAAAAAATCATTAATTTCTTCGTGTATCTTCTGCATTTATTCACAACTCATTAAAAATGTGATATATATTATTAATTTCATTCTTTTGTCTAATTATTTTTCTAAAAATATGAAAATAATAGTAAATTAGTTAGAAAAAATATAGAATACTTTTAAAAGAAACTTAGTTCTCCTATTTTTCTAATTAATGATGTATATTTTAAAAAATGTTTCATACAAAAATATTATGTTTTATTACTTCTGTGATGAAATCTATTGTACTTGTAGTAGTCGATGTTAGTAAATAATGAAAACTGAACAGTTTTATAAATCATGACTAAACATTATTGGTTTTGGTGGTGTAAACTCTTTGTGAATTAAAATTCAAAACTGCTATTAATAATGCACAATGTGATAAATTAGTTTCGATGGATTTTTCTTACATAAAAATCTTTGGGTCAGTTATATTATAAAATTATAATTGATTTTGACTTGCATTAGGTCCCATAAAAGGTTTATCATAGCTGGTTTTGGTCTAGCTTTTCCTTCTAGTCTTCTCATTTCAAATATATCATGATTTGTTGTTCCTCATACTTGATCTTCTCATTTCTTGTAAGTTGTCATTTCTTAATACTTAGTTGGTTAGATCTTGGCACTCGACAGTTCTAACTATGAGTCCATTATATGCTCCTGTGTCCTAGGAAGTGCCATTTACAAAATTTGCCCTTTGAATTTTCTTGGACTCGGATGACTGGAAAAAAACTCATAAAGTCATGCCCTCATAAGTAATTAGTAAACATAAAGAGAATTATATTGAAACTAATTTTTTTTTACATTGTCCTACTCAATTGAGAGAGAAATAATACAGAGCAGGTAAAAAGATAACTCTATATATATACTTTTTTTTTTTATTATGTACTTAATATTATTTTCAGCCTGCTCGTTTATGCATTATTCTAACGGCGAAAAGAAACTACATAGTCTTTCTTTTCATACAAAAACAAAGTAAGAAAATGATAAAATAAACAAATAGTATGATTAAATAAACATTTATAATAAAACGATATTATTTTTTGTATATAAAATTTACAAAGAGATTGAAACAAAAAGAATTTTATGGGAAATATTACATATATATTTTACTAAGAGATGTATATATAAAAACTATTAACAAAATCTATAATGAAAAAAAAAATCGTGACATATCTTTTTGTAAAATCCACCAATACAGAATATAAATGCATATTCTTGTTGAAAAATTAAATAAAAATAAATGTGATGAATTTATGAGCGCAGTAGTTGGCACAGTCTTGCTGTATGTTCTAAAGGTTTAAGTAGCTGAGAGTAAGTGTTTCTCCTCTTTCTTGGATGTCGACGGATTCTTCGGTTTTATCCAAACGTATATTTACTGTGGAGATGTTTCACAGTTGTGCCAAAACACGTCAAAGACGCTGACTGTTTTATCACTAGAATCATGATAGCGTTGACACGAAAAAGTTTTTGAATCTAGTCGGGGCCAAGAACGTTATTTCCCTAAGCTTTTTCAAGTGTTTTTATTCCAGTTTCTTTATGTGTGTTGTAAATAAAGGGTGAAGCAAGTTGTCTATGATAAATACTTGATGTTTTTCATTTATTCCTTCTTTTTATACTGTGGCATTCCTTGTAGAGTATTAAGTCTTCCTCACTGTGAGCTTTCTTTTGATTTGTCGTTTTATTCCAAAAAACTTTTTATTTTTTGACACTGTCAATGTGAATAGCTTAATTATTAATATAAAATCCAATCAATCTTTGAAAAAAGACATGATTATTATATAGAGAATAAGACATTGTTTATGAATGCACTACTGTATTGAAAAATTGCCATTTGAGCTGTTGTAATATTTGATTTTTACTTGTCTAATAGTGAATTGTGCTCTTTCTTTCTGTACACTGTTCAAAATGTCTTTTTTGGTTTTAAACGATTCGATTTGTCTTTTCAAAATAAGATTGGTATGGAAATATATAGAGTAGCGCTTAATTAGAATGCAAAATCAATGGCCTACTACTTTAAACAAAATCTATTTATGAAATAATACCAATTTTATACAATATAATTCTAAATTCAATTGACAATTAAAAAACTAAAAACTATAATCGAAGGTTAAGAAAATAATTGCTGGTCCAAGCTTTAATGTTTATCATACACTCTTTGGGAAACAATTGTGTACAAATGAATTTAGTTTTGTTAATTAATTTTTAAAACTATCAATATCAGTTCGTCTTCATTCTAGACGCACAACATACAGGAATAATTGTGTAATGGATGTTTAAATTATTTCCAAATAATTGTAATCAATAGTTTAGATGTTATAATAGACATGAATACTTGTAATGATTTGTCCGTAACCAGATGAAATAAATATATATATATTTAAATGTAAAAAAATGATTGACTATAAAATAGGCAATAAAATGTATTAATGTTTGTTAGTGTATGAAATAATTTATGGTGTTTTTTTATTGAGATGTTAAAATTCATTATTTCTATTGAAATGTTATGAGTTTATGCTTGTTAATTTTTATCTAAAAGTTACCAAAGATATATTATTTACAATTGTTGACATGTTTATATTTAAATCATATATGGCTATTATTTATATACTTTAATCTCAAAATAAAGCACAATGAATTTATACAAGATGTTATTTATACACCTTCTCTAATTTTCACTCATTTCAGAAATGAGAAAATGTTAAATATTTTACAATTAATTAAGGTTTTTAGTTGAGATAAAAAGTCAATGGTACGAGCGGGATTCGAACCCACGATTTTCGGCTAGATACGCCCCTGCTCTACCACTTGAGCTATCTTGACCTCGATCCACTCGGACACTACCATCTTAACCACACCTTTTGAATTTTCCCTCCTTTTTCCTATTTTTCAAATGTCGTGTAATCTATTCGATATTATGAGCCAATTACAGATTAATTAATTGAAAGATATTATTTGGTACTAGTGAATTATGAGCAAAAGAGAAAAGCGCGATTTCCGATTACTTTTGTGAGACACTGAAGATACATGAGACAAAATGTGATTGTTTTGTTAATTTTGGCTATGAATTTAACTAATTAATCTTTTTATAAGGCATTGGTTGAGATAAAAAAGTTCATGTCACGAGCGGGAACCGAACCCACGACCTTCGGCTCCCAACCTCCCGTATCAACCCACCTTTCGAATTTTCCCTTCTTTTTGCTATTTTTCAAATGTCGTGTAATCTGTTCGATTCTGGGCGACAAATGATATTGCCACGGAGAGTTTTCGTAAAGATATACTTCATTTTACTTATAAAATTCATTAGAGTTCGTGGTTCGATTGTCCAAATAACGTTTTTCAATTAATTAATGTTTAAGTAAGGTATTGGTTGAGATAAAATGGCAAATAGGTGGGAAAATTCAAAAGGTGGGGTTGAGATGGGAAGTTGGTGTCCGAGTCACGATAGCTCAAGTGGTAGAGCAGCGGCGTATCTAGCCGAAGATCGTGGGTTCGAATCCCGCTCGTGACGGTGACTTTTTTATCTCAACAAAAACCTTAATTAATTAAAAGATATTAATTGGCCAAGCGGACCACAAAAACTAGTGAATTTAATATAATAAAGGTTGTGTGCTGCATGATTTTATGAGCAAAAGGGATGGAATTAACTTGGGAGCTGCGTCATGTATTGCATAGTACATATGTCGATTGAACTATTCTGCTACTTCTTCTAAATCATGAAATTTATTACAGTTGTCTGAGGGGTGATAAACCAGTTATTTTATTCTTCCCGATCATTTTGGTTTGCCTATGCTTTCTGTATGGTCTTTCTGACACGTTTCAGCATATTGCCTTCTCTATTTTGTCTGTGTGATTTCATTTCAAGTTACAAATTTTTATAATATAATAATAACAAATACTTTGTTTGACAAATAGTATATATTCCCTTTTAAAATACATAGGTATTGCAATGGATTATGATGAAATATTGATTAAAAAAAATAACGAAATGGCCAATAAAATATAATAATATTTTCTGTGTTTCATAATATAATCAGAGAGAAAAAGAAAACCAATAAAATAATCGGGTGAACACAGAACAAGATAATTTATACACAATTAATTAAGTAAAAATTTCTTCTAATAATCAACAATTAAATTCTTGTACCAATTCCCAGTCGCAAAACTAGGCAAACGATTGAATTTTATTGAAACAAGAAGAATTTTTTGAACTTTGAAAGTAACAGGATTTCCCTAGTAGCAACCCAGAGAAGAAGTTTTAATACTAGGAAATTTCTTTTGTAAGTGACAAATTGAATTAAAAATATACGTTAATATATTTGAGGGGGTGGGGTAAAAAATTCGACTTTATCATTTATTAAAATATGTATTTACACATACTGTGCTTCCTTAATTATTTTTTTCAACACTGAACATGTACAAATAGAGAAACCAGACACAGATTTACATAAAAACAACATGTAGGAAATATTTTAATAACCATTTATCACTTGATTACACGGTTTTATCTAAACTATGTATAATTCTCATTGTTCGTTAAAAAAGAAAAAAAAACTGCCAAAAGAAACCGCAAGTATCGAAAAAACTTTTACTCTTTTGTATCTAAAATATGGGGACATCTTACATACAAAGATATGTTTCACGATAAGTAAAAAATAAGTGTACAATTTAAAAACAGTCTTAAACATGACGTCTTCACAAATTCTTTTCTGAAAAAAATGCATGATTAAAACTACATAAAATCAATTTGCATATTGCACAAATCCATTCACAGGCAGAAATGACTAGTATATACCGGGTACGTCAATCGCTCAAAGTTAAAAACAAGGATCACAGCTAGAATCACACGTGCTCTGTGGTATGCGCTGTGATTTTAGCCAAGCAGGGTAACTATCAAATATCAAAATCAGTCTCTAAAACACATTATTACTAATCAAATATACCATTGAAAAACTGAATTTAAACAAAGTTTATTATTATGTATTTAAATTGATAAGATATATTTATTAATTATTCTTATTATGTTTTCACAATGGTCAAAATATTTTGTAAATGATTTTAAATATTTTTTGTCCAGTTACAAACTCATGTCAATATTTTATACCTACATTAAATAATTAAATGTCAACTAAACATCAAAACAGCTGATTTTCTCTCAAATAAAATGGAAGACAATAAAGGAACTATTTCTATACCATTCATTCTTAAGTACAATCAGCTTTTGGATAAAATATAAAATGGAACGTCCTATTCATTGACATTTCTTATTTTCAACTGACTAGATAATAATAATTGGTCCTAAATAATGTTATTCAAATATATATCTTGTACATTTCAAAACAGGCACAGAGTCTTTTGTCACTCAAACATTAAAAATTCTTATACAATATGTACAGGCGTGAATATAGAACGCCGAGTCTAGTCTAGAAGCTAACTGCTGAAAAAGTGTTTAACACACTTCCAAAATTCAAAAAAGTCACTGTGTTACATGCACGGTTGGTTGTGTCACCGAACTACCCCTCTTACAAAACAAACAGCTAAGCAATTTATACAAATGCTGACATTCAAGAGACTTAAAACTAGAACACTTAAAAATCGTAGAGCGATTTCTTGATAAACGAGTCGAGATATATTTAGGAGTCTTTAATTATTGTTTGTATGGTTTCGCCTTGCTTGTTGATATGGCTAAAAAGTGATTATTTGTTGAAATATGCGTTACGAGAATGTACTTGGACGATTACTGTAGATTTGTTCCACTCTTGTGTTTTGTCTTCTTCCTTTTTTTCCGATTCTTCTTCTTCATCGTCCGCAAACTTGATCCCATCTTCGTTCTCGAGAATGTTGTAGTAATCTCCGCTTCCGGGGGATTTTTCCACACGAGTCTCTTTTTCCTTTTTAGGATATTGGTGCACTTTAACTGGAGACCCCGAGCCACTTTTCTCGACCAGGTTGGCGGCGCTGTCATCTTCTGTGCTGTACAAGACTCCGGTTGATAACGCCCTATTGGAAACAGACCTCACAATGCCTTCTTTGAAAATGCTGTCTGTTGATTTAGAAAGATCTTCATTGCTTCCCTTGAATTCAGTCTCATCCCAAACCTAATGAAAAAATAAAATAATTATCCATTTAATTATTTTAATGGAGAGATTCTTTTCTTTTTCAGATTGAGGAAGGTGATAGATAGGTAGGTAACAGATAGGTAGATAGATATATAGATACAGAGATAAATTGATAGAAAGAGAGAGGAGGAGAGAGAGAGAAAAAAAGAGAAGGAGTGCGAGAGGTACAAAAGGCAATAGAAAGATGGAGGAGAGAAAGAGAGGGTGAGAGAGAGATACAAAAGACAATAAAAAGAGTGGGAAAAAGGGTAAAGGAGTGAGAGAGATAAGTAATGACAGAGTAAGAGAGATAAGAAGGGAATAGAAACAGGTGGAAATAGACGGAGAGAAAGTGAGGGAGTGAGAGAAGTAGGTGGAGAGAGAAGGAGAGAGAGGGGAAGGAAGAGAGAGAAAGAGTTAGACAGAGAATGAAAAAGATAGATAGAGGGAGGGAGAGAGAGAGAAAGGAAGGAAGAGAAAGAGTTAGAGAGAGAATAAAAAAGATAGATAGAGGGAGGGAGAGAGCGAGAAATAGGTAGAGAGAGAGAGAGAGAGACTGAGAGAGACAATTTGTTAGAAATTGAGGGAGTGAGAGAAGTAGGTGGAGAGAGAAGGAGAGAGAGAGGAAGGAAGAGAGTGAAAGAGTTAGAGAGAGAATAAAAAAGATAGATAGAGGGAGGGAGAGAGAGAGAAATAGGTAGAGAGAGAGAGAGAGAGACTGAGAGAGACAATTTGTTAGAAATTGAGGCAGTGAGAGAAGTGTTATGAGAGAGAAAGAGAGACGAGGGGAGAGAGAGATAGAGAGAGAGATAGATAGAAAGAGAGAAAAAGAAAGAGAATGAGAGAGAGAGAGAAAGAGAGAGAGAGAGAAAGTGGAGAGATTTTCCTACCAGAAATACCATATGCGATAGGGAATTTATTTTTTGTATTCTTTAAATAGTATACATTTTATGTACAGAATTTTGAAATAAAAATTATTAAATCCATTATAACTCGTGGTCCGATTGACCTAATAACGTCTTTTAACTAATTAATTTTTATGTAAGGTATTGATTGAGATAAAAAAGTCAGTGATATGAGGGGGATTCGAACCCACAACCTTCGGCTAGATACGCCGCTGTTCTAATCACTTGAGCAATCGTGACTGTATCTATAGTGGTTAGAACAGCGGCGTATTGAGCCGAGAGAGAGATAGTGAGTATAATAAAGAGAAAGAGGGAAGGTGAGTGTGAATGAGCGTGAGAGTGAGTTTGACAGAGAAAATAGGAGATATAGAAAGCGGGAGGAATTGAGAATGAGCAGGATTGAGAGAAAGTGAATATATATAAGAGAGTAAGTACAGGAAATGTAACTTAAATTTGGAAACAATGACATGCAGACAAGCCTTCATCCAAAGAAAGTCCTTTGGGGAAAAGAAGGTAAATTAGATTGCTTAGGTGGATTGATCATCATGTACTGTGAAACTTACTCCAGGAGCAAAAGGCGGTATCCACAGGCAGAAAGCTGGATCCATCGCCAAGTATGAACCTGGTACTGCGTTCTGCACGTTATAGTCATAATAGTCCATTTCTAGATCCGGTCCGTTGAGGCTAAACTCTGACCCGGCGAGAACCCTTTCCCTGTTCCTTTTTTCTTTTGTTTCTTTAGAACTCGCTCCAACCACTGAAGGAGTTGAGCCCTAGAAAATATTGTTATCAACATGAAATATAATAATAATTTGGAAATTGATCTGAAGTACCTTGCTGAACGAGAAAGTGCTTACGTTGGTAAGGGTAGACGACTGGCTTGAACTGGCACTTGGTCTTGAATCGTTCCTTTCTTTCCGGAACACCCGAGGGGATGCAGCCTCGATTTCCATTTTGTCGCCGTCTTCGTCTTCAGGGCCTTCAGCGACCGGGCTCACTGGCGACATAAACTTTCTGTTCTTGAGCAGTCTAATTTGTCTCCTAGGCAACTGAGGAGTCTTAGGAACTTCTAGACTCGTAGGTCTTTTCTCCTCGCTCAACCTCGTAGTCATCTCAGTTGTTTGATGTTTGACTTCCTCCGTTTCTTCAGACTCGTCCACCCTTCAAAGTTAACACATTAACTAATTATTTATCACTTATTTATAACTCAAGTGTAACGCTATAAAATTTATTGTCAAGATGTCGTGAAATGTGAGAAAAAATTTTCAGTCATTCTTTAATTGGTCTATGGGGGGGGGGTTCAGTGACTGAATTTTAAGGTGTCCCACTCGTATTTGCCGGACTAAAAGTTCTGGGTTCAAATCCCAAAATAAATAATAGAATTTTATGTGATAATAATCTGGAAAACATATTGTGAAGTGGTTTGACCCCTCATACACGAGATCCAGGGGTAGTGGGAAGTTAAGACCTACAAAACTAAAGCTGTCTGGGCTTAGAATTATATAGGATAAGAACCACATTTATTGGCTTCATATGGCACGTCAAACTTATGATCAGGGATAAGGCAGTTTGAAAGAAGGAAAAAACACTCAGTTCTTTTTCCAAATTTTCGACGAATGTATCCTACAAATCCAAATTATCAATTATTTTATTTTTAAATATTACCTGGTTTCACCGGAAGCATTTTTCTCCAGTAACTCGGTGTTTTCCTCAGACAGCCGAAAATGTTTATGACCTCTGAATCGTTGCAGGGATATGACATCTGAGAGTAGGGTGGAGCTAGACGTCGCCCGACTCCTTCCGACCGCTAAACTCCCGCACGAATTGTTATCGAAAGACTCCATGTCATCAGCTGCCGATGCCAACTGGTATTTGTGGTATCGGTAGATGTACTGCACTCCTAGACACGCCGATGCTACCACTGCCATCAGCAGAGTGAGCGCCAGCCCTGCGTTCACGAGACCGCTGCTCGTCCAAAGTTCGCCGCTCACAGTCTCCGCCACAACAGGGCTTGTGAAATTCGTCTCCCTGCGGTCTAAGAAACACGTTAACTTTTGTCAAAATCGGCTGAACTGATGTAATTTACCAATTTGTGATGCATGTGCGAGAAATCCTCCGCTGCACTCGTCACCGCTCGTGATGTCGTCTCCTGCGTTAAATTCTATAAGAAGTGAAGAGGAAGAACTGACGATCTCTCGCACCTCCAGTGGAGTCCCTGACAACTTGCCAAGGAGTTTAGCAGAAGAACTGTCTCCATCACGTATCTATAATTTATTCAAATAATATTAAAATGCTTGTTTTTATGCAAGAAAGCCTGTACAAACCTTCAATGACTGGGAAAAACAAGGAAGCCTGAACTGCTCCATGCTGAGGCGGACACTTCTGTTTCTTTCAGTCTGCAACACGTACATCAGTTGAAGTTTTATGTCTTCAGCAAATAAATTTTGTAGGTGAGGAAACAAAAACAATAGTAGGTAGATTAATAGGAATAAAAAATTAGTTGGTCTTAAATTACAGAAAAATTGTACACAATGAAAACATATATTTCTTGAAGTCAAGAAAAAATAGTTTGCCGCCGCCTCCCTGTTCTTCCTTCATTCATTGTTGAAAATTCTTTAATATTATATCATCCAAGATGCCAGCAATTAAGGACAATCTGCATTTCATATATGCATTTAAAAGTTTAAAAATTAAATGTTTTAAAGCATCTTTTCTTGATGTACGTAATATTTCTCATAAATCGAATAAGCCGGAATACGGTCTGTTTCTGTCACGCCGATAGAACAAAGCGCTGGTCCTCAATCATGCCAGACAATGTCAATCGGAGTAAAGGCCATTAAGAATCGGGTATGCATCTGACACACTGTCAAATCACCTGGATCAGCCAGAACGTCCTGCCCGGACAGGAATGCGACGATGCCGCGATGAGGCGACGCGTTTTTCCAGTTCCGAGGTGAACGATGCAGCCGCACCTGCAACCGGGGCCGATCTCGGCCTTCACCTCTGGTCTGTCTGCAGGGACATCGCCGCTTCCCGTGTCTGGGTAGTACCTGCAGTTCCAAGCTCCCGCAACACCGCAATTCTCCGTCTCCAGAGCATGGCCCTGTAAAAATAAATAAAATTATACATATATATGTAATATCTTATTTAACTCCATGTAGTTGTAAAAGTTAAACAATGTTTATAAATTCCAGGCCCTGAAGATGGTCTCAGTAAAGATCGAAACGTTGGCACGATAAAGAAAATGTTTTTCTGAAACCTACGTCACATCAGATCGCATCTCACGATTTCCGAATAATCATCGACTAATGATCACTAATCACCACATATAATTTAAAATAGTAAAAAAAATATTTGACTTTTCTATCTCCTAAATATTGTTATTTGATTTAGTTTGTACTGAATCTTTAGATGTTAATAATTTCTCTAGGTTTTTGACATTCTCACAAAAACTGTGGCATTTTGTTACGAATAATTTGAATATAATGTATGTCTTATGGTGTAACGCTGTTTTAATGTTGTGCGCTATTTAGCGACCGATTTTTCAATAACTTGTTGAAATAACGAGGAGCGGTCAGGAATGAATTATTTTGGGAAACCACATTTTTTTCATAGTTTCATTTCACATACATGAGCAAATAATCAAGGTAGGGGCTAATTGTATTGAATGTAAGTAATTGTAACATCGTAGATCACATGAAATATAATTTTAAAAAATGAACAGGGAATATCTCACTAAATCGTGAATAAAACCGATATACTTGAGAGCCAAATAAGTCCTTGTTCATTAGTAGGCCGTCAATTTGGCTAAAATTAGTTAAAAAGGGTGAAATTCCCCGACCCTTCTTTTATCCCTTCTCGTGTACGACTAATTGACAAGTTTATTAAAAAGCTTCTATCTATCTTCCATGAATATTCACGCTCAGTCATGACAGTGTTTTACTTTTATTAAAACTGTGCTTTTTCATCATGGCGTAGAAAGGCATCCGACCTCTCCTGATGTATTATGTATGTGGAATATTGAAAATTGTGGACACAATTGGGTCGAATTGGGTCGAGAATCGTTTTAATTTATATTCGCCAATTAGCCGATTGTCTTATTCGTGAAAGCCTATAAGATCTGGGCGTTCGTTAGTAGACCAATATGTAGAATCAGGGGGAGATATAGAAATGTTGGGCAGAGAGGACAATTTGTAGACATGACCACGTGGTTTAGCTATTCTGTAACCGCACAGGGGTTGCTTTGCATTGGAATCACCACAGACAGGAAACGCGGGATAATGCACTGGACAAATGTTAAAGAAAATAACAGGTCTTTATATTGCCATTGTCCATTCGATTACTTCTTAAAAAATTTCAAAACTAAGACAGAAATTAGCCTGGAAACACTACATCTTTTGTCGGAAAGGCGATTCTAACGTCTAAAGAAATGAAAGAAACCCTCAAAAAATGCTTAACTACTTAAGGGATGTGAAATTTCTTCAATGAACTGGTAAAGCGGGGATGCGATACAACGGTATGCGACGCTACCCGATGATACCCGTAGCAAATTGTATTACCCCCATGCACAACTGCCCATGCTACGCAACGCTACCCTACTCTACGCTCTGCGATCCCCACTGCCCAGATTTTCGCCGGGTAGCATCCAGAGTCCAGTCGAAGACAAAAGAACCGGACACTTATATTTTTATTTAAACTACATGTATTATTGTTGTTATATTAATTACAACAAACTTATTTTAATATAAACCAATTTAACCGAGATCAAAAATTCATTAATAAAAAATTAAATTTAATGGTTTGGTAAAAAAATAGATCAAAACACCGGAATGCCATTTTTTGATATAGTGAATTTAACTAAAAATTTACTATTTTTCTTTTTATTTATTTTTTATTTTTTATTCAAACTACCTGTATTATTTACGTTATACTAATTACGACAATCAAATCAAAAATTCATTAGTTTTTTTTAAATTAATTTTAATGGTTGAGGAGAAAATTTATCAAAACACAGGTATACAGTTTTTTGATATAATGAATTTAATTAACAATTTATTACACAGTTTTGCTTATAAAATTTAACTAACAATTTATTTCATAGTTTTGCTCACAAAACTACACCATTTTCGTCGAGTAGCGCCAGAACAGGACACTCATATATTTTTAAGTTTATTTCAAACTATGTATATGTAATTTTATCGTATTCATTACAATATTCTAATTTTAATGACAACCAAATTAAACGAGATCCAAAATTCATAAGTTTTTATAAAAATTATTTAATCGTGATGGTAAGGAAGAAAATTTATCAAAACACCGGAATAACTTTATTTAAAACAATTAAGTTTTACAAACAATTTATTACATGGTTGTGCTCATAAAATTTAACTACCAATTTATTAAAGCTTTTGCGCATACAATTACACCATTTTCCTCGAGTAGCGCCAGAACAAGACACTCATATTTTTTTAAGTTTATTTCAAACTAAGTATATGTCATTTTCTCGTTATATCAATTACAACATTCTTATTTTAATATAAACCAAATTAAACGAGAGCAAAAATTCATTATTTTTTATAAAAATTATTTAATTATGATGGTTAGGAATACAATTTTATCAAAACACCGGAATAACTTTACTTAAAACATTTAAATAAAGTTATCAATTTATTTCATGGTTGTGCTCATAAACTTTAACTACCAATTTATTACATGGTTTTGCTCAAAATAATGCATTAAGAACAAAAGAGGCGTTGAGATTGTGATACTGATTTGTGATACACGCTGTGTGACTACGTGGCGTGCGCTTAACGTCGCATAGATATGCACACCCCACCAAAACGTGACAAGGCGTCGGGTAGCATCAAAGTAGCGTCGCATAGCGTTGCATCGGGTAAGGGTATTCTCCGCTTAATGCAGTTTTCTGAGTTTGGAAATAAAGATGGGCCTATCCAACAATAGATTTTTTTAGGTTGCGATGGAAAAAAGTGAAATATCGGTCACTAATAAACTCGAAGAAGGAAGAAAAGATTATTAATACTCATGTTATTCCAGTTTTTCAGTTTTATTACGACTGTTTATTGGTTTCTCGATTCTGTAGTAAAAGGTTTTTAAGTTATTAATCGAAAGTATGACAGCATAAGGCAAATAACTAGAGAATCCAATTTTTAATTAATTTCTCGACATTTATACTGTTTAAAGAGGGCGTTCAGGCGTTACATTGTTGAAACGAAAGTTCTTCACATTCGTACAAGCTAAGCGTGAAAATCACATCCACTATAATTGGCCCGAATAAACGGAACACCCTTTTTGCAAACACGTTGTAAACGATCTCCTTGAAACTCAAACGCAAATGGAAACGGCTTTGTTTTTCTAATTTGTTTGTGACATTTAAAACGGACAATCGCATGTGTGGGTGTTTGTTTGTGTGTGTGTGTGTGTGTGTGTGTGTGTGTGTGTGTGTGTGTGTGTGTGTGTGTGTGTGTGTGTGTGGGTGTGGGTGTGTGTGTGTGTGTGTGTGTGTGTGTGTGTGTGTGTGTGTGTGTGTGTGTGTGTGTGTGTGTGTGTGTGTGTGTGTTATGACAGATCCCTTTGCGATGCGATTAGAAGAAATCTTAAACCTTTTTAGATTAAATTACTGAGTAACAAACCCTCATTAAACCTTTATTGGTAGCATTAAATTTAGCAAATAATTCCAATCAGTTAAAGCTTAATTGCGTTTTTTAGTGCTACATAATTTTCTTCATAAATTATTAATAATATCAAATATATGATAAAAAAGTAATTAGTTTAATTTAATTTTGATATAATTTTGTAAAAGCCATAAAATTCACACAGATTTTTAGATACTGGGTCAACCTTTTTCTATCCCCTTCCATCACTTGTATTTAGCTGTTTATTTTATATTAGAAAATAATAATAATAAACTATTATAGGGATGGCCGATTATGTTAGATTGAGACAAACAACACAGGAATAGATAAAAAAGAAAATTTTATTTAATTAGGAGGGTTAAGGTTGGTCACAAAGCCAGGTGGGATGTTGAAGGTGAAGTCTGTGCTGGTGGGTAACGACGTCGAAGGTGGAAATTGAGGAAACGTGTTGGGATCAGATCCTTCACGAATGGAATTCATTCGGTTAGTGGTGTAGAAGGGAGCAGTTCGACCGCGAAAGTCCAAATCGGTCTGATGGGTGTTTTGCTCGTTTCCGCATAGCTTGTGCGTTGTGGGTTGGAATGTGTAGATATGTCAGTAGTTTAGATGAATTGGACCTAAGATACTTTCTCGTGTAATGCCATCTTTTATTGGCGTAATGGGTGCAAATCGGTGCCGATCCGATAGGAAGGACTCCATAAAGAGATAATGGTTCTAAGGGAGGTTACCTTTCAAATTATAAAAGAGAGCGGGATGCCACACTCGGCCGAATGCTTCCGCTCTTAACCAAAATACGGTTGGGAAATACTGTTTGTCTTCTAGAGCCGAGGTTATCGTGTCGATTACTCTGAAGCACTACTTAGTAGTATGGTGAGAACGGAATACAAATTGATAGTTGGAAATTGAGTTATCACAGTTAAAGTTAAGTTTTAGCTTTACAAATAAAATAATTAAACTTAACAGAAATACTGTACCTCGCAAAATTTGGCACCGTATCTGGGCGGAGGAGAATCGCAAAATCTATAACGATTCCTAGTCCCGCTGCTGCAGGTTGAAGTGCACTGGGTCCATGGGCTCCATTGTCCCCAGCCTCCCGTTTCCCAATCTGTAAAGAATAAACATCTTTTACGTTAATAGTTGTACAAACGTTATTTAAATTTATACTTTATATATAGCTATATTTCATCTAGCATAGAGGAAGTTTTTTGTGCTCTAATTTCATTGACTTATGACCCGACCTACAATTGGGGTCTATTTTGCCGAGTCCATTAGGGAGCTGAATTCTCATTTATATAAGCATTAAAGCGGGTGTTCCTCAGGGAAGCATACTTAGCCCATTTCTATTTTCAATATACACTGCAGATATTCCTAGACATGTTAACATTTCAACACACACATTCGCTGATAATACGGCGACTCTTACACGTAATTCGGACCCCTCAATTAACACTCACCACTCACAACAACACCTAAATGAATTAAAAGTATGTTTCACAAAGGACAGAATGAAGATAAACCTAACGAAAAGCGAACTGATAAATTTTACCTCACGTAAAAATATCTGTCCTGCAGTGAGTATAAATGAAATCCCATTGCCTACCACTGACATTGTGAGTTATCTTGGACTTGTCATGGTTAAACGACTTTGCCATCCCCACACATGACTGAAAAGACAGCAGACAAACCGACGTTATAAATTATTAAAAATACTACTTGACCCACGACAATCATTAGACCTCTGTGGGCGTACGGGTGAGAAGCGTGGGGCTCCACCAAAGATTCCAATTCCCAACGTTTCCAATCATTCCAATCTAAAATTATCCGTTAAATTATAAATGCTTCTTTTTATGTTTCAAATTACATATTCATAACGACCTACACATCTCGTTTGTACATAAACTCATCGAAACCCGCTATAAAACATTTCATCAACCACTGAACACATACAGTAATCTTTAGTACGGTATTTATCACTTCCAACCCTACCTTGAAATCCTCCAAGACGATTGAAATAAAAGTCTTCCCGAGAACTTCTCATTGAGTGAAGATTGAAAAAATTTAAGTGGAAAGGCCACTGGGCAATCTCTCATGCAAGACACTCAAATGACAAATTCAACATACATATTTACTCAGTACAATATTTGTAATTATTTGCAGATCGTGCCAACGTTTCGATCTTTATTGAGATCATCATCAGGGCTCAAAGTGTCTGTTTTCCGTGTAGATGTGTCATTCTTGTCTGACGTGTCCTCTCAACACTTTTACTCCCAATACGACACACATGAATGATGACACATATACACGGAAAACAAACACTTTGAGTGATTACAAATACTTCAGTTGAGTTCTAACATTTTCTAGCATTGAATAAATTGATTTTTTTTTTCATAATTTTTGTAGAATTGTATAAATTCATTTTTTTCCTACATCCAACATTATTTGTTTAATTTAAACAATGTTACAAATCCCAGGCTCTGAAGATGATCTCAATAAAGATCGAAACGTTGGCCCGATACAGAAAATGTTTTTCTAAAACCTACATCACACAAGATCGCATCTCACGACCTCCAAATAATTATCTCAATTAATTAATCTGTACTTAAGGTATTGATTGGGATGAAAATGTCAGTGTCACAAGAGAGATTCGAACCCACGACCTTCGGCTAAATACGCTCTGCTTTACCACTTGAGATATCGTGACTTCGATTCACTGGGACAACAACTTTCCATCTCAACCTCACCTTTCGAATTTTCCCTCCTTTTTGCCATTTTTCGTGTAATCTATTTGATTCTCGGCGACAAATGAAATGACCACGGAAAGCTTTAGTGACGATATACTTCACTTAACTTATTAAATTCACTAAATTTCGTGGTCCGCTTGACCAAATAACATCTTTCAATTAATTAATCTGTATTTACGGTATTGGTTGAGGTGGTGAGGTTGTGATGGGAAGTTAGTGTCCGAGTGAATCGAAGTCACGATAGCTCAAGTGGTAGAGCAGCGGCGTATTTAGCCGAAGGTCGTGGGTACGAATCCCGCTCTACGCTGACTTTTTTATCTCAACCAATACCTTAAATACCTATTAATTAATTGAAAGATATTATTTGGTCAAGCGGACCACGAAAACTAATGAATTTAATAAACATCAATCTTGTATTGTTAAGGTTTAGTGATGATTTTCTGTTAGAAGAGTTGCGTAGTTTGATTTTTCGTCAATAACCTTTAACCGATAACCATGTTATGTTGTTTATGTCTATTTGTTATTTTTCGTTCTTCCTGGTCGATGTACTTGTCTCTTTGCATGTTATGTGAATATGCTATCATTTCAAGAGGGTTGATTTTATAACTTTGTATTAGAAAAATATTTTCTTTATCGTGCCGACGTTTCGATCTTTATTGAGATCATTTTCAGAGTTGAAAGTGTCTCTCTTTCGGACTTTTGGAAGAATGACACATCTACACAGAAAACAAACACTTGCACACTGAAGATGATCGATTTCAATAAAGATCGAAACGTTGGCACGAAAAAGAAAATGTTTTTCTAAAACCTACACCAGACCGCATATCACGACCACCAAATAATCATTAACTAACGGTCGCTAAACACCACACAAAACATTTGTAGTTTTAATATCAAATAAATGTAATAAAAAATGTATACTTAAATAAAGAAAAAAATATCATAAAATCTTGTAAAAGAAGAAGTTTGACGAAAATAACTCTTCGAGCACGCTCTTAGCAAATATTTACTTAAAATAAACATGCTCAAAGCAGCGAAAATAGCAAATCCTGTTATCTTCCATAAAAACTTGAATACTACCGAGATCAATTTTCTATGTAAATTTACAAATATATTTTGTGTTTAGCTTTACCTAATAACTCAATTATCTGGTCGCCAAACAGGCTAACGAGCACGGATCCATTTTGCTAAGTCGGATTAACCATAGAGTTTAAACTTTAGGGCAATGCCGATGGATTTTAACGGTTTCCTACTTAAATATCCTGGACATTATCGCGCGAGTCTGCTAATCTGTGTTGATGATTAACAACCGGCCCAAGAGACACAAGTCCGGGTGTGGTTGGCACAGTGGCCACTCCACGTGAAATTATTGTCCAGAAGGCCCACTCCACAGCCCATCTGGACACGGTGGAATTTGGGTCGCATGTACGTTTCTCACTGCTAATAGAGGGCAACATTTCCAACGGAAACCTAAATCCACTCAGAATCCTCCGTTTCGCAATTTGCGCAAAAAGCCTCGAAATTTATCGCGGCTTTTATATCGCTGACGTATTTCTTGTTCTATTTGTTGTTAGATCTTTCAAGGATGTCACTTTTGTCCTGACACATGTGAAATTTCTCTGTTACGGGTACGATACACAAACAAAAAAACTAAACTAGAAAACTACTAATACAAAGCAGTTATAAAATTAACCCGCTTGAAATGATAGGATATACACATAATATGCAAAGAGACAAGTAAATCGAGCAGGAAGAACAAAAAATAACATACAGATCCAAAAAAATATAATACCGTTGTCGGACATTGACGGAAACTCAAACTATGCAATTTTTCTCACAGAAAATCATCACCAAACCTTAACGATAGCAGATGGAAATTATTAAATTCACTAGTTTTCGTGGTCCGCTTGACCAAATATTATCTTTCGATTAATTAATCGGTATTTAAGGTATTGGTTGAGATAAAAAATTAAGCGTCACGAGCGGGATTCGAATCCACGACCTTCGGCTAGATATGCCGCTGCTCTACCACTTGAGCTATCGTTACTTAGATCCACTCGGACACTTACTTCCCATCTCAACCTCACCTTCTCTACCAATACCTTAAATACAGATTCCTTAATTGAAAGATATTATTTGGTCAAGCGGACCATGAAAAATAGTGAATTTAATAAGTTAAATGGAGTTTATCTTCACTAAAGCTCTCCGTGGCCATTTAATTTGTCGCCGAGAATCAAATAGATTACACGACATTTGAAAAATGGCAAAAAGGAGGGAAAATTCAAAAGGCGGGTTCAGATGGGAAGTTAGTGTCCGAGTGGATCGAAGTCACGATAGCTCGAGTGGTATAGCAGAGCGTATTTAGCCGAAGTTCGTGGGTTCGAATCCCTCTTGTGACACTGACTTTTTATCCCAACCAATACCTTAAGTACAGATTAATTAATTGAGATTATTATTTGGAGGTCGTGAGATGCCGTCTTGTGTGCCGTAGGTTTTAGAAAAATATTTTCTTTATCGAGCCAACGTTTCGATCTTTATTGAGATCATCTTCAGGGCCTGGGATTTGTAAACATTGTTTTAATTCCGTGTATATGTGTCATCATTCATCTGTGTCGTGTTGGGAGTAAAAGTGTTGAGAGGACTCTCAACACGTCAGACAAGAATGACACATCTACACGGAAAACAAACACTCTGAGCTCTGATGATGATCTCAATGAAGATCGAAACGTTGGCACGATAAAGAAAATGTTTTTCTAAAACCTACATCATACCTGACCGCATCTCACGACCCCCAAATAATCATTAAGTGACAGTCAATAAACCCGACATATTGAGATTATTACAGATCAAACGACGTACACATAAGGACAAAAAATTAACATATTTGTGAACTTGGAAATATATGCACCACAACAAATTTAACGCTAAAAAAACTCACGAGCACACAAATTAAAAATATTCCATAGACATATTGAAAATATTATGTTATTAAAAAAGGACAAGGACGGACGATCATAAAGGCCAAAGAGAACAATTAAACAATCACACAAGCCTCATGCTGAAAGTGAGAAAAAGGCGAAAAGTTTTAAAAAAATCGGTAACCGCTAAATCATATAGGTCTGTCTGTTAAAATATGGCAGTGATAGACCAGCCCTTGCATGATCCGCCAAAACCGCCGACACAAAGAAAGGTCGTGAATTATCGCCAGGACAAGTTAGTAGATTTACATCATGCCTCATTAAATAAGTCATATTTAAATACTATTTCACACCCGGGCGTGGCTTCGAGCTATCGCAGCTGGGGTGTAACGGCGAGGGGTGGTTAATGAAAATTAGTTCCCCTGAGGGTGAAATATTACCCCCTTGGAACTCGGTGGGGTAACAATTTGTATTTGTAAGAGAAACCCCCTCTTCAAAGTCCAAGATATTTTTAGAAAACGCGCATTTAAAATTTTTTATAAGACTCTTTCTAGATTTTAGTCAGATGAGTATGGCTAATTGGAAAATTGTCTCAAATGCACACAGTTCGCCAGTACTTACTTAACATTCGACTTGAGTGTATGTAGGAAGAAAATTAGGGTCAGAATATTTGAGACAATAAACAATTGATACAAACAAAAAATACTATTGTTTTCCAAACATTCCAGAGAATCAATTTTGGAAATTATTTTTATTTTTTATTTACTGACGAAACAACCCATTTTTAATATGTAAACGATTCTTGCAAGATTTGGTTTATAATAACTTGACAAATCCTTGCTACGAGAAGATAACTATCATAAATGTAATCTGAATAATATTATTAATTTCTCTCCTTGAGAAAATGCTTTTTAACTAAAATATAATGAAATCCTTTTTCTTCAGAAAATTAAAAATATTCTCTCTTCTTATTCCAGCGTTCCACCATTGATACGATCTTCTTTAGGACCGTTAATTAATTAAACAGATTAATTTACCGCCTTTTATAATGTTTGAATTAATTAAAAACAATTGAGTACTTTGCAGTAGAGTTTTCAAAATTAATTTTAAGGTGTACATTTTAACGTCAACGCCAATACTTTGTATAGGTAAATATAACAATATTTAAAAACAAAACACCCTTTGAATGTAATGATAAATAAATATTTAGAATTATAGTATTAAAAACAGGGAGCGTCGGTGGCTGCAACGGTTTAGGCGTTGACACGGCGCTCATCATTGTAAGGTAAAGGTCCCGGGTTCGAATTCAGGGCCGCTGGATTCGAACCCGGGACCTGATGAGGTTGGTTAAGTTTATGTAGTTCATGCCATGCACTTCGAGACCTCGTAGTCGATGTCATCGGGATTTTTTCGTCATTCTGTAGTGTGAGAAATAGGATGCTGTAAGTTAAACCAAAAATTTATTATTCAGTCCCTGATGATGGTCTTATAAACACCGAAAGCTTGGCAAGTGATTACAGAGTCTACTTCTTTCTCTGTCTGACCAGAAACCAAATCCCAAAAATATTAAAAACAATGTAAGTAATTTTAATTTATGTTTTAATAACATGAATTCTGGCTCTTTTCTCTGTTTGCCTTATGTCCTGACGTGATTAATCGAAAGCTCATAAAGGGACAACCATCTGCTAGGATAGCCGCGTACACGAACAATGTATAACCACCTCCAAACGTGGAGCGCGTGGCGGGAGAATTCGTCGGATGCGCAGCGGCTCCGGCCAGACGAGGAACGCGTGGCGAAGAGTGAAGGTGGCTTTATCATCGTCCTCTTGTTCTTGCCTTTTTTCTTTGGCGATCTCTTTTACCGAGAAGGAGGACATCATCTGGATTTGACAGTCTATTTTGCGGAAGGACATCGGAGGGACATCGCTTCGAAGCGGACAAGGAGTTGCACCATTATAGCCCGGAATCCGTTCAGCGCGCTCCAGGACTAACCTCTGTGCACAGAGTATTTTTTATTTTATTTTCTTTTGTTTCTATATATGTCAATACATTTGTAGTTATTGCCGGCATAACATTCATTTCTTTTCTTGATCTTTACCAAAGAGGCCTTGTTCAAGATTGTTAGCCTTTCGAACGATATTATTTTATTATACCAAAAAAAAAAAAAGGGATTTTATTTTATTTTTTTTTTATTCTAAATTTTCCAAAAGAAAGGAATTAAAGAAAAAGTGATTATTATTATTTTTTTATTTTTTTATTTCTGTGCTACCTTTTTTTAACTGAAACAACTGTCCTGAGACCACGTCGCTCTTTCCTTTATTACAAATTGTTTATTACCCCTACATAAAATATATTATAAATGGAAACCGTGGGTAACAGGCTGATGCCATACTAGGCAATCAATAGATGCCACTACGCCAAAATATAACTTCCCCAAGTGCTCATAACGGAAAGGGTAGAGTGGGCCGATGGAAAATTTCTGAAGACCAAGAACTGTCAGCTCGAGACCGGAGAGAGGCACGGGAGCTGAAGCCCTCTAGACGAATCCGAAGACCCAACTGATTTTAAACTTAGATAAGTACGTCTTTTAATCTGAAATCATAGCAATTGAACACTTCGCCAGAGAGAAAAAAAGGAACATAATCCCAGAACATTTCTGGCTTCAGCATTCAGCTCGTTCATTGTTTAAAAAATCATCATTTGCTGAATTGCCGACAAGGTTCAGAATACACCTCGCTGTAAATTCAATATTTTTGCCTCTGGAATTAGAGATGTTGAATAACCCTTGCTAACAGTTAGCAGCTTTACGTTTCTATACGTGAAAGGTAGTCGGAATGCATTATGAACATGTCTCGAGGGTAAACACTCCATGTTGCACTATGTTAAAAGCCCGTTACTATATTATAAACGAAGAAAGGAAACGTAACGAAGAGAAACAATAAATAACAAAATGTTTCAGCTCGAGGGAGCAAATTGGTTTTTTGCCCTCCTTCTAAGGACTCGAGTGACGCGAGTAACTTCGCCGTTATATCAGTTTACCTTCATTCAACCGGGGCCCATAAATGGCTCCTTTTATAGTACCTTTCGCCTTTCGTAGAGATTAGATTCCATTTCATTTTACGGACTTTTAGACACCACACCGCATTTGCCATTCTCGAGGAAGGCCTCCCCCATTGAATCTGATCCGGCCGTCAGGGGTGCATTTGAAACCTTCAATTTTCGCTTTATTGAATTGATAGCGATTTATTGTCTCTTCTTGTTTTATGGACCCTTTTGTCTTTACAATAGGGAAAAAAGTAAAAGATACAACGATTCTCGTAGGCTGAAATCAGTTCTAAACGAAACTTTGAAATCCTCTATAACACCTAATATAATTTTTATGCTGCACAAGACTCTTGTTAGGGTGGAAAAACTATTCACTATAAAATTAATATAATTGAGAGGCTATAGGGTACTCATATTTCTACACTACACCACTCCCAATTCAAAAGGAAACACAAAACTAGGTATTTATCAAGTACTACATAAAAAGCCCTATTTTTTCCAAAAATTGGAACAAGAGATACAAGGGGATAGGAATAAGAGAGGCGGCCACAAGGCGTACTGCACCTCGACCTAACTAGATCTATTGTGCTCCTCTGTTAATTATAACTCACTGGCCAGCTTCAGGTTATGAACCAGCCTCCACAGCTTTGACAGCGGTTCCTTGGTGTAGGATCTTCCTTGTGGTTTTTCTTGTCCTAGTTGCAAGAACCTGCACCTACATAGACCTTCGCAGAAACATGAAACGTGTTCTGCGGTATCCTCCTCTTCCTGGCAGTATCAGCACAGTATTTTTTCTGTCTGTACTCCTATCCGGTGCATGTAATAGCTTAAGTGGCAGTGCCCCGTCAGTAGTACAACTAAGTTTTGCGGATTGTCCTTCTATGAATCTCTTCGCGTGTCTCATACCTGTGGTATTGTTCCACCAGGTTTTGGACTCATTAAGGATCCATTTTAAGATGTATCTTTTGTGGCAGGCAGCTAGGCCACAGTAGGGTTTTGCGCTCATAGAGTCTATGTTCGCTCCCTATTTGGCCAATATGTCAACCTTTTCGTTTTTTGGGCCTCTAAGCCCAAGAGATGCAAAGATTCACTCATGTCTGGCACATTCCTACTCGCTTTCTATATGGAGCCAATGAGTGGCACCCAATAATCAATAATGCACTTTTACCGTCAGAGAGCCGAATCCTCATGGGTAGGTCCAACGTTTGGTATATAACTAATCCAATTGAGGGTTCATGTGATATCCAATATCCAACATAGGCCCTAAATCACTGCACATTCTCTCTCAATAGACCCAAAAGGAAACACAAAACAAGATAACTATGTGCAAAAAAAATTTAAAAAGCAAAGCTCTACTTTCCCTACCAGTTGGAACAGGAGGTAAAGACTAGTGCTGTTCTCTTATTATACTACATTCCTACTCGCTCTCTCTAATATGGAGCAACAGAAATTACCCTCTTCAATTAAGTTTTATACATCGAGCAACCTTTCTCTACAAATCGTACACATGCGTGGGCTTTGGCCCGAAAGAACCTGACCATGTGTCAACCATATGACCTATTCTTCGTCGTGTTCGTAAGATCCCCCTTCTTCGATTCACTTCTTCTGCATTTGCATGTGAATGCTTCTTTCTCCTACCAACGCTGGTATTTCCTTTTAATAATATATATTTTTTAAATTATATATATACCTAGTTATTCAGATATCGTGAGATGCGGTCGGGTGTGATGTAGGTTTTAGAAAAACATTTTCTTTATCGTGCCAACGTTTCGATCTTTTATGGCGATCATCTTCAAAGCTCAAAGTGTGTGTCTTCTGTGTAATTGTGCCATCCTTGCGTGTCGTGTTGAGAGTGCCAGTGAGATTTTGCTGTTTTATGTTTATATATGTTTGGTTTTGAAGGGGTGGGGAAGGAAGTCGGTATATAAAAGACAATTAAATCTGTCGTAATCTACAAGATCAATTGTTTAAATTGTCCGGTAACTTACATCGGTCTTACATCCAAATATCTGGACAAGAGAGTAAAGCAACATATCTAGCATAATAGCATTCTTTCGAATCAGCCCTAGAAACTGATATTTGAATATTTTTGAATATGGATTTTTGTCTTTGTTAAGCATGGATATAAAGATTATTACACATCAGGCGATTTGTTTCTTTTATTGAGGACGTAAGAATTACAACCAGGATTCAATTAAATTAGCCTCATGCCATTTCCAATAATATAGTTTTAAAAAAATGTGTTATTTAAAAAAACAATTGGGATACGTTTTAAGCATTCGTTAAAGGTTTTTAATATGAAATCGTATACTAAAAAAATTAGCAAATGTAATAGGAATATAATAATATATTATATACTAATCCGGAATTAGTGGGGCAAGAAAATTTTTTTGTGTGTATCACATAAAATTCATAATGGCCCTGGATTATATACAAATTCAACATTAGAGCCTTAATCCCTGAACTTTTTATATATAATTAAAATATTAAGGCTGATATCAATCACATAAATTTATTACAACTCTTAATAAGGTGGATATTTCTTTTTTTAGCGTATGCTAACGACACCTATATTTTATGTGTCATTATAAGTGAGGTCATAATAAGTATAGAATTAACCAAACCACCTGAGGCCTTTTGTTTTATATCTCTGGTTTTAATTCTGCGAAAGCCAGGTTCTAACAATCATGTGTAGTTTATTTGGTTATAAGAATCATTAAAGTCTCTAGTGAATCGTTCCATTCGTATCTAGATTTTTTTGATTTCCGAAAAAAAAATTAATACACTTGGAAAATTGTATTCGGAAACTGTGTTTCTTGTAAAAAACTTATTAATCTACTTATCTACATTACTCTTCCACAAATGACGTATTTCAATATCAGTCCAAATAACATTAGCTATTTCTAGGTACCAAATAAATTTTTGACAGAGTGATATAGCAATGTAAGTTAAAATATCTTTTTAATAAGAAGAAAGCCTAACGTTTAATTTAAGCCACCTATAAACGATACTTATCATTTTTTTCTAATATTTTTCGCTTTCGAAATTTTTAGATAATTACAAAAATAGTACTACACGTAATATCTTAACCTCCACCTTTATAAATTAGGATCGAAAATATAAAATCAAACGTTTCAACATTTTTTTTATATATTTCATTTTTACGTTCCCAACTTCTAATATTATAATAACGAGAGATGGGAAGTTGATGTCCGAGTGGATCGAGGTCACGATAGGTCAAGTGGTAGAGCAGCGGCGTATTTAGCCAAAGGTCGTGGGTTCGAATCCCGCTCGTGACACTAACTTTTTTATCTCAACCAATACCTTACTTAAAGAACAATTAATTGAAAAGAATTTATTTGGTCAATCAAGTCACGATACCTAATAGATTATAATAACATCTAAACTTCGAGGTCATAGCCCAAAAGAAGTAATATTCCGCTTTCCAGGGTTGATTGAACATTCAATTTTGATAAAATGTAGATGAGTTTAATTTTTCACGGGGAAAAAATTGACCCTTGTGAATCCATCAGAAAAAGTCTAATTTTCTCTGCTAAAAAATTCGTATCTAAGGGTTTGGACGGTGTTAAAACCAATCAAATTTGTTTGCTTTTCAAACATATTTTTTGGAACGTTTTTTTGTTTTTCAAGTTTTAATTTGTTTTATACTACACTGAGGAGCGACCCTAGTTTAAATATATATAATATATAATATGTAACATAAAATATATATAGTATATATTATAAGAGGAGGAAATACTAAAAAAATTTTAACTCAGTTAAATTTTTTTTATTTAGCTATATTTTAAAATTTTCTTTAAAAATATCTTAAAATAAAGAAATAAAAACAAGATATAAGAGAAACAACAATTATCTGCATAGGGGACACCTGCGGGGGATTGGCCCACCAGCAAGTGACCATGTGTCGACCGCGTATGACCTATTCTTAATCTAGCAAGAATTTTGTTTACCTATTTAATTTTGCCCATAATGCGATATTATGAGCCAATTATAGATTAATTAATTGAAAGATATTATTTGGCCAAGCGGACTACAAAAAGTAGTGAATTACGAGCAAAAAGAGAAAAGCGCGATTTTCGATTACTTTTGTGAGGCACTGCAGGTACTTGAGAGAAAATTCCAAAAGTGGGGTTGAGATGGGAAGTTAGTGTCCGAGTGGATCGAAGTCACGATAACTCAAGTGGTAGATCAGCGGCATATTTAGACGAGGGTCGTGGGTTCGAATCCCGCCCGTGACACTGACTTTTTATCTCAACCAATGCCTTATATAAAGATTAATTAATTGAAAAACGTTATTCGGTCAATAGGACACGAACTTTAATGATTTGAATTTAGCATTGCGAAGGAAATTTTTAAATTTTTATTACTATCAAGATACACGAGCTTTATGGAGTTAATGTAGTTCGTAGTGTAATTTAAGTGAAAATGTTACAAATTATTTATATTATTATCTTCATATCTAAATAAAACTTTTACTATTATTTATCATACATTTCAAACTTGACTAAAGAATTTTTAATTGAGTTACATTTAATGAACTTAATATGGTTACATTTTTGTTAGTTATACATTTCTCTAATTGAAACGAAACCGCAATAATTCTCGTTAGTAAAAAATATTATTTGGTTTAAGTCTATAATTTTAGTAACATAACTTAAGGCTTATTTAACTCTATAATTTTGATCTAAGTAGAAATGAGTAGTAATAATCATTGTCAAACGATTAGAATGAGGGCGCAAGATGGAAATGAACACAAATTGAAGTGCCTCGCAATCGGCAGTCGTCGATAACACTTCGATTATTAAATCCCGAGTAAGAGAAAAGGTGGGCCCGAATCACCCAAGGGTGTGTAATTAAAGTCTGGGGACGGATGGCTTCGCTTGGCAGGTTTAATCAAGAAAGCTGAAGAATTCGCCCAATTGCCCTTTTTTGCCGTCTCGGCCAATGGGACAGCCGGTATTAATTTGCATCCATCACCTCGATTCTCAAACGGTTCGTCCAATTTTATGAAAAGGGCATATAACATTCCCCTAGTGAAGATAAACGTTTTCCTTTAAAACGTCCCATTACGCTTCATCGCGTAAAACGGGACCATCCTTCTTCCCCCTTGGTACCGATGATCTTCAGGGGCGTCGACTGATGGTAGATTTGAAATCACCGCAGTCAAATCCAAATATAAACAACTTTTCAAATGGAAAAAAACAGATTTCTTCGCATTTAAGTAGTCGTCATATTTCAGATTTTATTCAAACACAAGTCGCCTTTAACGAAGACAAAGCATGCTGTTCATTGATCAGTGCGCAGTTATATTTCGAGATGCCCAATTTTAAACATTACTCTTACAATCCCTCCGGCAAGTGACAAGAGATGTTCGAAGAGACAATCCTCAGTCCACGTCTACATTAAGCCGTCCCGGAAGGAGAGGATTAATACGTATCATTTATCTCGGATTGATGCTAGGAATTAAAATGGATTAAGGGTTAGAAAGAGTAATTCCAGATTTTAGGAGAGTTACACTTAAACCCTACCCGATTTTAAATTCTGAAACAACTTGAATTTCATACTTGAAAAGCGGAAAAGTTAAATTGTAACTTAAACTGAACAGAAATCGTTTGTTCCGTCTGATGTTACATAAATGTCCAACATTAAATACTGAAACACATTATTTTACAAGGAGTTTATAATTTACATACTATAGAAATTATGATACACACAACTGGACAAAAAGCTCCTAATTTCTTCCTCGAATATATTAACAGAACCCATTATAGTTCGTCGTCCGATTGACCAATTAACTTTTTAGAGTTAATTAATATTTATGTAAGGTATTGGTTGAGATTGAAAAATGGCAAAAAGGGGGGAAAATTCGAAAGGTGGGGTTGAGATAGGAAGTTTGTGTCCAAGTGGATCGGCTATTTAGCCGAGGGTCGTGGGTTCGAATCCCGCCCGTGACACTGACTTTTTCATCTCAGCGAATGCTTTATATAAAGATTAATTGATTGAAAACATAATCTCACAATAGGAAGTACACATATTGTATTATAAAAAAATATTTAAAAAAAAAACTTTTGAAATCCATATTTTCTCAGCCTCCTAAGCCACAGATCTGCGCTACATCTCATTGTTTAGAAAAATTTTCACTGAAGAAGATGGCATTCCTGGTTTTTCATCAGTAATTTCAACAATTGCTCTTGGAAAAAACAACTCACTCTTTCTCTTTCTCTCCTGATTTTACCATATTGTTTTAACACTTTATTTGAAGCCAAACTGCCACAATATCTTCGTAACGGGAAGGAAAAGTTGAATTTCCGTGATGAGGTAAACAAATGGTTATCGACAGGAGAAGCATTACGCATCCCAACAGGTCAGAATAAGAAAAGGTAAAAATTGTAGCTTCGGTGTTCCCTTTTTTGAAAAAGTCCTCTGAACAAATGTTGTAGAGCGTAAAATTTCCTAAAAAATGACGGTACAAAATTTATGCATTATTGAAAATCAGGAGAGAAAATGATCGAATTTTTCCATCAGCAAGTTTTTTTTGCCAAAAATTGAGAATAACTTGAAAACTGTTGAGAATCGGAAAAATGAAAGGAATGTAATTGCAAGCTTATTTAAATGTTTTATCGATTGCTATAGGACGCCGCTGCAAGGTGAATTTCCTGCCCCCTCATATCAATTTGAAGTTTTCGTAAAAAGTGCAAAAATTAACATGTTCCCAATTGATGAATTTTATTATAAATTACTGAAGCTAGGAAAATATTTCAAAAAGCCATCTTATTCAGCGTAAAACATTCTAAAAAGTGAGACTTAGCATAGGTCTGTGACTTTGAAGGCTCAGCAAATATGCATTTCCGAAATTGATCATTTTTTCGTGCAAAAAGCAGGCGGTCGATTTTTTTAATTTTTATGGGCAGTGTGTAATTATCTTACATGCAGGGTTAGACTATGTACTGATTTAGTTCTGTGAAACAATATTTATTAATAAATTACATTTTACACAATTTACCATAATTGTAGATGTATACATGTAAAACAAAATCGGTTTTTATAATCTTTTCTCGGTAACCACAATAAACACTGAACAAAATGAATTTTCAAGAAACACTCTTCTCAAATCTTACGGGTATTCACGATGTTTGTAAGATGATGTTAACTCGTGTTAACTCGAATAGAGAATTGTCCAGTAAGACCGTGAACGACCCCTTCTTTTCTTAGCATGTTAAACGTTAATTTTTCCGCAATGCTGCGCGTGGCGATTGGTAGAACCAAAAATAAAGCTATTAAAATCCTTGAAGGCTTGTTGTTGTTTGTTTGGATTTTCTTTTGTGTTAAATTGTGAGATGCCCGAAGTTAATAAAAACGGAAAATTAATGTATTGGTCTGATTTAATTAATGCGTATTTAAGAATAAAAATACGTGTAAACAAAAAACTGTTAAATTCATGGCTGCCATGTTGGTTACCTACGCCCTAACGGATAGCAATGTTACTACATTTTCGACATTTAACATTGGCCCAGCTCTGTTAGATCGAGCAATTTTAACTGGCCGATTCTTACAAGTCTACGTCATCGTTTTTCTCGATCTAACACGACCTAACAGAGTTAACAGGGTTAACGAAGATCGTGAATGCCTTTTATTTAGGCTTTTGGGAGCGTCAGGCTTCTTTCACTCTTTACCACTGCAGCCCCTACTAAAAATACTGTCAGCAATGAAGTATCCACACACACACACACACACACACAGAAACATTTACAACTACATATATAAACGTACGTCGAGAAAAAATTCCATGGGGCCTCAAAGGCCGAGAAAATATGCGTTATCAAACTTGGCCATTTTGTCGTTCAGGTAGTCCGTTTTTCCTTATTTTATAGGCAGCGCAGTTCATTTTTTCAGTGTAGGAAAAAGAGTAACGAGAAATTATCTGTTGTTTTAATGCCAGACTTTTATTGCAAGTTTTTTTTAATCCGGAAAAATCGTAAAATTCTTGGAATATTTTCTATTTTGTAAGCAAATAACCAAGCTTTATTAGCTCCTAGGATATTCATATATAAATATCAATATTTGTAAAAAAAATTTCTTTAGAGTTTGCCGGCAAATTCTTGTGAACTGTTCTTTAATGAAAATACCTTCGAACGCCAATATAATTCTGTACACGTTGCTAAATTATCGCCAGAATAAAAAAAGTCGACAAAATTATAAAATGTTTGGTATTTCATAAAAAATAAGTATATTAGAACTGAGAGCATTTCGCTATTGGACACACAGACACATTTTTAATTGAGAGGCGTTCTGAATACTTTTATTGTCGGTAATTATATGAGGGATTAGTCAAATGATCTTTTTTCTCAAGAACGAAGGATGAATATTTTCCCTGGGACAGTTTATACCAATTAAGATGAGTAACTGTTCTCCAATTGAACAGGATGATAGACGTGAATAATATTATGCTGTTTTTTGAGTTTTGTTCGGTTTAATCATCCCTTGTAATGAGAATTTTGTAAATTGGTTTTATGTATGGATTGATAAAAGAGATGAATTTATTATGACTTGAACATACCTAAAACTGGTAGAGTGGGTACACAGTCCATCCTGACGTCTGAGACCGCGCCCGTGATGCTCTTACTCACGTAGACAAAACAGTACTCGAAAAACTTTTCGGAAAATAGCGAACAGTCAAACCTGTTGGAGACAAAAAAGTTATTTATTGTTTATTACGATAAAAGTTGAAATTTCTTCTCACCGCAATGAATGTCTTCCCCTGAGGACTCGCTGTTCGGCGACGTAGTGTAGACTCGAGGGTGGTACCAGGGCGGAAACGTCCGCCCGCATTCTGGAGAACAGCCTCACCCGGTCCCCCTGGGAGAGGATGCAGGAAGGGTACTGGAACAACACTGGCACCCCGGATTGCCCGTCGCACGGGAATATCGAACGGGCATAAACGTTGAAAACGAACCGATCACTCCATATTGCCTAAAAAAGAACGTAAAAAAATTAAACCAACAATGTTATAGCCAATCTATAACTAAACGTGATAATTAATTAAATTATTTTTTAACAACCGACACTTTTACTTAGAGCTATTGGTTGTTAAAAATGGTGGGTGACAACTTGTCTACGAAGGGGATCGAGGAATGTACAGGAATATAGTAAATTATAATTCCTTAGTATTAACAGATCTCAGAACTGAAAGGTTTTAGAAATTTATAACACATAAAAGTAATTTTGATGATCAGACAATTAGTGATACACTGAGGATGGCGAAATGACGAAACGCGTTTGACATTCTAACCCTGCGAAGGCAGGTAGACCAAAGTGATCGGTAACTACCAACGTCAGGTTCACCACCCCATAAAACATGGATGTTGTAATGTCACAGGTATATCAGTTCTTTAATTTTAATGTTTTATTTACTTATGCTAATTATCACGTTGAGGACACCATCCAAACCCCGAAGGTACGATGTTAATAAGGCTGAAGTGATTTTAGACCAAAGAGACACAGACCATTTTTTAAACAGAGGTATAAAATGGGCTCTTTAATCGTGCAATTATAAAATTATTTAGGCAACTTGATTTATTTTGACTAAAAAATAAATAAAATAAATGGCACATATCTGTCAAACCTACGCTACACAGTTGATGAAGTTATACTCTCCAATAACCCCAACCCAATTTAAAAAAACTAAGCAACGGCATCAAGGAATTTTGAATACAGAAGGAACACCGAAAAGATATGAACCATAAGATCATGTTCAAAAGTAAATCGAATAGTTTTTAAAAAAACTTAATTAATTGACTACAATTAATTAAGGTTTTTAGTTGAGATAAAAAAGTGAATGGCACGAGCGGGATTCGAACCCACGATCTTCGGCTAGATACGGCGTTGCTCTACCACTTGAGCTATCGTGAACTTCCTATCTCAACCCCATGTTTTGAGTTTTGCCTCCTATTTGCCATTTTTTTATCTCAACTAAAAAACTTAATTAATTGTAATGTATTAATTGGTCAAGCGGACCACGAAATTAGTGAATTAATTAATTGAATTAAATGCCAATATTCTTCATTACCAAATCGCGAACGTGGAAAAATAAAAAAAATCTGTGTGGTGTTTGGTGAGCGTTAATTATTATTTGGTAATCGTGAGATGCGGTTTGGTGTGAAGTAGGTTTTAGAAAAACCTTTTCTTTATCGTGCCAACGTTTCGATCTTTATTGAGATCATCTTCAGGGCCTGAGATTTATAAACATTGTTTAAATTATACAAATACAAGTAGGATATGAAAAAAGTGAATTTATACAATGCTAGAAATTTTAGACTCAATCAAACTATTTGTACTCATTCAAAGCGTTTGTTTTCTGTGTAGACGTGTCATTATTGAGTGTCGTGTTGGAAGTGCCAGTGAGATCTTGATGTTTTATGTTTATATACATCGGATTTTGAAGGGATTTTGGATTTTGAACCATTACCCATTCTTTCATATTGTATAAAAATATAAAACCTACCTCATATAAAAATGTTTTCTATCATTTTTATTTCCTTCCCCACCTTCCTATACTTCCTTCCCAACACCTTCAAAATGCAAAGTGTATAAACATAATAATTTCACTGGCACTCTCAACACGACACACAATGTTGACACAAATACTTTCATTGAGACTAAAATTTCGAGCATTGTATAAATTAACTTTTTTCACTTCGTACATGTATTTGTTTAATTTAAAAAATGTTTATCCCAGGCTCTGAAGAATATCTCAGTAAAGATCGAAACGTTGGCACGACAAAGAAAATGTTTTTTTTAAAACCTACGTCACACCAGACCCTACCTCACGATCTCCAAATAATCATAAAAAATGGTTTCCAATCTCTATCCCTCACACCATCGAAAGGAGCATACTGGGAATCAGAGAATGACCGAAAATCAAAACATAAAGACAATGTGCTGGAATTTAGATGTCCTAAAACCACTTTTTATACATGCTTTTGGTGAGAATGAAGGAGAATCAATGTACAAAAAACAGGTGGGTACAATGATGGGAACAGAGAAAAGAAAAAAGGCAAATGGAAATCGATAGACGACCTGCTGAAGCACTTTTGGACCAAGACAAAACAAAACAATAATAATTTTTCTCCTTTGGGGAACTTATGCGTTGTAGGACCTTGTTCATCATCGCAATGCGCTCTCAGGCAACACTATAGATTATACGGTTTTTCAGTAGAAAATTCTTCTCCTACCAGGACCTCCAAATTTGTCCTTCTAGAATAATCTTATGGTCATCAGGGTGACGAAGAATATGGCTGAAAAATCGAAGTTTCCATGTTTTTGTTAATAAATAAATGTTGGGGTAATTGTGTTGTTTATGTTTCTGAGCACATCCACGTTAGTGATGTGTTATGTGCAGCTTATTTTTAGTATCTTTATATAGATGCACATCCAGAATGCCTCAGGTTTTATCATAGAGTCTTCTGTTAACATCAAAGATTCAACAATATACAGCACTGTTGAAAAGACGTAGACACTAGACCGCATCTCACGATTTCTGAATGATTATGGTCTAACAATCACTAATCACCACACATTTAAACGTTAATTTTTCCGAATTGCTGCGCTTGGCGATTGGTAGAAAAATAAAGCTATACAAGTCCTAGAAGGATTGTTGTTGTTTGTTTGTGTATTGTTTTGTGTTAAAATATAAAATTCCAGAAGTTAATAAAAAAGGAAAATTAAACAACTCTTTCATTCAAAATGCTATCAATGCACTCGAAAAGTAGTAGCAAATGCCACGTTTCAATTCGTGCCGACATACCAAACTTTTATCCTAACGTCTAACGGCCTACAACTTTATAGGATATGGGATGTGTCCATTATGAATGAGACTGTAAGGACAGGCCAGAAATTAAGAAAAGCAACGTATTGGTCTGATTTAATCAATGCGTATTTAAGAACGTAGTGGCCACTTGTAGCTACCACACGTTACCGCTATATGCCACTACGACTTATGGAATGTTCTCGCCCACCACTCTGCAGCCAATCAGAGTAGAGCTCTTCCCTATATAAGCAGGGGCACTGCCTCGCTGGAAGGAGACTCGTCAGTCCGACGAGATCTCAACCATCACTAACAGGCAAAAGAAGACTCGTCAACCCGACGAGATCCCACCAATTACTAATGTAAACGACATCGGCAAGAAGGACAGCAGACTCGTCAGCCCGACGAGGTCTCGTACATCACTAATAATCGACTACACTAGTACTCGCAGCTGACTGATCTCGCCTTCTAAACAGCCGACTTGGCCGTAAACGCCAACTGCTGCCCCTCGGCTAATTGCTGTACTCCAATACCTTTGGCCACTGTGGAGTCAACCGACTCACGGCCCCTGGACCTAAGCCAACGGTTTACTCATGGTCACAGACTACCACCAACGGCGCTACGAACACGGTCTCGGCCTCGATTCATGGTCACGCTTTCTCTACACGACACCGGCCCTTATCAGGGCCACAAAACTCCCAGTCACTAAAAAGAATAAAAATACATGTAAACGAAAAACAGCTGGTTAGTTCATGGCTGCCATGTTGGTCACCTACGCCCTAGCGGATAGCAATGTGACTACATTTTCCACCTAACATCTAACATTGGCCCTGGCCTGTCAGATCGAGCAATGTTAACTAACCGATTCTTACAAGTCTTCGTCATCATTTTTCTCGATCTAACAGGACCTAACAGAGTTAACAGGATTAACACAAAGATCGTGAATACCCCTATAATCTATCTTGAGTTTTACGTTAGTAATAGGTGTATTACTAATAACTATAAATTTAGACTTTTCAAAATTTAATTTTAAACGGCAGGTTCAGTGGAAAGGTGTTGGAAGATGAGAAAAGAAAAAAAAGATTGGCTATTTTAAATTCAAAACAATACTAACTGACTTTAAAAAAATGAATTTAATTGAAACAAAAATAAAAGTAAGTCTATATTCTTTTCATCTTTCTATAATCTCTATAATCGAAAGAAAATACACCTTTTACAATATACAGTTTACAATCGGAAAAAATGCTCAAAACTTAATTTTTTGTATGGCACGAGAATATTCGTCTTGTCGAGAGGAGTCCTTGAGCCATTTTTATCCCAACATTGGACAATAAAATGCAAATATTATTATTGTTATTATTCATAAATGCAATGAAGCAGGCGACTTAAAACCAGAGAAAAACTTAGACGTCTATAAATTGAAAGCAATCGAAGAAAAACTTTTGCTAAAGATGCCTTTTGCCAACGAAAAGTGGAGTCCCCTTGCTCACTTTACACGTACTAATTTTTGACAAGCATATTTGGTTTAATGAGATTAATAATTTATTCTGTTCAAGCTTATTTATTGCCTGTTACATCTATATCATAATCGATCGAATGGTAAAGTCAGAAAATCTGATGGATGTGGTACACACGTCGTCTGTGAAAGAGTCAATTTATATATTCTAGCAAAATGATGCAACATGAGAAATCAGAATCGGGTCAGTTTTTTTTTACCTATCGGAAAACGTGAAACCAGAGGAGTCATCAACGAATAATCAAAGTGAACTCGATCCGTTTGTGAAAGCCGATATATAAGAGATAATCCTCTCCCAGAACAGGATTTTCAAAGAGGCAGGTATACCAAAATATTACGGCAGATATTTCGTAAACCTATATAAAACGCATAAATTACAATATTTTTAATATCGCCTTGTAATTGTATTATGCGAAACCGATTGATAATTGAGATAACAAATTGACGTATATTGATAAAAGATGGATTTTAATGTTTTGCACTACATTCATTTGATATAAATGTAAAACTGAAAATAAACCACATGTAAATCGGATAATGTTCGTTTAAATTATAGTATTTAAATTAACAACCATCCTAAAAATCAATCGGTGAGGTTGTCGCCGGGTCACCCACGCTAGGAGGTCTCCTGTGAGGATTATCAGGTAAATTAATGGATGACAGGCTTTTGACAAAGGGATTTGGGTGGATAGTTTAGAATTAAACCTTTTGAAAGGGGATTGAGGTACAGTCAGTATGGATAGCTTGGAAACAGAAAAAAGTATGCTATGTCCGCATATCCAAATAGGGTTCAGCAGGACAATACAAAGTATTTTTTTGTTTGTTATTATGAGATTGATAGTCTATTAAGCATTAGCTTTAACACTATATACAATAAAAATGTGGATATTTTGATGTGAAAATCGTTTTCCGTGAAGAGGCACATCAAAACAAACCTTAGGTTATGAACAGTATGTTACAGTCTGTACTTTTAAGTCGTTTATGGAAAATCTCAGTCAAAACACTATATTCTAAACCAAACAAACTTACATCCTTTTCTAAAAACTTTGTCCATGAACCATCAATTTGAGTTCCAACTTAGTCAACTGTCCAGCAGTGCCTTCTTGTCGTAAACCTCATCGCCTCTGCTGAGTCAAGAGCGCTGGAATATTCCGTTAATCATAAAAGCATCCCTGCTAACACCTATCTTATCAAAATTCTATATTTCTACAGATATTTTCAAGTTTACGGTAGTCATTCAACTCCCCAACCCCGTCATCTTTTCAGTTAACGCTGTATCCCAAATCCTTTAATTAATGTATAGGTATGATTTCCTTACCATATATACTCCAACAGATAAATTAACATTTTTTTGATAATTATTCAGAAATCGTGAGATGCTGTCTGGTGTGATGTAGGTTTCAGAAAAAGATTTTCTTTATCGTGCCAACGTTTCGATCTTTATTGAGATCATCTTTATTGAGGCACTCTCAACACGACATGCAAGAATGGCACAATTCCACAGAAGACAAACACTTTGAGCCCTGAAGATGATCTCAATAAAGATCGAAACGTTGGCACGATAAAGAGAATCTTTTTCTGAAATCTACATCACACCAGACCGCATCTTACGATTTCTGAATAATTATCGATTAACGGTCACAAATCGCCACACATTTTTTTGATAGTTTTACTTTTCTACAATCTGCCTCTTATCTCCCACAAAGAGGTTCATAATCATATTTTCTTGCTGGTATAAAAAGTTGGAGATAAAGGTCAACAAGACTGTAAGTAAATATATAACCTTTACATTTAGAAAATCAAACTATTTCCTCTCCCATTGAGAATCTCTGTACGTTACCTTGGATGATTTCTGAACAGCCCTAGAACATACATTAGATAAACAGATTTCACATAAACCGACGATACTTGCTACTCACCAGACTGCTTGAGTGGCAGTTTAAACTGTCATTTCCTGTCAGACAATTCATATGCGATTAAACCAATATGGACGTAGGGACTCTTGAACTTTGGGGTTCATTGTGTTCCCGAGTACTCATCGTCAACAAGACAAGAGGATCTTTAGTTTCCGAACCTGCCTTTTGGCCTTATCGGACGTTTTGATTCTCAAGATGAGAGCTGACGCACCTCTGCATACGAATGGTGTTACAGCCGCAGCATTGGTGTAGAGGCGCCCCAGCCCCTAAGAGCCGAGACAACCTCGGTCTCCGCTTGTCCACTCCGAATGGTCGGGCCCGCATTGGGCATCGGGTCGTATGCCGCACGCAAAGGGCTAACAGGCCGAAATACATCACCCTCGCGTACTCCCTAGATAGAGAAGGACACCCTATCTCCCTGAGAAAAGTGCTTCCCCAGCGCAGAAACTTCCGGGAACGCCCCGGCAGCGGTTTAGTTTTAAGTGGAATTGCTAACAACACTCTAGATGAGCACCGCATACGGTAAAGTCTCTTATCGAGTTCAGGCTACACCTGTCAGGCCCATTCGAGGGACGCCATAGGCTCAGCCTAGGTGGTCCGATCCTTCGCTTCACCAAGGGTACCACGCCGGTCATACGCACAACAATGCAAAGCATACTCGGGTCAGAGCACGCATTCGAGGGACTATAGCGTGATCATCGCGCCCTCAACGCTTACACGCTGCCGTCCCAACGTCTCGCGTGAGGCCGGGGGGTTTTACGTTGGCCATACGCAAGCTTCACGAAGGTCACAGATAGAAGACAGCCTCTGTGTAAGTTCCCGCCAGGGGCGTCACCACGCACCACCACGAATCCATTCCCAGTGTAACTAGGGCTGAATTTGGAAGGTTTAGTTACCCCGTGGTACAGATGGCCATACACCCTCCCCCGTCTTTACAGACAGGATCTTGTGCACTGGCCCTCGTGTGACTCTCGCCAACCCTTGGCCGACCCGAGTACAGCTTGTGCTTCAGAGAGGTTGCCACGCCCTCTGGGCTGCACCTTTATTTTGTGCTCGGATACCCCCCCCCCTATGAAACCAAGGGTTAGGAGGGGCCCCAGGATAGAATGAAGGAACTCGGATTGAGAAAAAAAGGGCCGTGGATGAGAACACGAGGTGAGCCGTTTCGGGGTCTCGAGACCCAAACCACACTATACCGCCCGTTGTCGCCGTAGTTCCACATACAGTGGGCCAAGACTCCCAGGGTGGGTGAGACGAGATGGCCGTTCAAGAGCCGAACTATGAACTTTGGGGTTCAACTAAACGCTCAAATAACCGTAGAATCCAAACACAATAATCCAACATCCGACGAAAAATCATAGATGCTTTCGCATAACCGCACCGCCATCAATATTCGTCCATGGCTTGGCAAGAACCAGATAACATAAATTCCGCTCCACCCTTTTCACCTTCGCCAGTATAACTCAAATTGTATCCTCCACGTTAACTTTGTTTTCCCTCTGCCAGAATTTTGAGAAAATGAAGTTTATTTTGGAGATTACAGGTAGCTGCGAAGGGACGTTTACCACGGGAACCAATTGCGGTATCAAAGGCAAAGATAAGAGAGTAAATCTAACGCATTTTTAACATCTACAATTTTTGAACGGTTTTGAAAAACTATGAATAAAAATATGTCCTTTTTTGCAATAATACACTTATTTTTTATGGGGATGATTTCACATAAACGACTTTAGGTTGTGATTTGTACATTGTCAGGATTTTTTGGGACAATTCTGCCATTATTTATGGAAATGTTAATATGTCTGAAGATAAAAAAAAGCAATATCACTCACCTTCAAAGTGTCTTTTGCCTGCGTTGCAGCGATCGGTTCCCCTGTATCCTGGATCTTCGGCCGAAGTGCTAAGGCGTAATGCCCGGCCATTCCGAACAGTTCGCATTTCAGGGTTATCTCCCGATTTTCGGGGTAGCCTCTTATCTGCTCCGAATAGACGAGCTGAAAAGATAAAAGAAATTTACGTTCGAGTAAATTAAGATTGAGGATGCGTGATTGAGGTAAGTGATTTTTTATACATATTTATACATTTTATACATATACATGAAAATTAATTTTAATGGTTTGATAGAAAATTGATCAAAACACTGGAATATCATTTTTTGATATAATGAATTTAACTAACAATTTATTACACGATTTAGGTCATAAAATTTAACTAAAAATTTATTTCATGGTTTTGCTCATAGAAGTACACCATTTTCGTCGAGTAGCATCAGAATAGGACACTCATATTTTTTGTAGTTTAATTGAAACTATAGATATGTAATTTTGTCGTTATATCAATTACAACATTTCTATTTTAATATAAAGCAAATTAATAGAGATCAAAAATTCATGCGTTTTTATAAAAATTATTTATTTATGATGGTTCGGCAGAAAATTTATCAAAACACCGGAATAACTTTATTTAAAACAATTAAGTTTAACAAACAATTTATTTCATGGTTGTGCTCATAAAATTTAACTAACAATTTATTACAATGGTTTTGGTCAAAATAATGAATTAAGAACAAAAGAGGCGTTGCGATTGTGATATTGATTTCTGATACACGCTGTGTGACGGTGCGTGCGCTTGACGTCGGATAGATGTGCCCTAACCAAAACGTGGCAAGGCGTCGGGTAGCATTGGGTAGCGTCGCATGGCGTTGCATGGGGTAAGTGTGTTCCCGGCTTGAAGGTCGAAACGTTGGCAAAAAAACTGAAAAAAAGTGTTTTTCTAAACTACCTCATTCTTTACCACTCCTCACGAATCCCACAAATTATTAAACAACCAGTCACTAAAAGAACACACATTTATTTCAGGCTGGACACTTTTCTATGGACAGAGTTTAGAATTAGTACAGCCTTTATCGGGTAAAACAAAACGGGTTGTATTTACGCAATCAAATGGGTATGTTTTAAGTGACATATAATATAATTATAGTTCACGAAAAAACTCTAATTTGTTCTTAATTAGATATTCAAAAGTTGTTTGGTACCCTTTAAAACATTCGACAGAATTGTACACTGCTGTAATAAACAACAGTCTCGATGAGGAAAACCATTTATTGCTTTATTCATGTGCAGTAGTACACTTCAGATAGTTCAAGACATTTTAAAGCATACCATTTGCTCATCTTGCAGAAATGTTCTTCACCAAGTAGCATATTTATTATCTCGTAGCTACGGGGTATAATTGATAATAACCTACATAAACCATGGATTTCTCGAAGAACTTTAATTAAATCTATCAAGACAAATTTGCAAAACCTCGACATCGAATAATTGAGATAATTACTGCTAACCATGTTCAGTCATTTCTGATTCTAACTTCTTAATAATAATAATAATCCTGTAGTTGAACAAATCACGGCAGGTTACTTGAATCGACCTTAAATAATGGAAATAGATTTATATAATTTTATTATTAATTATTTTGTCACTATTTTTTAAATTATATTATTTAAAACTGGTGGTACTTGAAGAGTGTACAGCCCGATTTTTGAGAAAATTCTATTTTGTTGAAAGAATGTTTTCGCCCTATTGACATGAGCCGTTTTCAATTATTAATTAATTTAATTGTATTTAGTGGCCTATTCACCAAATTATTTCTTTCAATTAATTAATCTTGTTATGTAAGGTTTTGTTGAAATGAAATGATGTCAAGATCGGGATTCGAACCCACGACCTTCGGCTAAATACGCCGATGCTCTACCACTTGACCTAACGTGACTTCGATCCTCTCAGACATCAACTCCCCATCTCAACCTTCAAACTTTAGAATTTAGATATATTTCATTTTTTTTTTTTTTTTTTAATGGCAAAAAGAAGGGAAATTCGAAAGGTTGTAGGTTGTGATGGGGAGTTGGTGTCCGAGTGGATAGAAGTCATAACAGCTCAAATGGTAGAACAGCGGCGTATTTAGCCGAAGGTCGTGGGTTCGAATCCCGCTCGTGGCACTAGCTTTTTCATTTCAACCAAAACCTTCATAAAAGATTAATTAATTGAAAGTATTCAGTAGTACTCGGAATATTAATCCCCTATCCCACCTTATGAGTGGGGTTAATCCTATCGACGCTAAATTAGAGTAGTTATATAACTTGTGTGGAGGGTGATGAAGGAATATTGAGTACTCCACCGCCCTTTTTGATTGAATGGTATGTTGATAGGAAAGAATATATTTAAAAAAAATGATAGTGTCAGTATGGTTAGATTTAAAAACCTTGAAATGGCTTGGCTGGTGACAGCTCCTGGAGAGTAACTTAGGCGGTGGAGCGTATAAAGCCGAGAACGCACTTACCCGATGCAACGCTATGCGACGCTACCCGACGCAAATCCAAAGTCCATTTTTCCATAAGATTGTATTACCCCCGTGCACATCTGCCCGATGCTATGCAACGCTACCCTATTCTACCGCTTTTTGATATAATGAATTTAACTAACAATTTATTACACGGTTTGGCTCATGAAATTTAACTAACAATTTATTTCATAGTTTTGCTCACAAAATTACACCATTTTCGTCGAGTAGCGCCAGAACAGGACAATCATATTTTTTTAAAGTTTATTTCAAACTATGTATATGTAATTTTATCGTACATTAATTACAATATTCTACTTTTAATGAAAACCAAATTAAACGAAATCCAAAATTCATGTTTTTATAAAAATTATTTAATCGTGATGGTAAGGAAGAAAATTGATCCAAACACAGGAATAACTTTATTAAAAACAATTAAGTTTAACAAACAATTTATTACATGGTTGTGTTCATAAAATTTAATTAACAATTTATTTCAAGGTTTTGCTCATAAAATTACACCATATTCGTCGAGTAGCGTCCGAACAGGACAATCATATTTTTTTAAGTTTATTTAAAACTAAATATATGTAATTTTATCGTTATATTAATTACAACATTCCTATTTTAATGTAAACGAAATTAAACGAGATCAAAAAAACATAAGTTGTTATAAAAAATTTTGCTTTCTTTAATTTGTCATTGTAATAGTTAGGAAGAAAATTTAACAAAACAGCGGAATAACTTTATTTAAAACAATTAAGTTTAACATAAAATTTATTACATGGTTGTGCTCATAAAATTTAACTAACAATTTATTACATGGTTTTGCTCAAAATAATGCATTAAGAACAAAAGAGGCGTTGCGATTGTGATACTGATTTCTGATACACGCTGGGTGACTGTAAGTGGTGTGCGCTTGGCGTCGCATAGATGTGCAACGCGGTAAGGTCGGGTAGCATCGGGTAGCGTCGCATGGCGTTGCTTGGGGTAGGTGTGTTCCCGGCTTAAAGGTCGAAACGTTGGCAAAAAACTGAAAAAAGTGTTTTTCTAAACCTCATTCTTGACCATTCCTCCCATTCCAAAACCATGTGCTCAAAGTAATGCATTAAGAACAAAAGAGGCGTCGCGATTGCGATACTGATTTTGTGATACACGATGTGTGACTGACTGTACATGGCGTGCACTTGACGTCGCATAGATGTGCACACTCTACCAAACCGTGGCAATGCGTCGGGTAGCATCGAGTAGCGTCGCATAGCGTTGCATCGGGTGTGTTCCCGGCCTAAGACCTAAGTGTCCTCAAGGACTACCAAAACACCGATGTAGACGACGAAGTGTCAAGCCGCGAAAAGGCATAAGCTCAACTCTGCATAAACCCATGTGTATATATGAACGTGTATCTGCATATTTGAACTTATACTAATTTAATAAACCAAGTTTATAAAATATAATATTAAAATATAAATGTGTAAATCTATACATGAATTTTCATTATTCTTTTCAATACGTCAACATCGGACGTTGAGCCTCCCTTTTTCATTATTGAAATAACTCTTACTTGTTAATAATAATTAATGATCTCAGGTTGTACACATATCCAGGTATGTGTACGTAACCCATATCGCCATCGTTTGATTAATTTTGTATCAGCGCATTTTTTACATTATTGTGAGTGAATAATCATAAATTTCATATATAACTTGAGCCTAAATTAACTATTGATACATGTATAGTTTATTGGTTGTGTTCGGAATTAAAATTTTTATGATAAATTGCGTGATAATTTCTAGGTTCGACTCAATTGTTAAATCATTGGATTTTATTGTCCGATTGACCATACAGCAACTTTCAATTAATTAATCTTTATGGGAGGTATTGGTTGAAATGAAAAAGCTAGTGCCACGAGCAGGATTCGAACCCACGCCCTCGATCGGATCGAAGTTTCGATAGCTCAAGTGGTAGACCAATTAGCAGCGGTATAATTGGTATGTCTTTACAACAGAACCAAGAATTTTTAGTAGCTATTTTTCTGAGTAATTTTTTTGTCATTTGTTTGTTTATTTTTTATTGATTAATTTTCTAACGTTACAAGTCATCCGGAATTTTCAGTCGAAATGACACCAAAAGCCAGGTCAATAACGGGCAATTTTGACTACAATAGCAACGAAAGGACATTAAAGGGATGATGGGAAGCATTGTGATGACGTCGCGGAACAAATGCATTGTTACGTCGGTTTCTGTAAATACTGCCAGGCTCGTTTGTCTTCATAATCCTGCCGGGAGTCCGGCCCCGAACGGACATGATGACTGCTGCCCGAGGGAACTAGGCTGGACACAATTAAGCCAGAGGATGTACTAATTCGGTTCTCCTACCTAATATGAATAGTGTGGATGTGATTTGTTCTCTTATACCAACATACTTACCATAATTTCTAATTCAGATGTAATATACATAAACTATACTACTTTTTTATTAAAAATATTATTGATTATCCACGCTGGTTTTTGAATAGTAATTTTTATTTTAAGTACAGATCATAAAAGTGTTTTAGGTGCTAGCGTACAAGAAACATTATAAACTGGCAAAAAGGAGCGAAAAGTCAAAAAGTGGGGTTGAGGTGGGAAGTTGGTGTCCGATCGAAGTCACTATAGTGGTATAGCAGCGGCCGAATTTAGCCAAAGGTAGTGGGTTCGAATCCCGCTCGTGACGCTAACGTTTTGAACTAATACCGCCCTACCAGTACCTTAAAGATTATAAACTATATTTACTGAATATCAAAAAGCTCATAGAAAAAAGTACCTGTTTGTGTGTGTTATTGGGGTACGTGCAGGCGTGAGGAGAGTGTCCGCAGTACAGGAGGACTAGCCAAGTCTCTGGTTCTCTTGTGCCCAGTGCAGGCTCGCAATTCGTCTGCTGGAAGCTGAGCTTGGCTGTTACTGGAACCTCAGAATAGGTTTGGATCTCGTGAGGCTCCAGAGAGAGACGCGCTCCAGGCCATCTCACGTCCAATTCAGTTATCTGAAACAGAAAGAAATTTATCAAGATACTAAACAAATACTCTAAACTTTTATAAAAATTTTAGCTAGGAAGAACGTATATGTACTGTTACTATGGCAAATTGCTTGTAAGTTCCAAAAAATTTCAAGAGAGTGATTTATTATGAAAACGGATATTAATGATGGAAATATGTAAACAGTAAATAGTGGTTGGAACGAGAGGGTTCGAACAAAACCTAAATCTTTGAGAAGAAGATGACCAAAATTTTAATCATAATGAATAATAACTATCGGGTTTTTGATATTTAATTATTTTTCAAACTTGTTCTAATAAGGTTTCAGGCAGTATTTGGTAGAACGCCCGAACTTATAATTAAAAGGAGTGACTGGCGATCAGGTCAGGATTTATCTTGATCAAAGTCGATCCGAAGCTTTTAAGTGGGATAATCCCCGTTACCTATTTAGGGTTTTAAGCAGATCGTGATACAAACCCCTTTATCAAGGACCAGGGCCTATAAAGTCTACACAATATTAATTATTAAACTACCTTGTCCTTTAATGTTACTCAGTTTGTAAGGCAGGTAGTTTCAACCTTACAAGCACATGCTTCATAAATTGCAGGTTAACATTTGATTTTTGTTTAATTATCATTAAAAAAAACAATCAGGTTCATGTAAAGATGAACTAGATTATCGACCTGCTGGATACAAGAAGTCTTTTCAGAAAGAGGTCAAAACAGAGAAAACTTCCTTACGGTTTTCGCCGAGCTTTCGACAGTTTTATACTGTCATCTTCAGCGCCTGTTTTATTATCATATAAACAAACAATCAAAACATGAAAAAACAATAATTACAACAATAATTGGATATCTTACTTTAAAACCTTAATAGGAAATTAAACAACATGGTGTTTTGGGCACAGAAATACATTATGTTTTTTCCGGCTCAGCATCTAAATATTGATTTAAATGGAATACATTAACAATTAAAAATTATAGCTAAAATTACAGTACAAATAAAATTTAAAAAAACGTGGTCGAGCAAAGTTACCTCATATAAGTCTAAAAACCAATAAAATCCACCTTTTTTAGTTTTTCAGGTACAAGTGATCACAGTACGTTTTCCACTACTTCTTTTTCACTAAAGATAAATTGTGCCAAGAACGTAATCAGTAGGGTGTTGGGTCTAAATAACAGAAAGTTTTTTGAAGAGAATGTAAAACTAATTTACAATTTACTTAAAAATAACCATTACCCGGTGGCATTGATCTAATTACTGAATTCAGGCATAACCAAATTAATGTAATTAATGGCAATGTCGAAACTCTATAAATGTTGAAAATGATTTTCCAAACCAAAGTGCGATCGAATCACAAATGGTAAATCAAATCACAAAACAAATCGAAATGGTAAATAATGGGGTGGCAAAACCTACTTTTTTCAAGTCTATCACATACATACCTGAAGTGTCTCAAAAATTAAAAAGACTCTTCAGACATAAGATTGGTGATGTAGGTATTGCTTATAAATATAATAACAACCTAAATGTATTACATGCAAATCTGAAAACAAACGAACCAATCGGATCACTTTGCAATGTGGTCTATCAGGTGTCGTGTGGTGAAACTGTAAAACTGTCGAAAGCTCGCCGAAAACCGTAAGGAAGTTTTCTCTGTTTTGACCTCTTCCGAAAATCAGGTTCATGTTAATTGACCGCACGTAAAACTAGAGAAAAATATATAACATCTACTACTTGCTATTTTCAAAGGTAAGTAAAAATTAAGTAATTCCGCTCGTGACACTGACTTTTATCTCAACTAAAAACCTTAATTAATTGAATGATGCTTGTAGTGCGATCAACCAGCCTTCATACCATGTTGATTGGGATTCGGGTTGTGGTCTTCAATCATACAATGTTATTATATCAACGCCCAAGCTTTCGACAAGTTTTATTGCCTTCTTCAGGGGATCTACAGAGACATAGGGACATAATCATTTAGATAGTTATAAATTATATAAATAGTTATAAAATATCATATATGGCCTCCAAAATATACACAAACCAGGCATACCCCTTAGGCCCATAGTGTCCTCCATTAATAGCCCAGGAACAGAATTGTCTAAATATGTTGGTAACATATTAAACCAGCTGGATGTAGACAAACATTATAACATCCTCAATGCGTTTTTGTTTAGAGAGATGATAAAAGACCTCACCATAGAGGATGAAGAATTGCTTGTTTCCCTAGATGTGAAATCATTGTTTACAAGTATACCCCTAGGGATGATAAGTTAGATCTTAATGAGGAGGCAAAAAGAGTTAGATGCCCTTACCAACATCCCTTTTCACACTATACTGGATGTCTTACAAATCACTACATTTAGTGGATACTTCAAGCATGTAGATCAAATATATACATAAAAAGAAGGTGTGGCCATGGGAGGTACTCTTTCACCGGTGAAAGCTTGCGGACCTTGTAATGAATGAGCTATTGGATTGGATTGGATTGGACTTAATTTTGGATTTCACATCAAATTTCTTAAGAAATATATTGATGACTTGTTTTTGATTATAAAAAAGAGTGAGCTGGTGGACATTTTGAAGGCGTTTAATTCTTTCCATCCGTCGCTACAATTTGCGCAAGAAACTGAGGTGGATGGGAAACTTCCTTTTCTGGACGTAGTTGTCATTAGAGATAATGGTAAATGAATAACTAAGTGGTATTGGAAACCAACTAGCTCGGGCAGGACGCTACATTTCTCATCCATCCATTCTTTTCAAATGAAAGTTAACATAGTTTTTAACTTCATTGATAGGGCTCTGAAATTGAGCGATGATCTTTTCCACAGGGAGAACAATAAAAAAGTGCGCTCTATGTTAATAGATAATGGCTACCTAAGATCATTAATAAATAGATTAATTGAAAACAGGACAAGAGCAACAAGGAATGAGAATATACCTGTCTACCAAAACTTTATCAAGCAGTTACATAAGTAGCTGGAACATCAAGTAAGCTAAAAAAAACTGTTGAAAGAAAAAATAGATAATGTAAAAATTGTTTACAAATTTAGCAATAAAGTGGGTAAGAATTTTTACAAAAAACTTAAAAGTAAAGAAACTCCACTACAAAAATCTAATGTAGTGTATCGCATTAAATGTGCACAATGTCCCACTGTGTATTACGGCCAAACGAAACAATATTTATCCGAACGTGTACGGCAACATATGATTGCAGTGATGAAAAAAGGCCGGGAACAGCACTATCCAAATATACACACGCTACGAAACATAATTTTAACTTCGATGGAGTCAAAATTGTGAATTCAGAACAAAATACAGGTCGCAGACTTTTGAGTGAAATGATATCTATTCATCAGGATAACATGGCTTGTAATTTAAAAACAGATTTGAATAAAGTGTGATATACAGTGGGATTCTAGAAAAAGATAAGGTCTCTCTCAAAAGATTGTAACAATAATTGCGTACATATTTATTTATATATTATAACAGGCTGTGATAACATAGAATTACAATGTATTAGAAATTAAGATCTTGTTTTTAAAAATTGTGGGAAATGATTGTTATCAGTAGGTGATAGTGTGGGGAACCTCCCACCTGATAACGTGATAAACACAATTTTCTAGTCAAACGCCTGTGATATTTATGTACCAAAAGAATATTAATTGTTAAGTAATTGCTACTGGTTTAAAAATGCCTATATATGGAAGAGGCTATTAAGAAGAGGTTTTTATTTATTTATTTATTATATATGTATATATACATATCGTGTAATGTGAAATGTGTTTAAGTTTTGACTTTGCATCTGTAAGTAACAAAAAACTGATATTATATAACTATTTATACAATTTATTACTATCTAAATGATTATGTCCCTATGTCTCTGTAGATCCCCTGAAGAAGGCAATAAAACTTGTCGAAAGCTTGGGCGTTGATATAATAATTGTATGATTGAAGACCACAACCCGAATCCCAATCAACATCGTAATTGAATGATAATAATTTGTCAAGCGGACCACGAAAAATAGTGAATTTAATGAAATAAAATGAAGTATACTTCACGAAAGCTCTTCGTAGCCATTTTATTTGTCGCCGAGAATCAAATAGATTACACGACATTTGAAAAATGGCAAAAAGGAAGGAAAATTCAAAAGATGGGGTTGAGATAGGAAGTTGGTGTCTAAGCTCAAGTGATAGAGCAGCGGCGTATCTAGCCGAAGACCGTGGGTTCGAATCCCCCTCGTGACACTGACTTTTTTTATCTCAACGAAAAACATTAATTAATTAATTGATATTAATTAGTCAAGCGGACCACGAATAATAATGAATGGACATTACATAAAGTTTAATTAATTTAAAGAAGTTATTTGCTCAATCGGACCACTAACTCTAATGGATAAAAAATCAATGAAAATTAAGAATCAAAATATTGCATTTCTTCTTGACCACAGTGCAAGCACGCATTTCAAATATTATTTATAGAAATGCTTAAAAACTCTGAATAATGTTTTGATGGAAAAGTTTATTATTTGAACAATTCAATTCCTCTCTTCAAATGGAATTTTAGGGTTGAATGAATCCATCGAAGGGTAATGAGATCGGGAAATCACCGATAAAGCACGGCCTTAAGCTCCTCATTGGATGTCCCCCGTGATTCTGAAGTTCATCGTATATTTCAGTTGTCATTAAAGGCAAAACTGATTTTGAAAGTAATCAAGGGGATTCCTTGTATTATGGCATAAACGGATATCACTTTAATAACTTGAAATAATTGGCGTTGTTTAATGCCGCTTAATTCCTTTCTGTTTACCTACCTGAAAGGAGAAATTTTGTTTACGTCCATATCACCCTAACTATGTGATTTACTTAAAATTTTTTAAATTTCAGTTAAATGTGGTTTCATTTAAACAGTTTTAATTGCAGTAAGACCTATTTGTAGGATTAAACAACTAGACTAGGCTAATATTAAGTAACGAATAAACACTAAATTTTTATAAAAAAGAACCTATTAAGGGAAGACAAAATAATTTTTTACAATTGATGGTGTTTCCAAAAAATATTCTTCGGACAAAGTTTTTTAAATTATTATTTTCGGTAGCCGAGTGGTTAGCATGAGAGACTCTCACGCCGCGGTCGTGGGTTCGATTCCCACCGTCGCCTCTGGCCCTTTTTTCCCGATAACCCCCAATTTGAACACAAGAATTCGTACTATGGCTAATATGCAAGATCATAAGGCCAATAAAAAAAAATAAATTATTATTTTCGTGTTATTTGAAATTATAACTGTAGAATAAACAAAAAGAAGTAAAATACAATCTTTAATGAAGGTTTTGGTTGAAATAAAAAAGTCAGTGTCACGAGCGGGATTCGAACCCACGACCTTCGGCTTGATACGCCGATGCTCTACCACTTGAACTATCGTGACTTCGATCCACTCAGACACTAACTTCCTATCTCAACCTCACCTTTTGAATTTTCCCTCCTTTTTGTCATTTTCATCTCAACCAAAACCTTAAATAAAATTAATTAATTGAAAAGAATTTATTTGGTCAAGCGGACCACGAAACCTAATAAATGTAAAATACGATGATAAAAAAGATAACTGAGTTGTGTTTTCCCGAGCGGAGATCACCAGGCCATCGGCGTTTACGTCGGCATAGTAAAGTATCAGGAAGTGTGGCTGAGGTAAGTTGGGTTACTAAAGCACAGGGGAGGCTAGTGAGTGAGGAGTGAAATTGGTCGCATTTTGATTAGTTGATGTTGAGGTCATGTTGAAGGGTAAGATTGGACATATAGAACGGAGCATTGAGCATTGGCAACTCACCAGAGGGTTTTGGACTGGAAGAAATGGACACTGTAGGAATTGGATGCTTTGCCTGAGCCCCATATTTCTACACATTAAGTTCATATTTGAGTAATGTGCTGTAAATTATTCTTTTATTATTGATGAATAGTTTGGATCGTATGCCTAAGAGGTTCATTTGTTTATTTCACAATATGGCACAATAGGAGAAACCTGTCACACTACAGGAAAGGGGAATAGGAGCCATTGTTGGAAGTCTATGTGTGCTGGTATGAATTATGGTTTAGGGTTTTGTTCGGAGGTCACAAAATCACTTCTTAGGCCTAAGTCTTCATTGGCATCGTGGAGGATTGGAAGGTGGAACTAATCGGATGTCTAGTCTTTGTGGATGGTTTTGTTAGTAACGTGAAAGAGGGTGGTAAGGATGTGAAGAATTATTTTTAATAGAAAGAATCTTTGGATGTTTGTTGGCTCGGCTGAACCCCACAGCTCGACTTCGTAAGTCAAAATAGGTAGTGCTTGTATATGGATCCATTGTTGTGCAAACTCATTGCGGATTTGGTTCGAAGTAGGCGTCTGAATAATCCGTAACTTCGGTTCAGTGCTTGACATTTTTGTTTTGTGTTGTTCCATGAAATCTCCGGAATGAGTAGAACGCAAGGTAGGGGATTTGGTTGGATGAAGGGTTTACCGTATATGTGCACTGGTGTGCAGGTAGTCATCTAATTACGAACGTCCGACCAATATAAGTGCCGGTTCTTTTTTTCGTTTAGCTTAATGCGGCACCGAGTGCTTCAGTCGGTAATGAGGTCTAGGTTATCATGGAATACTTTTGCTGCACGGATAGAATCGAATTTGAGAAGATATTTGCGGTGTCGTCTGCGTAATTCGTAATATGGTGTTAGGGTGTACGCGGTGTAAACTCTCTGAAGGATCTGTCCTAGGATTCTTCCTTGGGTGATGCCGACTTGAAGGCTTGATGTTTGAATATTCAGTGCCAATTCTCACTTGAACCCGCTATTCGAGAGAAATGACGTCGGGATGCCACACTCTGTCCAATACCTCTGCGACTTATAGAAAAACTGCAGAGCAGTAATTTTTATTTTCAAGGGCAGAGATTTCGGTCGATTACTCGTTACCTTTGCGGGACAGTTCAGTAGAAGGGTCTAGGGGAAGAGGGGTGTTGTTTCGTGACTTCCTTAATGGATAGCCGCAAACCAACCAATGTTCTCGAACGGAGAGCAGAAAGAAATAGGGTGATTGTTGATGGTAAATAATGAATTGGGATATTATGGGAGTTGAATACGGAAATTAATATTTTGAGGAGGAGGTCGTTCAAACACCTTGGAAATCTATTACCATTGGAAAATTTGGAATTTAACTTTCGAGAAATGGATAGGATTGGGAGGCGGTGAGAGAAAAAAGAGGAATTGAGAAATTCTGCTCTTAGATTTGAGTGTTATGTTGAAACCAGAGCTTGATGAGGGTTGAAAAGAGTAGCAAGGTGGTCGGAAAGGTTTGACAGCTCTCTTTACTTGTTCTGGCCTAGAATCTGTTGGGCGATCTTATAAAGGAAGAGGGGTGTTGTTTCGTGACTTCCTTAATGGCTATCCACAAACCAACCAAGGTTCTCGAGCGGAGGACAGAAAGAAGTAGGGTGATTGTTAATGGTAAACAGTGGGCTAAAAGGATTGGAAGAGGGAATACCAATGGCTGTCGGGGGACTTTTCTACATTAAGGTAAAGCCTATTTTTAAAGGTTCCGGAGATAATTGAATTTAAGCCATTGTGAATTCTTACAATTGCACCTTGTAAGCCAGTAAGTGTAAATGAAAGGTAAATTCATCAAGGCACATACATTTTCAAGATTTGTCGTTCATATTCTTTAACTTTCGCCGTACTATTTCTTTTAACCTGTTGTCTGAAGTTTTTTCAGTCTTTCTTATTCGATTCAAGTCCAATTGTTTTTAATATTTAGGACTAAATATATTCAGTTCATGCTAACCTGATCGGTGTCGGAATGATTTCCAGTGCCGGCGACAAAAAGTCTGATCCCGTACCGTCCACCACGGGAAATGACACCGCACGGGAACCTAGCCTGGGCCGAGGTCTTGTCGGTCCATGTAAGCGGCACGGACCCCATTTCTTCCCAAGAATCCACAGAGGAATCCGACTCCAGGAGGGGTTTCTGGAGTAAGAGTAGCTTCCCAGTTAGCCCTGCCCAACCTCCGAGGACGTGCACTTCCAGGTCGCCCGAAAGCGCCCTGTGCTCCCCGGGAAGGACCAACTCCAGGCCACCTTCGGCCTTTCCCACCAGACGTTCTGAAAACAAAAAACAACCAATATTTAAATAATCTCTTAAAGAAGTGCAACAATTATGGGGTTAAAATAAATTAATTCTTCTTTTCCAATAACAACCACGTTATTGATTGCTATATTTTCAACTTGTACTGTATTTTCAAATTGTGTCTTCTTGAGCTTATATCATTAGTGTTTTTTTTGTTGTTAAATAACCTTGCTACAAGTATTGGGTTGTCCGGAAAATAATGCAGGATTTTGGTATTAAACAAAAAAAAAGAAACTAGTTACTTTAAAGCAATGTTCTTTAATCAAAATAATTTCCCATACTCTCAATACATTTCTCCCAACGTGTTGGTAACTTATTAATTCCGTCTGAGTAGAATTCAGAATTTTTAGAATTGATAAAGTCAATAAATGCATTTTCCAGTTCCGTTTGATTTTTGAATATTATGTGTTGTAAGTAGTGGTCCAGGTGTCTAAAAAAATGGTAGTCAGTAGGCGAGAGGTCCGGAGAGTAGGGTGGGTGAGGCAAAGTTTCATAGCCAAGCTCCAATAATTTTTGTGACGTTACACGTGACACATGTGGTCGAGCGTTGTCATGCAACAAAATGGGCCCTTTCCGATTGACCAAAGAGGGCTTCATTACTGCCAATTTCTGATGCATGGTATTAATTTGGTTACAGTATGATTCAGCATTGATGGTTTCGCCAGGATTTAAGAAGCTGTAGTGTATTAAACCAAATGAAGCCCACCATACCGTAACCATTACCTTTTTTTGATGAGTTGGGGGCTTTGGAAAATGTATTGGAGCTTCTCCTTTGTCGAGCCACTGTCCAGAACGTCTAGTGTTATCGTAGAGAATCCACTTTTCGTCACATGTAACAATTCTGGCCAGAAATGGGTCATTTTTGTTTCGACAAAGAAGTGATGCACAAACATCAAAGCGCTGATTTTTTTGGCGATCGTTTAATGAGTGTGGAACCCAATTTTCGAGTTTTTTCACTTTTCCAATCGCCTTGAGGTGGTCAGCGACGGTCGTTTTACTGACTTTGAGTTGCTCTGCAAGTTCTCGAACAGTTGTTTTGGGGTTTTCTTCCACCACTGATCGCAGAACATCATCATTAAGAGAGGAAGGCCTTCCACGACCTTCTTCATCTTCAAGGCTGAAATCTCCCTCCCGAAATTTTTTAAACCACCTTTGCACAGTGCACTCATTAACACAACCCTCGCCCCAGACTTGGTTAATGTTTCTAGCCGTTTGGGCTCCGCTTCGGCCGAGTTTAAACTCGTAAAAGAAAATCGTACGAAATTCTCGCTTTGACATTATAAGGATGACTGAATTATTTCCAAGTAGCGGAATGCTACAGAGGTAAACAAACAATATCATTTGGAAGAGGATTAATAAGTGTTGACATTCATACAAATGAGTAATCCTGTAAACGTAAACAGAATATTTTATATAGATTTTTTTTAATGAAAACTTAAAATCCTGCATTATTTTCCGGACAACCCGATAATTGTTAATTTACCCATAAAGTATTAATTGTACTTTTCGTGCATTAAATGAAAGGTTGTACAAGATCGAATACTGTTACTACGTGTAAAACGGACTAATATAGTAATCTTGATGTAGAAAAAAAGAAGAAAATAAGAAGTTTCCAATCTTAAAGCTTTGCGACACACGACAAGCCGAAGTAAAAGGTCTTCCGTTCCTGAGAAATCAATTTATTGCGACCAATCCAAACTGTTCTTCCTTTCACCTCGGCTGCGATAAGACTGCAAAGAAGAATTTGATGACGACGTGAATCACCTCGTTTCGCTTTTCTCTCGACGGAAGGAAACTGACGCTTCAATATCCTCGGCACTGTGCGAATCTGAGGCAAACAGTGTAACATGGGAATTAATCGTCGAACGGAGAGACATGGGGGGCTGAAAAGTAAATAAGGGTAGTTAGGGGAAAGAGAGATCAATCGTCTAACCACTCTTGGTTTTAGAAAATACCAGAAACAAGGCTAGTACATTACTCTTCTAATTCGTTCTAAATAAGAAACAAATATATTGCTGGTAATCAAAGAAGTTGTAAATGATATATGTGTTTTTTGATTAGATAACCTTAATACAAGTAATTGTTAATTTATCCATAAAGTGTAAAAACTATTTTTCCTAACAAGCGACCAATGAACAATTTAAGAAGAAGGACAATAGTCTTACTTCGACAAACACAGTTCATAAAGCTAGCAAACTAGCACCCCCTAATTCCTGACAATAATAAAAGTTAAATGCTAATAAAAGATTCAAACTATTTGGAAGCTAATCGTATATACATTAAAAAAAATTACAATCGTAGGATAATTTATAAATGTATTTTATAGTTTTAAAGTTTTTAACTTCATGTGTATTCATGATTTGGGATCAGGGGTGTGGTACAAGAAGATTATGCACTACCGCCAAGGTTTCGAAATTTATTATGCATTCGTCACGGCTCTAAATTTATAAGCAATAATTAATTTAAATCCATAATAATAATTGGACTTACAATATTACCTATTTTCCATTATTTATTTACTCGCTTAGCTACTAGGTCAGTGTCAAATTTATTCATACAAGTGTACTGTTAAAACGTCCTTTTTTCTTATTTTTTGTACAAAAGTCTTGTGGTAGGTATTGACTACATAAACAATTAAATAAAAAAGACTATATACTATAAATATATAAACAATTAAGAACGTTTAGTATTGCCAGTCACAATGTGAGAATCATCCTGAGCATACAGCATATTTATGATTTCAGTAGACAGTAGTCTACGAATAATTGCAAATTTGAAACAGGACAAGACCTAATTTAATACCGCGAAACCAACTAGAGAACCAAATTAGTTACAATTCTCTATACATAAACATAAAATAACAACTGGAACCAATTTGATCCCCTTTATTATTTGAATATTAATATTACAGATAGAATAATAATAAATAACATAGAATGCCGCTATATCTTACACTCAAATTATTTGCATCTGTTTGGACATTATATTCAATTCTATCATTACATATAGACACCAAAACAAAAATTGTAAAAAAACAAGAAAGTTTTTACAAAAGAAAAAAGGTATTAATAGTGAACCTATTTGTACAAAAGGAGTATTCACGATCTTTGTGTTAACCCTGTCAACTCTATTATGTCCTGTTAGATCGAGAAAAATGATGACGTTGACTTGTAAGAATGGCTAGTTAACATGGCTCGATCTAACAGGCCAGGGCCAATGTTAGATGTTAGGTCGAAAATGTAGTCACACTGCCATCCGTTAGGGCGTAGGTGACCAACATGACAGCCATGAATTCAACAGCTGTTTCTTGTTTGCACGTGTTTTTATTCTTAAATAAGCATTAATTCAATCAGACCAACCTTACATTTCTTTTGTTAATTTCTGACCTGTTCTTATACTCTCATTCATAATAGAATCATCATCCATCTATCCTATAAAGTTGTAGTTTGTTAGACGTTTGGATACAAGTTAGGTATATCGGCTCGAATTGAAGCGTGCCATTTGTTTCACTTTTCGAGTGCATAGATAGCAGGGGAATTCACGATGATTGTAGCATGTTAATCGATTAAAGAAGTGCCCAGTAAGATCGTGAACGCCCCCTTCTTTTATTAGCATGTTAAACATTAATTTTTCCGCAATGCTGCGCGTGGCGATTGATAGAACCAAAAATAAAGCTATAACAGTCCTTCAAGGATTGTTGTTGTTTGTTTTGGTTTTGTTTTGTGTTAAATTGTAATATACCAGAAGATAATATAAAAGAAAATTAATTTACTCTTTCATTCAAAATGCTTCATAGGATATGGTATGTACCTATTATGAATGAGATTATAGGATCAGGTCAGAAATTAATAAAAGAAATGTATCGGTCTGATTTAATTAACGCATATATAAGAATAAAAATATGTGTAAACAAAAAACAGCTGATCGGATAGCAATGTGACTACATTTTCGACCTAACATCTAACATTGGCCCTACCCTGTTAGATCGAGTAATATTAACTTATCGATTCTTACAAGTCTACGTCATCATTTTTCTCGATCTAACAAGACGTAACAGAGTTAACAGGGTTAACACAAAGATCGTGAATACCCCTAGCATTTTGAATAAAAGAGTTGATTAATTATTTGTGGTTCTACCAATCGCCAAGCGCAGCATTGCGGAAAAATTTACGTTTAACATGCTAATAAAAGAAGGGGGCGTTCACGATCTTACTGGGCACTTCTTTAATCGATTAACATGCTACAAACATCGTGAATTCCCCTGCTATCTATGCACTCGAAAAGTGAAACAAATGGCACGCTTCAATTCGAGCCGATATACCTAACTTGCGAAGAAAAGAATAAGCCGTTCACGATATTTTTTAACACCTTTCAAAAATCGTAAATACCCCTAAAGTTTACACTGACCTAAATACCTAAGTAAGTAAATAAATAATGAAAAAAGGAAGTATTGCAAGATCCATTATTTTATATATTAACTGTTATTTATGATTTTAGAGCCCTGAGGAATGCAAAAAAAAAACGAAAGATTGGGGCTAGTGCAATAATTGTCATTTTTGCACTATATCTCTGAAACCAAAGCATCAATATTACGCGATCGATCATCACGCCTGATATTCATGCGTATACTTAAGTTTTTAAGAGTATCAAAATTCTTCAGCATACACTTGAAACCGTCGTTTATAAACTAGGTAGATCGGCAATGTTTTGCCATTGTTGCTCGGCGATCGTCCGGTGAAATGGAATATCAAACGAAAGATGGATCAATATGTTGTCAGTTCAGCGATTTACTGATTGCTCATGTTTGATGATTCACAGATTGTGCTGCGAATTCCTGACCCATATTTTAATTTTCAGTATTATTATATACTGAATAATATATTATATTATTATATTAATATAATATATATTATATATAATTTATTTAGAAATCGTGAGATGCGGTCTGGTGTGATGTAGGTTTCAGAAAAACATTTTCTTTATCGTGCCAACGTTTCGATCTTCATTGAGCCCTGAAGATGATCTCAATAAAGATCGAAACTTTGGCACGATAAAGAAAATGTTTTTCTTTTTCTGAAACTACATCACACCAGACCTCATCTCACGATTTCTAAATAAATATCGATTAACGGTCACTAATCACCACACATTATATCTAATATGATATATTATATTAGAAATATGGAACAATTTTTCAGTTTAAGATCACTCGGGATTAAGGTATGGTCTTGAAGAAGAAAGCAAATTCACTTGTTACTCCCGAGCTATCGAGATCATCTTAAACAAACAACAAGCAAACAATCGCAAATATGTCTACAGGTTGACATATTAAGTTTTTTTTACAGGCGATCTAAATTTTTCTTGAAGAACCGAATCAGTCCCACCAAAATTATCATATTGAACGGTATTTGGTATTTAGCAATGTTGAGACTGTCGTCATATTATGATTGTTTTGTCCTGATGATGACCTTAAAATAGGTCGAGAGCTTGGCAGTAACAACTGAATTTGCTTTCTTCTTGAAGACCAAACTTTGATCCAGATTGTGCTATATTTTATATCATTTAATTCACGTACTTATCTGATAAGCAAAACTTTTAATATTTTGTTGGAAGATATGATCTGTGGAAAACATAACTATTAAACCTTCTTATTATACAATTTTCGGCCTACAAAGACAGAAAGGTGTTCATTATACGTTTTTTCTTTTACAAAGCACTCTTACAATAAAGGATACGGTTGCACCTTATATCTGCTATTTCTATTTTTATTTCCTTTTTTTTTCTTCATGCAAGGGTAATATTTTCTTTATCATTCCCATAAATATCTATACGATCTGCCTCTGCGAGATAGTAAAAACCGGAAGGAAGGGTGGGGAAGAGCCCCAGGGCCATTGTGCCAATAAAAAAAGGGAAAGCGGAACCGACCTTTTTCCTTACGCTGCCGGGCCTCGGTACGGAAAACTTGTTTCTATTTAATTAATTTTTCCGAAAGGAAACCCCTTTCTCTTTTCAAAGTCGGTGACCTTTTAAAAGTCCGGATGTTTATATTCCATTTAAAATTGCCAAACCGCCTTGTCCGTCTCCAACGAGTCATTGTTCAAACTTCCTTTTTTCTGTAGTTTGTTGCCGAGAGGTTCAAAACTTTCAACAATCCGTTTAAAGGTGAATTAATTCCTTTTTCAGACTAAATGTTTCATTTTCAGCCTTTAATAAATGACACGAAGGTCATTAACATTTAACCCTTCGGCTTTGAGATTTTCAAACTTTATACCTTATTGAGCCAAACAGACTTAGAAATATGATAATATTACCATGTGTAATTATTAGATCTTTCCCATTATTCTCACGTACGGTTATTAAATAATTAAGTGTGTGGTTTAATCATTTAGTGACCGTTAGCCAATCATTTTGAGATCGTGAGATGCGATCTGGTATGACGTAGTTATAGAAAAACATTTTCTTTATCGTGTCAACGTTTCAATTTTTATTGAGATCATCTTCAGGCTGTATCGCGTTGACAGTGCCAGTGGCACACGACAGACAAGAATGACAGATCTGCACAGAAAACAAACACTTTGAGCCCTGAAGATGATCTCAATAAAGATCGAAACGTTGGCACGATAAAAAAAAATGTTTTTTTAAAACCTACGCCACACCAGACCGCATCTCACGATCTCCAAATAATTATTAAATAGTTAAAATTGCAATATAGTGTATAGATCATAATCAGAATTTATAATTCGTAAAGTAGCTTTTCATTCCCTCAGCATTTACTAGGTTTTAAGATTTGTTGTGGGCAAAATTCTATAATTTAAAATTCGTTATTATAGATTTTTTAGATAAGATTAGAGTATGATCTACTTTCTACCTTTTTCCATTCTTCTGTGATTTCTTTAAATAAAAGTTAACTTGTTATTTTTATTAAAAATAATTATTTATTGATACATTTTTATGCACGAATATACATGAATAAAAATCAATATTTTTTTAGAAAAAACAAGACTTTTCACATTCTCATATACACACGGGCTTTCGTGGTTAGAAGTCAATACTTCTGGAGAATATTCTCCATGTCAAATGAGACTATAAAGTAAAAAAAGTCCCAATTATCTATGTTCTGATTTTGAAAGGTATTTGATATATTTCTCGTTTTTTAAAGGTTCTACTCACAGATTTGTAAACACTCCCAGATATTATTTCAATTTTTATATATTTATCTTTCTTCTTTATTTTATATCTTTATCTAATATCCCATGTAGCCTCTGTACCTCATAACATATTAATCCTTCTGTACATATTATTACGTCAACTGAAAGATAAATAAAAATGCTATTAGATTCATTTTTTATTGTACAAAGCACAATACCAGTTTGAACATACTTTTAGGCGATTTTCCAAAGTTTGAGTAGAAAACTTTACTTGGTTCGGTAAATACTTACAAAAATAGCGCTTACAGAAAGATTGCGTACTAGTGAACTTTAAACAGATGTACTTAATTTCTGAAAGGTCGACTTACATCACTGTAAAATTAACGATGAATTGCTTATAAGCTTATCTACAAGTTTTTTCGGTTACAAATAATGGGAAAAAAGTCATTAATATTAACATTAATTATTCATGTTACAATTTCTATTAAACCTGTGGTATTTAGTGACCGTTAGCCAATGATTATTTGGTGATCGTGAGATTCGGTCTATTAAACAATAATTAAATTTTGTTCCAAAGTAAACAAAAAATACACTTTGGAACAAAATTGGACATAAGACAAAACAAGGGGCTGTACATATGGGAACTCATTAATTATATTCCGTATCTGTCAGATATAAGTACGACCTCGTGGAAAGGGTTGAGAAATCTTGTGTACTTGTATGAAATGTGAAGAAGGATGAACTTGGAAAAAGTTAAATCAGTCAGGAGAAGATAATTCCTGTATTGTTTTAGAAAGTGGATATTTTCAACATTTAATTTAATCTTTTTATGAAAGGTTTATGTTGAAATAAAAAAAGTCAGTCTCACGAGCGGGATTCGAACCCATGACCTTCGGCTAAATACGGTAGCTCAAGTGGTAGAGCAGAGGCGTATTTAGCCGAAGGTCGTGGGTTCGAATCCCGCTCGTGAGACTGACGTTTTTATCTCAACCAATACCTTACATAAAGAATAATTAATTGAAAGAGGTTATTTAGCCAATCGCACCACGAAATCAAATGGATTTAATTTAATTTTTATTAAATAAAATTGATATTTTTTAAATATTAATCCATTTACGTTTCCGTGGTCAATTGTCCAAATTAGTTCATTCAATAAATTAATTATTATATATTTTATCTCAACCAAGACCTTACATAGAAAGAATAATTAATTGATTGAAAGTAATTTTTATTAAATTCATTAGATCCGTGGTCCACTTGACCAATTAATATCTTACAATTAATTAAGGTTTTCAGTTGAGATAAAAAAGTCAATGCCTGAGCGGGATTCGAACCCACGATCTTCGGCTTGATACGCCGCGGCTCTAGCACTTGAGCTATCTTGACCTCGATCCACTCGGACACCAACTTCCCATCTCAAAAGGTGTGGTTGAGATTCAATTTCTCAATTTTGTACCAAAGATTATTAGAAGTTTCAAAAATTTCAAAATACTAGTGGTAACTGAGTTTTGAGAAATTTGGCACGTGTTTAAAGCTCATTGGAAAAGGCAACTTTTCTGTTAGTCTTTTTAGATCCATGAAAATCTTACTTAAACTTTGGACAAAAAGTTCGTAAAATATGTATGTTCATTCTGTTGCCGTACTTTGCTGACGTTTATAATCTACAAATAAATGCATCTTATTGGATTTTCAATGCGTTTTCCACTGTTTAAGTCAAATTTATAGTAGCAATATTGAATGAGGGAAAAAGTTGTGAAAAATTGAATTAGTTCAAAAAATGAAATATTTCGTATAAAATTGAGATTCAGTCTTTAGGCAATGGAACCTTTTTACATCCATTTGCTATTTAAAATGACTGTACTGACGTATTTTCACGGGACACCGTGTATAATGTAAAATAGTACACCGCAGCTTACGCCACTGATCTGGTTTAATATTACAAGATACTAATTACTGACTATTTGATCCATGTATTGCTATTTAACTACCTATAATAAAATAAATATGAGTAAATCCGCATGCTAAATCAAAAATCATTAGCAATACAATCTGTATCGAGTTAGATTCATTAATCAAATCAATTTCTGCCTATAATATCGACTTTTTCTTTCACAGCACAAAAAAGTAAAATAGTCGTTTTTTCCATATACGCTTTGTTAGAATGGTATGCTCTATTGCCGGTGGTGTAGCATAAATGACATCTACGATCGATTCCACCAGATAATTAATTATTTGCACCTAAAAAAAACTTCCTCCGTTAATCAAAACTTTTTCGCAATTTATCGTTATCGTTAGACACTTTTCAGGTGTTTTTGACAGGTAGGTTTTAATATTTATAATATGTGGCGGAGGGGGTTTGCACTGAAATTTTTTTGAAGAATAAATTCATGGCTAAACTAAACTATATGAGAATTTTGGTCTAAAACTCTATCCCAAAGTTCTTCTCTAACATCTTAATTTGATTAATAGACGATTAATTTGTTTAATAATAATCCTTTAATTTGTGTGAACCACTTTTTAAATGAACCAACCAATGCAGATAATCCCATCGTCAATTAAATTATTCAACACTTGAAAAAAAAATTTTATTTGTTGTCCATAAACTATTAGTTCATATTACAAAAATGCTTTGTAACACGGCACGATTTTTTCAAGCATAGGTGCTAACACTAATGCCAGCACTGCACTCAGCGGACACGTGCATGGAAAAAACCAGAATAAAATACTGGTACTCACTGTGAGGGATTATTAAGGAGCAATGAAGTCTCGAGGCCATTATCGATTAAGACGAGGGGGGTTCTCCTGATGTGAATATGTAGGCAGGGCTCAAGCAATAGGATTAGGATGGATAGAGATGTGTGAAACTTTCGTTTACAAAAGGAATGGTTGAGGTCGTGGAGAGTGAGCATAGTGTAAAAGGAGCGTTCATGATTTCTCGAGGACGTTTGATTAGAAGGATCGTGGATTCGCTGGACGTTTTATTGGCTTCGCAGAACTAGTCCATTTGTCGAAAGTGGAAGCAATAAAGTCTTTAATTAGTTCAATTAATTATTATTTATATTCAAGGTCTTGTTTGAGATAAAAAAGTCAGTGTCACGAGCGGGATTCGAACCCATGATCCTCTCGGACACCAAGCTCCACGTGGCCACTTCTAAAGCCAGGAACACACTTACCCGATGCTACGCCATGCGACGCTACCCGATGCTACCCGACGCCTTGCCACGTTTTGGTGGGGTGTGCACATCTATCCGACGCAAGCACACGTCGCGTACAGTCCACAGCGTTTATCACAATAATCACTATCACAATCGCAACGCATCTTTTGTTCTTAATGCACTATTTTGAGCAAAACCTTGTAATAAATTGTTAGTTAAATTTTATGAGCACAACCATCTAATAAATTGTTTGTTAAACTTAATTGTTTTAAATAAAGTTACTCCTAACCATCATAATTAAACAATGTTTATAAAAACTTATGCATTTTTGATCTCGTTTAATTTGGTTTACATTAAAATAACATGTTGTAATTAATATAACGACAAAATTACATGTACTTAGTTTGAAATAAACTACAAAAAATATGAGTGTCCTGTTCTGATGCTACCCGACATTACAAAATGGTGTAATTTTACGAGCAAAACTATGAAATAAATTGTTAATTAAATTTTATGAGCAAAACCGTGTAATAAATTGTTCCAATTTTAGTATATGTACCGCCGAAGCGAGTACAATAAATTGTTAGTTAAATTCATTATATCAAAAAATCGTATTCCGGTGTTTTGATTAATTTTCTACCAAACCATTAAAATTAATTTTTTAAATAAAAACTAATTAATTTTTAATCACAGTTAATTTGGTTTATATTAAAATAAGTATGTTGTAATTAATATAACGACAATAATACATGTAGTTTGAATAAAAATATGAGTGTCCGGTTCTTTTGTCTTCGACTGTACTCGATGCGACCCGACGAAAATCTGGAGAGTGGGGATCGCAGAGCGTCGGGTAGGTTAGCGTGGCATAGCATCGGGTAGATGTGCACGGGGGTAATGCAACCTTATGGAAAATCGGAGATTGGATTTGTGTCGGGTAGCATCGGGTAAGTGCGTTTCTGGCTTTAAGCGCTGATAATCCAATCCTGATTACACGACATTTGAAAAAAGGGAAAATTCGAACGGTTGTAGGTTGAGATGGAGAGTTGGTGTCCGAGAGAATCGAAGTCACGATAGCTCAAGTGGTAGAGTAGCGCCGTATTTAACCGAAGATCGTGGGTTCGAATCCCGCTCATGACACTGACATTTTTATCTCAACCAAAACCTTCATTGAAGATTGTATTTTACTTCTTTTTTGTTTATTCTACAGTTATAATTTCAAATAAAACGAAAATAATAATAAAAAAAACTTTGTCCGAAGAATATTTTTTGAAAACACCATCAAGTGTAAAAAATTAATTTGTCTTCCCTTAATAGGTTGCTTTTTATAAAAATTTAAGGTTTATTCGTTGGTTAATATTAGCCTAGTCTAGTTGTTTAATCCTACAAATAGGTCTTACTGCAATTACTGTTTAAATGAAACCACATTTAACTGGAATTTGATTGAAGCATATCAGATGAAGAATTTTTTGTAAAATTTGACAAGTTGTAGGTACTGTTTTGTAACCTCAGTAGAACGTGCAATCATGACCAAAATTTTAAATTTTGTAATTTTGACATGTTCCAACTAATATTGGCTAAGATTTTATCTCATTCAGATTATTGCAAATAGAAGTATCTTACAGAAAATTTAGCGTTCTTTCAAATGGTGTAATTGGATTGGTTGTAGTCTCAACATTTTGGAAGTTGTAAGCGTTTTTATGTGGTAAGGTAGTGAAAAGTTGAAAAAACCTAAATTGACGAATATCTTCAAAATAACTTTCCGAAAATTTTCTCCTTAGCATTTTTTGCTCCAAACGAAGATTAGAATCGATTCCCTGAGTTTAGTCAGAAGGAGAAGACACCCAGTATATTCGAAGACATACGGTGCCATTTGCTCCCACATCGGTGAGACATTCTGGATAATGCCAGGCCCCATAGACCAAGTATGCTGATGACTACCTGAATGAAGTTGGAATTGAGTGCTTGAAACGACAAGTATGACGTCGAAACCCAGTCCAAACAACCTAGATGAGTTGGAAACGGCTGTTCTTGATGAATGGGAAAGAATTCCTCAGAATTTTTCCAGAAATCTTTTCCAAGGAATGGAAATGCTTTTAATGGACGTGATTTGTGCGAGAGGTGGAAATATTCTGTGTTAAAGGGGACAAAAAGTTTTTTACATTTTGTTTGTTCTTTACTTAATTATTTTTTTAGAATTAGTTAATATATATTTTATTTTTAAATGCCTTATTTTTACAGCCAAACCTATTTTTGTCATGAAAATTATTGTATGAATAAATACATTAAAATTTAAGGTTGGTGCGTTAACTTTGCGTCCATCAGTGTATATTCGGACATGAGGAAGCCAGTTAAAAGTTGCACTACAGTAATCAGTTTAATACTTGTATTTTTGCACTGTATGTTAAGTGGTAATAAAAGCCAGGATCGATAAGTAATTACTTCAAGAGCGGTTAACTAAAAAGTTCTGAACCATAGAATGTGTGAACTAATTTATTCCGACGAGGCTTCCTTGAATTTTAAATGAGTTTCTTTTCCCCCGTGGCGAATTTACTTTAAATAGGATCCAAAACAATTTCAGCTTTGTTAACCTACCTGAAAATTCGAAAGACGTTAACGATTCATGCATTCGTAAGCATACCAGAGGATGAAATAGATTTTATCCAAGCCATAAAAACGTACTTACTTCATTTATTGATATAAAATCTCGAGAGTTTAGTGTATCTGTCATTATAAAAAATATGAAATATTGCGTATAGGCTGTGTACAGCGAACAGTACGCCATGAAAACGAAACCTCGAAAACTCGTGAAAATAAAACGAGCGGGCCTGATCTTGTGAAATGTCTTTCCTATCAAGTGGGAGAATGTCCCATGGGTATGGATTAGATCTCGTAGATGGATAGGGACGAAGGGCCGGGGTGGAAAGAGACTTCACATCCCATATCCCTGATTAAGGTAACACATGTCCCCGAAAAGGTAAAAACGCCAGTAGAGACCAACCTTTTCTGAGGATCTTATAATCTTAAAATAAACAATTTTGGAGAGCGAACGATATCCAGTTGATGAACGTACGCCTTTTTCTTTTTTTACACCCAAAATCGTAATGTGAGTATTCATTTATTTTTAGTGAACTGGCTTCGCATAATGCAGTCGGTTATTAATAATTCAAAACCCAAGGGACCAAAAAAATAATTTCAATTATCAAGAGGAAAGAAAGAAATTGTTAAATTTTGATGTGCCTTTTTCCAAGTTATTACGTAAATTAAGTAATCTTTATGTAAGGTATTGGTTGGAATAAAAAGCCAGTGTCACGAACGGGATTCGAACTTTCGACTAAATATGCCTGATTACACGACATTTGAAAAATGCAAAAAGGAGGAAAAATTCGAAAGGTGGGTTGAGATGAAAAGTTGGTGTCCGATTATATCTAAGTCACGATAGCAGTCAAGTGGTAGAGACGTGGCGTATTTAGCTGAAGGTCGTGGGTTCGAATCCCGCTCGTGACACTGGCTTTTTTATTTCAACCAATACCTTACATAAACATTAATTATTTGAAAGAAGTTATTTGGACAATCGGACTACGAAATCTAATATATGTATTACTTAATTTGTGCATGAATAAAACATACTAAAAATAAGCGGAAATAGATCAAATGTAAAATTGAACATTTTTATGCGTTATTAAAAAGATTTTGAAGCGGGTTTTGTTTCATGTAGCCTGGCTTTCTTTGTTAAAATTATTTTCCAATGTGACTAGTGATGAGAACACATTGACAAAACACTGACCTCGGAGCATAACAAACTAGAGAAAATTCGAAGAAACATTCGGCTGTAAGGAAGTAGACAGTATGTGGACATTTAAAGGAATAAAACAAAGAAAAAGTGCAAATTATAAGGATGGGATGTGGCAAGGTTTTTCTCAATCTGGATCTTTGCGTGAACTCTGTTAAGTCTGTTAGTTTCTGTTAGATTGAGAAAAATGATGACATAGACTTGTAAGAATGGGCTAGTTAACATTGCTGCGCGTGGCGATTGGTAGAACCAACAATAAAGCTAAAGCTATAACAGTCCGTGAAGGCTTGTTGTTTTTTGATTTGGTATTGTACAGTGTTAAATTGTAAGATGCCAGAATTGAACAAAAAAGGAAAATTAATCAATTCTTTTATTCAAAATGCAAGCGGTATTCACGATCTTCGTGTTAACTCTGTTCAGTCTGTTACGTCCTGTTAGTTCGAGAAAAATGATGACGTACACTTTTAAGAATCGGCTCGTTAACATTGCTCGATCTAACAGGCCAGATCCAATGTTATGTGTTAGGCCTAAAATATAGTCACATTGCTATCCGTGAGGCCGCCATGCATTTAACAACTGTTTTTTTGTTTACACCTATTTTTATTCTTAAAAACGCATTAATTAAATCAGACCAATACATTTATTTTGTTAATTTCTGACCTATCCTTACACTCTCATTCATAATAGATACATCCCATATCCTATGAAGTCGTAGGCTGTTAGACCTTAGGATACAAGTTAGGTATGTCGGCACGAATTGAAGCGTGTCATTTGTTATAACTTTTCGAGTGCAGAGATAGCATTTTGAATAAAAGAGTTGATTAATTTTTCTTTTGTATCAACCTTTGGCATCTTACAATTTAACACAAAAGAAAACCAAAACAAACACCAACAAGCCTTCAAGGCCTGTTATAGCTTTATTTTTCGTTCTACCAATCGCCACGCGCAGCATTGCGGAAAAATTGACGTTTAACATGCTAAGAAAAGAAGGGGGCGTTCACGATCTTACTGGACATTTCCCTATTCGAGTTAACACGAGTTAATATCTTACAAACATCGTGAATACCCCTTATGTTACGAAAAATATTTCGTATTACCGACTGTACCAAAATACATACATTTTTTCGGTTTACCAAGGTGGCCTGCTGAGGAAGAAGATGGATTATCAAGAAATACGAATTACCCAGTTTGAAATTATCAAGTGTTGTTTGTATTAAATCCAAGCAATTTTAGTAACTATGCTTAAATTAAAATTTAACTTTTTACCGGGATCAAAGTCACCAAGAGTGGTTAGAGCCTTGTGTTGAAAGTGCCAGTGAGATGTTGATGTTTTAGGTATATATACGTTGGATTTTGAATGGGTGGGATGAAGTTGGGATAGAAAGACATTTTTATATGAGGAGTAGGCTTTTTTGAGGTAAAAGGAGCCGACAATGGGAAAGAATGGGTAATGGTTCGGCCTGATTATTTTTCAGGATTATATAGACAGGGATAATTTGAGAAAGGATAGCTTAATTGCTGAATAATTAAACTATGTAGAAATGTGTGGAATGGGATGATTGTTTTATATGTTATATCGTATGGTTTGTGTGATGTTCCTTTCCTTCCTCCCCCTTTCAAAATCCAACGTATATAAACATAAAACAGCAATTTCTCACTGGCACTCTCAACAGGACACACAAGAATGACAACACTTTGAGTGAGTACAAATACTTTGATTGAATCTAAATTTTTCTAGCATTGTATAAATTCATTCTTTTTTAAATCTAAAATATTCTCGCATTGTATAAATTCATTTTTTTATCTACAATTTTCTTGTATTCTTTAAATTCATTTTTTTACATCTTACATGTATTTGTAAAATTTAAACAAAGTTTAAAAACCCAGGCCCTGAAGATGATCTCAATAAAGATCGAAACGTTGCACGATAAAGAAAATATTGTTCTAAAATGTTGCCACACCAGACCGCACCTCACTATCTCTAAATAATATTGGACAGATACAAATGGGGGAAAATTCCGACATTACAGAGATATATTTTGATTTGTAATGAAAGATAAAAAGTGTTAATGAAACATCGAGTGAAATCGGTTATTTTGTCATCTTGAAATAATAGGGAAAAAACCTCCGAAGAAAAATCGGCCACCTGTTCCCAGTTAAGGCTCGTGAATAGCCATTACTGTTCCCAATGAGGGTAAACTAAGTTTTTACATCAATTTTTCTCGGGGGGTTTACCAACGTTTTTCCGGCCCCTTCCTAATAAAAGAGAACCTGGAATTTATAACCTCCGAGAGCGGGGGAGTTTCTTCTTTCACCCTCCGAAGAACACGGGCGGCCGAGCAAGTCATGGGAACCTTTTCCAACACTCATCTGTTTTCATTTACTCCGGGCTATATCTTCTTTTATACAATGGTCTTCTCGGTATGTGAAAAACAATGAATAATTTTATTTAGTATTGAACATTTTACTGCATTGAAGTAGCATGTGCCAGCTCCTAAGTCTAGTAAATTTTTAAGAAAACATAGACTTTTAATAATATGAGTGTAGGTTTTTGGTCTTGTATTGCAGAATTGATATAATATTTACAATAAACCTTTAAGATTAGCTACATTTTAAATGACAAGTAACATTGCCTGTGGCTCTTACGTTGATTACATTTAGCAAGGTTAAAACTAAAAAGCCGAAAAAAAGCACTGTCACTCGACAGGGATATTTCTTGATCTTTTGGGAGATATTGTACCATTTCAAAATGTGTCAGTTTTCACTGGATTTTCTTGTTCCATTGCATTAATTGTTTTATAGTGGTTTTAAAATAGAATTTTATGAGTTTGAGCGGTTAACTGAATCGATGAACCTATTCGACCGTTGATCGGTTTTGTTGATTTTTCTCATGTTTGGTCGTTTCTGCACAAGTCAGTGTAAATATTGCGAAAACATCTGCGTATTAGGAACAGCTACACTTTTGCACTTTACCACCAGTTCAACGGATGCGGAATCAATTTGACCCCTCCACTTGTTTTCCACCCTAAGTGGGCAACTTATTATTCAAAGCCGCCGCATTTGCTGTTACCTCGTATCCCACCGTTTTCTGTCGCTTAAGAGGATAATCCTAAATCACCTTGTTTACCCTAACAATTAAAAGCTCAACTCCCTCGAGGATTTAAACCAGAGTACTCAAACTTCCTACCGAAATACACATTCAACTTTGGTCGTTGTTAATCCCAAATGAAAATCTAAAATAGGAAACGCATCAATTGGTTTTCTGAACCCTGAGTTGATATTGAACGGTGGCAAACATAAAGGACGTGTTTATTATAATTTGCAAAATAAACTACCACCGGTAGCAGCTCCTCTACTTCATATTTTGCCAACCAGATATAGATCTGTTCAGGAGGCTTCCTGGAGGAATAATTTCGTTATCCCAACAAACACTGTAGAACTAAAAAGATGAGCAGCAAATATGATGGGTATTTTCAAGTATTTGAAAATTTGGCTCTTTGGCGAGAGTTACAACACGTCAGAATTTTCCATTCTATTAGTACTAATTAGAGTCTCCAGAACGGTATTGGTCAATCGGACCACGAAATCTAATGGATTTAATAAGTAAAATTAAGTATATGTCCATTGAAGCACTCCGTGGCCATTTCTTTTCTCGACGAGAATCGAATCCTGATTACATGACATTTGAAAAATGGGGGGGAAATCGAAAGGAGGGTTGAGATGGGAAATTGATGTCCGAGTGGTTCGAAGTCACGATAGCTCAAGTGGTAGGGTAGCGCCGTATTTAGCACTTAGCCGAAGGTCGTGGGTTCGAATCCCGCTCGTTACACTGGCTTTTTATTTCAACCTATAGCTTACATAAAAACTCACAAGGTCGGTCCTGTGTCTTATCGGTCCAGTAACCGCGGTTTAACTCCAATGGTAATCAAAGTTAGGTCATTTCAGATCCCAGCGCAATCCGACTCTAGACCCCCCCCCCACTTGGGATACGATGCTGTCAACAGCTTGGTCAATTCTCAACGATTGCAGCCACTCTTAAATACATTCTTTCTTTTTTATATACCATTCCATTCAGGGTGGTGGAGTACTCGATATTCCTTATCACCCTGACACTTATTATTGCCATTGGAGGGGGGAACGCGCGATTGAAGTTTATTATGATTTTTTTGTGTATGATTCGTGTTCGGCACGGGGGTCAAGGGGGTCGGGGTTGTATTCCAAACTTTCCCGGTTCTACCCCTCCTTCCGTGCACAGTATTTCCTAGGTTGCGTTCTTTTCCAGTCCCTCCACACTCGTCGCCCTCCTTACACCCAATCCCTCCAATTCAACTCCTCACATCACAGTCGTAATACCCGCTCATCCCCAATTGATCTTACCCTTCCACAACATACAACCCATACAGCCCCTAAATTCTGGAACTCACATCCCCTTTCTATTCGTCACGCCGCCTCCTTTTCCTCCTTTAAATCCCACCAGTATAATCACCTCCTCTCTCTCCAAATAGATATTTTACGACAATATTTGATATTTTTGTTTAATATTCTTGTAATTTTTTTTATGGCTTGCCTTATTTGTGTACATTGTGACATGATTTTTATTTAATTTTATTTTTTATTTCATAGAAGGCACTTCATTTATTTATTTCATGTATATTGTTCTTAGGGGACACGAGTCTCAGAATAAATTTATTTTTCGTCTTCTTATTATTATATAACTAACATAATTAAAGGTAGAAGGGGCAATCAATATTCCTCCATCGGCCCTCTCACATTACACGTTCAGCGTAAAACAGCCCTGTTCGCACTTAAAATCGATACCGTGTAACCAGATACTCGCTGCTGTGGTCAAGCACGATTCTCATATCAGGTGGCATTCCTCATTTCCTGGTAATGATTATTTAGAGATCGTGAGATGCGGTCTGGTGTGATATAGGTTTAGAAAAAACATTTTCTTTATCGTGCCAACGTTTCAACTTCATTGAGATCATCTTCAGAGCTTGGGATTTATAAACATTGCTTAAATTATACAAATACACGTAAGATGTATTTGTAGTACAAACTTGTAGTACTGGGAATACCACAGGGTAGTATGCTCGGACCACTCTTGCACCTCCTCCACACATCAGACATCCCATCCAGCTTCTATTCTCCTTGCATCCTTCGCCGACAACACAGCCGTCCTTCTGTCCAATCCTGAAAAAGCTTCGGAGGAGCTCCAATCACACGTAGCGGATTGCAGAATGGAGCAAAATATGAAGAATAAAAACACCCATATGACATTTACACTCTGAAGCAAAAATCCTCACATAGTGCACCTCAACAACATCCCTATTCCCAAAGCTGACTGCGTACGATACCTTGGGCTCTATTTTGACTCACGACTGACGTTGAAACAGCACATCCAAATAAAAAGACAGGAACTGAATACACGAGTCGGATGTTACAAGTGAGCACGAGAGGAAAATGTGTGCTCACCCCACTCAGGAAGGCAACATCGAAAAATGTGGCAGACCATATTGAAGAAAACGTGTTCCTCGCCTTTGGGGTGCCACGGGTAGTCATCTGCAATAACGGGGTTCAGTATCGTGGACGAGAGTTTACTACCAAAATGTCGGAGTACGGAGTGAAGATATGGTACAGGGCGCTATACCACCCGCAGGCTAACCCGACGGAACGAGTAAACCGAGTGATAAAGACGATGATGGCGTCTTACATTCGAGACAATCAGAGGCACTGGAACAAGGAACTCTCGAAACTGTCGTTTGCTGTAAACACTGCAGTACACGAAGCAACCGGGTACACACCAGCATATTTAAATTATGGGCAAGAACTCGCCCGTTCGGGTGGAGACTATCTAGGAGAAAAAACGGGAAGTCACGACGGCACCCTGGAGGTAGATCGGACGGCTCACCAAGGGAGATTACAACAGGTGCCGACACTCTTCCGAGAGGTACAGGTTCGACTTGATCGGGCGTACGAGAGATCTAGAAGGGTCTATAATATGAGGAGACGTCAGGTTGAGTACGTCGAGGGACAGGAGGTATGGTGTCACAATTATGTCCAATCAGATGCCGCCAGTAAGTTGACTCCCCGCTTCTCTAAAGCTAAGATTAAGAGAAAACTGTCTCCCTTGGTCTATGAGTTGGAGAACGAAGAAGGCCGGAGCTTAGGCCAATGGCATGTGAAGGACCTAAAGCCCCACCCCGGAAGTCAAGACTCCATGAGGGGGGAAAAAAAAAGGGTTAACCTTTTTTTTTGGGAGGAAGGAGTGGAAATGTTACAAGTGAACACGAGAGGAAAAAAAAATTTTTTTTTGCACTGGGGTGACCAGACTCAGGCAGAGGCGAGGGTGCCCTCGATAAGATTGCCAGATAAGAGGCCGAAGACGCGCGGGCGGCATTTGGAAGACGAAGGAAGCGGGGACGCTGGCGAGGAGTGGGGTCCGACGGCAGTGGACAAGAAGGCCTCGAGCTGAGACTGGTCGGTGTGGACGAGCGAGGCAAAAAAGTAAAACGTGACAGTGTATAATTTATTATTTTTGGGACTTTTCTCATCGTCGTGAAGTGGAGGGTTCGCGTGTGCGAGGGGAGAACCGTTCTGGAACGACGAGAAAAAGGACGTACACGAGGTTCGAGCTTTTAAGTTATAAGATTGGTTTCTGGCAGTTTTTTGGTTTTAATTCTGAAGAGACTTGTTTTATTTATTTTGTTTTGTTTTACAACTTATTCTTAATACAGAGGACATTAATATTTTATTTTCTTGTTGTGTTTTTTTATATATATATTTTTTATTTGTTATTTTGTTATTTCACCCCGAGGGTTTCACTGTTTTCCTAAAGGAAGAAAATGAAATAAAAACAGTGTGGCGCACGATTATTCCCCTTTTGGAGACGAAGCGGCCACGGGAAAAAATCTCCACTGAGCCCCAGGTACCCGGCAACCGGGTGAATTGCCAACGGTCCGTCGAGAAACCGTAACACGGACTACCCTACAAACTACTCGGACACAAATCTAATTTTTAGACAAAAAATTTAACACTGTACAGAACACTACTGAAACCGATTTGGACATACGGACTAGAACTATGGGTACCGCTAAACATACTAACATCCAACAAATTCAATCCTTCCAATCCAAAGTCCTTAGAATTATAATTAATGCTCTTTACTATGTCTCCAACGCCACCCTCCACAATGACCTCAAAATGCTCCTTGTAAATAAATTAATCTCGTCCAAATTCACTCAGTTCCTCGACAAACTCTACATTCACCCGAACCCACTAGGCCAGTTCATGTCCAACATAATCCATCCCTACAATCCTGTCGGCAGATTAAAGCGGAGATGTCCTCGGGACCTCCTCATCAAGGACTCATGCACAAAACTGGTTGACCAACAATGGTTGGCCCCTCAAGACAATAAAGTGTATAATGTAAATACGTAAATAATCTCAAATTACGAGATGTATATTTTATTAATGCAGTTAGTAATAAAAAAATTAACCGTCACTAAACACCACTCATCGTTCTTAATCTAGACGAATGAGTCAATAAACAAGCAGTTATTACTAAATCAGAACTTTATTTGTAAAAAAGTAAAAGATACAAAATAAGAATGATTTTGATGTATTAATTGTTCATATTCCGAATAATTACAATGAAAAAATTAAAATAATAAATTATAATTAATTAAGGTTTTTAGTTGAGATAAAAAAATCAATGGCACGATCGGGATTCGAACCCACGATCTTTGGATTGATACGCCGCTGCTCTACCAATTGAGCTATCGTGACCTCGATCCACTCGGACACTAACTTCCCATCTTAACCGAACCTTTTGAATTATCCCTCCTTTTTGCCATTTTTCAAATGTCGTGTAATCTACTTGACTTTTTTATCTCAACTAAAAACCTTAATTAATTGAATGGTATTAATTGGTCAAGCGGACCACGAAATTAGTGAATTTAAGGAATTAAAATAATAAAATTGTCTAAACATAAGAGGAAAAATGAAAATTTAATTTAAAAATATTACTTACTAAATAATACTTAATAAATACTTGAAATAATACTTGGCTTTTGAGAAATAATTAAAATTTGTGTAATTTGTTTAAATTTTAAATATTATTTCATTCTGTTTAAAATTGTTTGGTGGATTGCTCACATTTCCGTGTGACAGTTAAACTTCCCGGGATTTACGGTTTATCCAATATTCAGTGTCATGTGTACAATGCTAAAAGAGCGAAACAAAGCGGTGCGCATATGCACGAACACACGTCTCTTGACAGACGTGGACATTTCCCAGTCCGACAGGCAGACTCACGAATTTGAAAACGCCTTGATGTATTCGTCCCAGGAGAGAGAGTATACCTTATTTACCTAACTTAAACCTCTTCACAATCCCTCAAGTTTTAGGGAAATTAAATAATTGATCAACTGATTTTTACTTTCTCTCTGAAAAAAAAAGCACAAAGTCAAATTAAAACTAGAGTACGATGGTAATATTAAAACTTAGGATGATTAAACTTGTATGCAACTCTTTCTTTTTCTTCTTAAAAATTCTCAATTCAAAAGAGATGGGAAGTTGGTGCCTGGGGGGATCGAAGGCACGATGGCTCAAGTGGTAGAGTAGCGGCGTGTCAAGCCAGAGGTCGTGGGTTCGAATCCCGCTCGTGACACTGACTTTTTTATCTCAACTTAAAACCTTAATTAATTAAATGATATCAATTGGTCAAGCGGACCACTAAAAATAGTGAATTTAATGAATTAAAATGAAGTATACTTCACTAAAGCTCTCCGTGGCCATTTCACTTGTCGCCAAAAATCAAATAGATTACACGACATTTGAAAAATGGCAAAAAGGAGGGAAAATTCAAAAGGTGTGGTTGAGATGGGAAGTTGGTGCCCGGGGGAACAAAGTGACGCTAGCTCAATTGGTAGAGTAGCGGCGTATCCAGCCAGAGGTCGTGGGTTCGAATCCCGCTCGTGACACTGACTTTTTTATCTCAAATTAAAATCTTAATTAATTAAATGATATTAGTTGGTCAGGCGGACCACGAAAAATAATGAATTGTTTATTATTATTTTTCCAACACGGTATATTATATCACTCTAGTTACTTTTCTTTAATGTAGATATATTTTTTGGCAGCATACAGTTCATTGACTGATCCGCAAAATTTTTCTAATTGACATCAATACCAAGCCAAATATTTTCAGATCCGACCGTCTCATATCCTTGTATTGTGCTATAAAGGTTAAAAGGGGTCAGTTTTTTTGCCCTTGAGAACCGCGACCAATCTCCATCATTGTGAGCTTGAAGCCTTTTACCAGAAACCAAAACTTTGAAAGGGCTTCCGGTTGTACCATTTGACTTTTTCTCTCCCAGGAATACCAGCCTGCATTGGCTTTTCCACCAAAGGAAATTTTCTTCTTGGCCATTACGTTAGCTTGATCTCTGCTACTGTAGTCTGCCGATAATATACAAAGGGTATTCACGATGTTTGTAAGATGTTAACTCCTGTTAACCAGAAAAGAGAAATGTCCTGAAAGATCGTGAACGCCCCTTTCTTTTCTTACCATGTTAAACGTTAATTTTCCGCAATGCTGGGCGTGGCGATTGGTAGAACCAAAAATAAAACTATAACAGTCCTTGAAGGTTTCTTGTTGTTTGTTTTGGTTTTCATTTGGGTTAAATTGCAAGATGCCAGAAGTTAATAAAAAATAAAATTAAAGTACTCTTTTTCAAAATGTTATCTATATATGCACTCGAAAATTATTAACAAATGACACACTTCTATTCGTGCCGACATACCTAACCTGTATCCTAAGTTCTAACAGCCTACAACTTTATAGGATATGGGATGTATCTATTATGAATGAGAGTATAAGGACAAGTCAGAAATTAACAAAATAAATGTATTGGTCTGGTGTACTTAACGCGAATTTAAGAATAAAACTACATGTCATCAAAAACAGCTGTTAAATTCATGACTGCCATGTTGGTTACCTACGCCCTAACGGATATCAATGTTACTACATTTTCGATCTAACATCGAACATAGTCCCTGGCTATCGTGGCATCGTCCAATGTTAACTAGCGGATTTTTATAAGTCTACGTCATTATTTTTTTCGATCTAACAGGACTTAACAGAGTTAACAGGGTTAACACAAAGATCGTAAATACCCTTAACATCCCGGAAGGGCAAGCATTAAAATAAAATATTCCTCCTAGTTAATTCCCTCTCGTCATTGTCCGTTTATTTTTGTTTATTTTTCGAAACAAACCAAACAAAAATGTGGCCATTGTTTGATGATAAAAGTAAAGGTAAATACACATTACACACCTACCGAAGATGAAAATAAACACTAATTCGATATAATTTATGAAAATAATACCGCTTTTATTTAACAACAAATTTATCCACAAAAAAATTATATTCCATTCAGAGCTAATTTAATTTCATATTACTCTGTTATCTGACAGTTACATTACCACCTCCATCTGTTTCACAGCATTTAGCTTATCAATATTACGGTTTCCTAACGAAGTGAATTAATGGATTAATGGGACCATTACTTAATGGATCGGTAACATTAAGGCCCTGCAACAGCTGCTCCTTGCCTTAGATAATGTACCTTTTCGTCTCCGTACATTTTCGCCTTCCAACGATCAAAAAACAATGAAAACTTTGAACAAATACGTTTTATTTTATTTACTTAATTATTTTAATCAAAATTATTTGGCTTTTTTAGATGATTTCATTATATGATTTTAGCACGTTGGCCACTAGTATTTATGTGCTTTTATCTAATTGTTTGATTCGTTTTATTAATTTTCCTTTCACATGTATAATGAAAAATATATTTATTTACATAGTCTTTATGTTTTTTGACTACTTTGGTATGGTAAAACTGTTCCACTAGGCCGGTGTTAAGGCCAGGAAACATTGTCTTTTGTTATCCACAGAGTGCGTGAAATGTGCTTTTCAAAAACTTTTGGTTTATTTTCTTCTCTAATCCCGTTTTGTCCCTCATGTCTCTTTTCTTACTTTTTAAACAGTGGTAAGTCTGTTCTTCATACGCTTGTTTACTCCCGCGTTTCTGTCGAGTTAGATTCAAAATTGTGTAAAAAAAACCCTAAAACAGTAATTTTTCCGTATCGGGAACTAACTGTGGCTTTTCACGATCGGAAACTGGTGGACTTTGGTCCGAACTCCAGCCGCATAGTCGCAGAGAGGCCCCGAGTAAGTAAAGTAAATTTTTTTGTGCGCGTTATTTTTATTTATTTAGAAATCGTGAGATGTGGTCTGGTGTGATGTAGGTTTTAGAAAAACATTTTCTTTATCGTGCCAATGTTTCGATCTTTATTGAGATCATCTTCAGGGCCTGGGATTTACTTTCAGCTCAAAGAAGCCCACGCCTTATACAAAAATGTCTTTTCTATACCGACATCCTTCCCCACCCCTTCAAAATCCAACATATATAAACACAAAATAATAAAATCTCACTGGCACTCTCGACACGACACGCAAGAATGGCACAATTACCCAGAAGACAAACACTTTGAGTGAGTAGAAATACTTTGATTGAATATATAAAATATATTTTGCATTGTATAAATTCTTTTTTCCACATCCAAAATGTATTTGTAATATGTAAACAATGTTTGTAAATCCCAGGCCCTGAAGATGACCTTAATAAAGATCAAAACGTTGGCCCGATAAAGAAAGTGTTTTTCTGAAACCTATATCACACCAGACCGCATCTCACGATTTCTAAATAAATATCGATTAACGGTCCCTAATCGCCACACATTATTTTTATTTTACAATTACTTTAATACATCAGGAATCCCTTCCTTTCGTCCATTTTTCGTTTTTGTTTATTTATTTTGTTAATTTTTTGCGACAAAACAGGGTCGCTCAACAACCAAATTAAATTAATTAAGGTTTTGAGTTGAGAAAAAATTCAGTGTCACTGGCGTGAATGTATAATCTGAGAGAGCCACCAAATATCTTCCTTCAATTAATTAATCTTTATGTTAGGTATTGGTTGAAATGAAAAAGTTAGTGTCACGAGCGGGTTTCGAACCAACGACCTTCAGCTAGATACGCCGCCACCACCTGAACTATCGTGACTTCGATCAACTCGGACACTAACTTTCCATCTCAATCCCATCTTTTGAATTTTCCCTACTTTTTGCCATTTTTCAAATGTCGTGTAATCTACTTGACTTTTTTATCTCAACTAAAAACCATAATTAATTGAAAGATGTTATTGGTCAAGCGGACCACGAAAACTAGTGAATATAATAAGTTAAAATGAAGTATATCTTCACTAAAGCTCTCCGTGGCCATTTCATTTGTCACTGAAAATCAAATAGATTACACATTTGAAAAATGGCAAAAAGGAGGGAAAATTCAAAAGGTGGGGATGAGATAAGAAGTTACGATATCTCAGGTAGTAGAGTAGCGGCGTATCTATCCAAAGATTGTGGGTTCGAATCCCGCGTGACACTGGCTTTTTTATCTCAACTAAAAACCTTAATTAATTGAAAGATATTAATTGGTCAAGCGGATCACGAAAACTAGTGAATTTAACCAGATTAAAATTAACATAAGGAGCCCCGGATTTAGCCGGGGCAGGGAAATAAATATGTAAACGTTATGCAAGGAGCAATTAGAGAATGAATAACCAAATTTCTCTCATTATTCAAATAAATTTCAATTTGTAAATCTATCTTCATCCCTGTCCTTGATATTTACAGTATTTTCTTAAAACTCCATTCTATATTAAGGTACAAATGTAAATTCAAACAGCCAAAGATAAATTACATAACAGATGAAATCTATTATAAATAATTAATCAGTAATATTGTACATATTGTTAACAAACACCCGAAGAAGTCTCACTGACTACAAAGGAGAGAAAGAATTTAGAAGAACATCAGATACAACGATATGGTATAAAAATGTCTTCAAAACACATGAACGAACCGAATCAGGTTTTTTTTTTGTATAAGCCCGGAACATGAACAATCAAACTCGTTAGGGAAATACATCTCGGTTTTTCAAGCTGAAATACGGCATCAATGTTTGTGCCTTGGAAAATGTTCAAAAGACCGGATAGCCAAAACTATTAAAAAATGTAACAACATGTAAACAATCACATAAATACTAGTCATGCAATGCATCTAAAATCTCCAAAATGGCAAAGTGTTTTGAGTTCAGAGAATATGTAAATATGAGCCTGGACGCGCCCTCGAAAAGGTGCTGAAATTTGAAAACGAGAATTTTAAGAAGGTTTTTCACTAAATAACATCCTAACATACTATTTGTTTTTATTTTGTGAGAAAACATATTACTACTTCTGCCCACCTTAAGTACCTTTTTATGTCACCTCAAATATTATGAAGTAAATAAAAGGCGTTCTGACGTTAGAAAAATTGGCGCTCGGGCATCAAGAGAGAAAAATAGAGTGATTTGCAAAAATTATTATCTATCTTTGAGAAATACACCTCGGACTTTCAAGCTGAAATATATATTTACTAAATAATTGTCCCTCGGAAATATTAAAAGAGGTTACACAGGCAAAAAATCCACAGACCTTCATATATTCATATTTCCAGATATACCATCAGATTTATTTTGTACCGGACACAAAGGAATTTCGGATAACGAAAGGCAAACACACAGGCCAGAGGAGGATCGGCATAAACTATTATTATATAAATTATTATTATATAGGCCCTGAAACTTTTCTTGGGTTAAGAAAAACAATATCAGAATTTTCCATCACAGATTCAATCCAAAAATGGCAAAAGGAGACGTGGATAAATTCTATACGTACTGGACAGGATACGTACGTTATATGCTAAAATAACCACCACAAAGACTGGTAAACACTGTTACACTTAAACAGGGCAAATTCACAAAAGCGATAAAATATTTTATGCTCACTGGCATCTGAGAAAACATCTACACAGTATCAGTGGGGAGCCCCATTCATAGGTTATGCAAGGAGGTGGAAGCCACAGCCATCTATATCATCTTCGAATTGGAAGCAAACGCCCAACGGAGACATAAACGGTATTCACGATCTTTGTGTTGACCCTGTTAACTCTGTTAGGTCGTGTTAGATCGAGAAAAATGATGACGTAGACTTGTAAGAATCGGCCAGTTAATATTGTTCGATCTAACAGAATAGGGCCGATGTTAGGTGTTGTCGAAAATGTAGTCACATTGCCATCCGTTAGGGCGTAGGTAACCAACATGGCAGCCATGAATTTAACAGCTGTTTTTGGTTTACATATATTTTTATTCGTAAATACGCATTGATTAAATCAGACCAATGCATTTCTTTTTTTAATTTCTGACCTGTCCTTTCAGTCATTGATAATAGATATGTACATCCCACATCCTATAAAGTTGTAGGCTGTTAGACCTTAGGAAAAATATTAGGTACGTCGGCACAATTGATGAGTGTCATTCGTTAGTACTTTCGAGTGCACAGATATCATTTTGAATGCAAAAGTTGATTAATTTTCCTACAGCATTGCGGAAAAATTAACGTTTAACATGGTAAGAAAAGAAGGGGGCATTCAGGATCTTGCTGGACGTTTCTCTATTCGAGTTAACTTCTTACAAACATCGTGAAGATTGCTAGTGTTACATTAGAGAAGGCCCAAAACATAATGTACAGTTGAAAGACTTATGAAACCCCTCTCAAGAAACAAAACAAAGAATAGAAAAGGACGGCATTTATTAAAATAGTAGAGTACTGTGCAGCCACAAACTGGATTTGGGATTAAGAGTAAGATTATTGAAACGCTACGTCTTTTGAACTGTGCTGTATGATGTTGAATCTTTGATGTTAACAGAATACTCTATGAAAAAACCTGAAGTATTCAGGATGTGGACCTATTTGAAGATGCTAAAAATAAGCTGCATATAACACATCACTAACGTGGATGTACACAGAACAATAAACAACATAACACAATTAACCCAACAGTTATTTATTTACAAAAACAAAGAAACTTGGATTTTTTCAGTCATATCATCTTTGAATTGAAAGCAACCGGCCAATGGAGACATAAGGGGTATTCACGATCTTTGTGTTAACCATGTTAACTCTGTTAAGCCTGTTAGATCGAGAAAAATTATGACGTAGACTTGTAAGAATCGGCTAGTTAACATTGCTGGCCAGGGCCAATGTTAGATGTTAGGTCGAAAATGTAGTCACATTGCTATCCGTTAGGGCGAAGGTAACCAACATGGTAGACATGAATTTAACAGCTGTTTTTTGTTTACATGTACTTTTATTCTTAAATACGCACTAATTAAATCACATCAATATAGTTTTGTTAATTTCTGACCTGTTCTGGCGATGTAAAGAAAACCAAGGGAAAATAATTATAGCACTTTTTAACAGACGATCGGGTCGATTTCACTGAACTAAGGAATTAAGAAAATACAATAAGCTCGAAGGATGAATTTTGGGAACAAAATCTACTACTTCCTAGTATTCGTCATTTCAATAATCACTATTTGGAAATCGTGAGATGCTGTCTGTTGTGATGTAGATTTCAGCAAAACAGGTTCTTTATCGTGCCAACGTTTCGATCTCCATTGAGATCATCTTCAGCGCTCAAAGTGTTTATTTTCTGCGTAATTTTGCCATTTTTACGTGTCGTTTTGAGAGTGCCATCAATTATAGATTTTTTAACTACTCACAATAGAACTTAAATATATGTTTAAATAAAACTCGTATCTCGTTAAATAATATGAGAGCGAGAGTATGATAAAAACTTCCAGCAACATTGAAATCGCTGACAAGGCTTATCTTTTAATATTCCGAATTCTTCAAAGAAAAGGACGGAAGAGGAAGTTTATTGATTGAAAACTGTCGCTATGTGACTCGCCCATTGTTTTCATAAATGAGTAAAGTACAAAAGTCTTCTCTTACACAACTTTACACCTGCCAACCCCGCTCAGAAAATTAAGATTCGGGAGATGGTAATGAGGTGGCTGACAAAAGAGGGTTGTAACGAGGGCGTTGATGAGGTGCCAGCTTATCGATCCTCGACGGCCGACGAAACCGCGTCAAATCTTAACCGGCCTGTTAAATGGATAATCAAGTACAAAAGGGTTAAAACTCCACCCCCTACGATCTAGCTTTCTCCAGCCCATTGTTAGCTGATAAAAGATGTGGGTAAAGCACCGAATGCGTTAAATAAAGCTTTGTTTACCTTAAGGCAATGAAAGGATGAAAAGAACTAAACCGATTTTTCCTTTGCGTCTTCTAATAAATTAGGCAAAAATTATATTTGACTAAAATCCAATTTATTTGGCATGTGGAGAAAGAGTGGTCGATGAGTCCCACCTGATTGAAGGGTGCGATTCCTTGGCTGTATATATAGAGAGCGTGTAGGAATTCCACCTGATATGAGAATTGTGGTTCATCAAATTAGCAATTATTTAGATCCCCTATTTCAATTTTTGGAGGATGCAGAGTTGTTTTATTGGATTTATGTTTATTATTGAAGGCATAGTTTTGTGCCCCTAGCGTGTGTTAAAAGTGAATATACTTATCGGCGTGAATGTATAATGTGAGAGAGCCACCAAATAATTTCTTTCAATTAATTTTTAATCTTGGTTGAAATGAAAAAGTTAGAGTCAGGAGCGGGATTCGAACCCACGACCTTCGGCCAAATACGCCGCTTCTCTACTACTTGAGCTATCGTGACTTCAATCATCATTTTCGTTTGTCCCCGTGAATCGAATTCTGATTACACGATATTTGAACAATGGCAAAAAGGAGGGAAAATTCAAAAGGTAAGTTGTGATGGGGAGTTGGTGTTCTAGTGGATCGAAGTCACGATTGCTCAAGTGGTTAGAGAAGCGGTATTGAGCCGAAGGTCGTGGGTTCGAATTCCCCTCGCGACGTTGACTTTTTTATCTCAACCAATACCTTACTTAAAGATTAATTTATTTAAAGATGTTATTTGGTCAATCCGACCACGAAAGCTAATGGATTTAATAAGTTAAATGAAGTATATCTTCACTCCGCTCTCCGTGGCTATTTCATTTGTCCCCGAGAATCGAATCCTGATTACAGGACATTTGAAAAATGGTAAAAGGGAGGAGAAATTCGAAGGTAGGTTGAGATGGGAAATCGGAAAGTCCGAGTGGAACTTTTTCATTTCAACCAATGTCTTACATAAAGATGGTAAAATCAATTTTTGTTTCGAAACACTCAATTGTGGCTCGTGCAATGTATTCCAAAGTTATACTCTCTTTTATATTTTTTAGCACTTTTCTTAGTGAAACCTTCTTTATACTTGTTAGGTTCCTTGGGCCGATTGACCAAATAAATTTTTTTCAATTAATTAATCTGTCATTAATTCGATTATTTAATTCGAATTTCGTGACACTTTTTTATCTCAACCAAAACTTTAATTAAAGGTAAATTAATTGAAAAGAACTTCTTTACAATGTTGAAAAACCTGATATCGTGGGTTCGAGAGCAGCAACTCAAAAATATCGTACATGTCAAATTTTTAATTAAAACATTTATTGTTATCAATGAAAATGTGATCCATTTCCCTTCCTTGTTCTTTCAAGAAGAAAGGGAATTGCATTTGATTTTTGTTGTCCGGGCGGTGCCACATTGAATGGTTAGGGGTGGTTAGTGCAATGTCGTCAAAAACACATCAATCAATTTTAAACAAATAATTCGTTAGTCAGTAACGGTGAACTTTAGTGTACACAGCACTGAGTCTGTCAACGATCTGAATGTTGCTGATTCCGTGATTCTCGTATACTGATAACTGCGACCTGACGAAAGCTTGTTTTGTGAGCGCTTGTTGGGAATGTCTACTTCAAGTATAAATTGCTTAACTACATTAAAACTCACCCCTATTTGATCTCTTTTGATTCCATTATATACTGAATGCGATATTTGAAGTTATTCATAAAAAGTTGCAAACACACACTTGCCCGGTGAACACATTCACTTAAACGTTTTCTTCGTGCGCTGTCGACATAATTGGTCATTTTGAAAAGTCATCAAAATTTTAATTTTATAGAATTTTTACCAATGATTATTTGGAGATCGTGAGATGCAGTCTGGTGTGACGTAGGTTTTAAAAAAAAAATTCTTTATCCTGCCAACGTTTCGATCTTTATTGACATCATCTTCAGAGCCTGGGATTTATAAACATGGTTTAATTTTACAAATACATGTAGAATGTGAAAAAATGAATTTGTACAACGCTAGAAATTTTAGATTAAAAAAAATTAAATAAATAACATGAATTTATGCAATGCTAGAAAAGTTTAGACAAAACAATGAATGTATACAAGGCTAGAAAATTTTAGAATAAAAAATGAATTTATACAATGCTTTTTTTAACCTAAATTTGTAATTTGTAGGCAAGTGTTCTTTAACTCTCGTTTTTATTTCTCTACTGCTTTGTCCTATATTTAATGTTATCCTATTCAATCCTCCTTCAACCTGATGAAGCGAAAAGCTCGAAATCCGGATCGTTGGAAAACAACTTACTGTGAGTACAAACTATCTATTTAAAAAGGATGCAGTTATATTGTTCTGAATGTTTTATTAGTTTAGTCTAATTATTATGCCAATTACTCAATTTTTTTTGCTTAACCATACATCTACTGATCGATTTTAATTTTTATAAGCATTTCTTCTTCAATAAGGTTTGTTTTTGATAAAGGATAAAAAAATCTAAAAAATTACAATATTTTAGCGTTTTTGAAGGTCATTTAGTTGTCAAAAAAAGGTAAAAATTTGCCTTTTTTCAATAAAAACGAAAACGTTTTCTTTCTTTTGGTTAGTTTTACTATCTCTTTTTTAAATTCTAAATATAATAGTTTTTTATAAATAAATAGCACTTTTTACAAATAATTATTACAGATTAAGTCGGAAATGAAACATAAACAAAGAAGGCTATTATAACTTATTTCCATGTTCGGTTATATCTGTCCACGTTTAGGACGTATGAATTAAAATTCTAGTTTTAATTTTTTACTAAATATATATTTAAATCTATAACCTCTGATTTCTCTAATAATAATCAATAAAACTATTTATAATATTAATATTATTATAATTATATTCCCGACTTCCCTCCACACTTCTTCAAAATCCAACGTATATAAACATAAATCAGCAATATCTCACTGGCACTCTCAACACGACACGCAAGAATGGCACAATTACGCAGAAAACAAACACTTTGAGTGAGTTCAAATAGCATAATTGATTCTGAAATTTCTAGCATTGTATAAATCCATTTTTTAAATTTAATTTTGTTTTAATCTCTAAATATCTAGCATTGTACAAATTCATTCTTTTTTTTAATCTAAAATTTTCTAGCATTGTATAATTTTTTTTAGATCTAAAATTTTTTAGCATTGTATAAATTCATTTTTATCACATTCTACGTTATTTTTTTTTTTTGCCTAGTTATACATTAGCCTCAACCATGATTTCTAGCATTGTATAATTTTTTTTAGATCTAAAATTTTTTAGCATTGTATAAATTCATTTTTATCACATTCTACATGTGTTTGTAAAATTTAAACTATGTTTATAAATCCCAGGCCCAGAAGATGATCTCAATAAAGATCGAAGCGTTGGCACGATAAAGAAAATATTTTTCTGAAACCTGCGTCACACCAGACTGCATCTCACGATCTCCGAACAATCAACTTACGGTCATTAAGCACCACACATTTTTACCAATCTTGTTTTGCTACTAGCAAAGAGTCTTGTGGGATAAAAAACGTTGTTTTAGACAATTTTAACCCCTTCTGGTGCACAAGAATTAATTTTCCACGAGAGATGATCTATTTTCAAAATGAACATGCGTGTTCAAAATCACAACACAAACATTCTTTTAAAATCCACAAATATTTATTTCGCACTCACACACTTAATTTTTTTTTCTAATTTGTTTATTTCTTGTTTTTTTCTTATAAATAAAAGTATTACATTACTTTAATAATAAATATATAAAAGTTAAAAGATCGGACATCGAAGGTTTGATGTCGTTTTCTCATCTTCAGACTCAGCCGGATTTATTTACCGACCGGCTCTGTATACATGACCGTTGCCCAACTCACTTCTCTTTGACCGGCTCTTTTACATCAGGGATGAAGGTTGGCGGGCAATCCCATCCCACGTAGCGGTGAGATCGGCTCAATTTCCCATCGACCCTTGATGAAGGATAGACGCACTTCCAAAAGCCGAACTGATGATAAAGAGTAATTGAGGAGAAGGTAGGACTGAAAGATCAATATGATATATTTTAGTAGAACGGTTTGGTTTTACGTTCTCCCTTGACTATTCAAGAGACAATACATATGACGGGGGCGTCGGTGGCCGCAACGGTTTAGACATTGACACGGCTTTCAACACTGTAAGGTAAAGGTCCCGGGTTCGAATCTAGTGGCCCTGCATTCAAAACCGACATATATACATACTTACAAATGAGGAATCTTGAAGGATCAAGTAACCTCGTAGTTGAAATACCCTCGTAAAATATACAGAGAGAAAGGAAGTACACGCGGAGAAACAGTATTTTTTTTTAGAATCTTATTATATGCAAAAGGCTCATGGATTTGTAAGAACCAGTATTGTGTTTTCGGATTAAGAATAATTCTTAAGAGAGAATTTCCATGGGGTAGAGAAGTGATAGTCGTAACCAGGATTGTAAGATTTCCAGATGCAGGCTAGTTTACAACTAAAAAGGGCTGTCAAACAATCAAGTGCAGAACGAATAATTGCAAATCTGCAGTACCATGCAGGATAAATATTTCTTTAAAAAAAACAGTGGATAAAAATCAAGTATGAAAATACTCGGTTTTTTCGAATAAAGGTAAGAATGGCCCAAGTGGCAAAGAGTGGAAAGGAGCAAAACGGCAGAAGGTTCGTCGGAGGTGGGAGGCTTATGAAAATTAAAACAAGCCCTTCGTTTTCCGTCCAAAGTATATTACACGAAAGATAAAAGTTTGCCTTGACTCAGCTCGCGCTTCTTTGCTATTTATAAGCCTCTTCCAGTCACTTTCGCTCATCCCGGATCGGAAAACTTTGCCTTTCAGTTAATATTGGTTCCGAGTGAACTTCCGCTCTGCCACTCCGCCCTTGCTTATTAATAATAATGCCTCTTAGTCTGACGACGTTGGGCAAATATTTTCACCCGAGCCCGTATCGGTTTTCGTTCTTGTTTGACCTTTGAAATCAGCATATTGTACGAAATTCTATCCTGTTTCCACGAGTGTGTAAGCGTTAAAAATATCGTTGTAAGCGTGATCGACAAAGTGTACAATATTTTTTTTTAAATGTGTGGTGTTTAGTGGCCGTTAATCAATGATTATTCGTAGATCGTGAGATGCGATCTGGTGTGACATAGACTTTAGAAAAATATTTTCTTTATCATCAGGTTTTAGGAATTAGAGGACAAAGAAATAATCAAAATTTACTACCATTAAAAAAATTAAAGCAAAATACATGTAAATGTTTATTTGGAGATCGTGAGATGCGGTCTGGTGTGACGTAGGTTTTAGGAAAACATTTTCTTTATCGTGCCAACGTTTCGATCTTTATTGAGATCATCTTCAGGGCCTGGGATTCATAAACATTGTTTAAATTTACAAATATATGTAGGATGTGAAAAAATGAATTTATACAACGCTAGAAATTTTCGATTAAAACAAATTAAATCATTTTATTTGAATTTATACAATGCTATAAAATTTTATATTAAAAAAATTAATTTATCCTATGCCATAAAATTTTATACTAAAAAAATTTATTTATAAAACGCTAGAAATTTTAGATTTAAAAAAATCAAATCATTTTATTTGAATTCATATAATGCTAGAAAATTTTATATTAAAAAAATGGATTTATACAATGCTATCAAATTTTATATTAAAAAAATGAATTTATACTGTGCTATAAAATTTTATCCTAAAAAAATGAATTTATACTGTGCTATAAAATTTTATACTAAAAAAATGAATTTATACAACGCTAGAAATTTTAGATTTAAAAAAATCAAATCATTTTATTTGAATTCATATAATGCTATAAAATTTTATATTAAAAAAATTGAATTTATACTATGCTATAAAATTTTATACTAAAAAAATGAATTTATACAACGCTAGAAATTTTAGATTAAAAAAAATCAAATCATTTTATTTGAATTTATACAATGCTAGAAAATTTTATATAAAAAAAATTAATTTTCTAGCATTGTATAAATTCATTTTTTTATAAAATTTTCTAGCATTGTATAAATTCATTTTTTTATAAAATTTTCTAGCATTGTATAAATTCAAATAAAATGATTTGATTTTTTAAATCTAAAATTTCTAGCGTTGTATGAATTCATTTTTTTAATATAAAATTTTATAGCACTGTATAAATACAAATAAAATGATTTAATTTTTTTTAATCGAAAATTTCTCGCGTTGTATGAATTCATTTTTCATTCATGTATTTGTAAAATTTAAACAATGTTTATAAATCCCAGGCCCTGAAGATGATATCAATAAAGATAGAAACTTAATTATTCAGAAATCGTGAAATGCGGTCTGGTACAGTATATACTCGATATTTGTAGAAATATATCGATATATATGCCACATACTACTATATGATATATCGGTATAACGTTGCCATCCCTACTTATGGCTATGGGCAAACCAAAAGTGGTAGTCGTATTTTGCTACATTGGCTACAAGCTGGCAATGTCTAAGCTGTGGATCATTGTTTAGAAGAACTAAACCATTTTTTTACATAAGACTTTCTATAAGCAAGGGTGGATTATGCAGTAGACAGACTAGGCAACAAAACTAACCTCAGGTTTCGAAACTTCAACCATCTACTTCTACCCTCGCCGTGTACTTGACATTGATTCGATTTTCATTTCTCAGACCCTTCTTGGCACACCTCGTTTATACTTGGCCGTATATGGTTACGCAACTATCGAATTACCTAATTGGAAGGAAGTTTCAGTTTTGAACAACAGTGAGGGGGTTGTTGAAAACAATCCTCATCTCGTAGGGAATTCAGGCATAACACGGAGGAGGTGAGAACAATTAGGAGGGTAATGAAGGTACTAATTCGTGTATACGACCGGGTAAGTAGGGCCTGAGGCACCTTTATACCCGCCCGTGGATGGAGTTTTATTCGACGTCCACTAAGCGAATTATAGCTACCAACTTTCGTTGAGACTGAACGTACCGTGTCAAAAGTTTGTTTATCTGCTGTTATTCTGTTTAATTACGGCATCCTTTGGTAGAAAAGTGAACTGGCGATCACACAAAATAAGAGTAAAAATACAAACGTTTTTATATAATTTTCTAAATATTTTCATTGATGTTATTTTATCAACTGTAAAATTGAGCATTACTTCCTTTTTTTACGAGTTCTATTTAATTAGTACATGAGTAAAAAGCATGTTCTTCAGTGTGTCTGAATGATCACACAGATGTTCATTCTGCACTTCACTGAAGATGGCCCATGCCTATGCCTGTTTAGTATGATATTCTACATTTCTTAAGCCATTAATACACTTACCCGATGCAACGCTATGCGACGCTACCCGATGCTACCCGACGCCTTGTCATGTTTTGGTAGGGTGTGCACATTCATGCGACATCAAGCGCACGCACGTACAGTCACACAGCGTGTATCACAAATCAATACCACAGACACAACGCCTCTTGTGTTCTTAATGCATTATTTTGAGCAAACCCATGAAATAAATTGTTAATTAAATTTTATGAGCACAACCATGTAATAAATTGTGACGTAAATTTATTTGTTTTAAATAAAGTTATTCTGCTATTTTGATAAATTTTCTTCCTAACCATCATAATTAAATATTTTTTATAAAAACATATGAATTTTTGATCTCGTTCAATTTGGTTTACATTAAAATAGGAATATTGTAATTAATATAACGACAAAGTTACATATACTTAGTTTGAAATAAACTACAAAAAATATGAGTGTCCGGTTCTAACGCTACTGGACCAAAATGGTGTAACTTTACTAGAAAAACCATGAAGTAAATAGTTGATTAAATTTTATCAGCAAAACCGTGTAATAAATTGTTAGTTTAATTTATTATATCAAAAAATGGTATTCCGCTGTTTTGATAAATTTTCTACCAAACCATCAAAATTAATTTTAAAAAAGTGTGTGGTGATTAGTGATCGTTAATCGATATTTATTTAGGAATCGTGAGATGCGGTCTGGTGTGACGTAGGTTTCAGAAAAACATTTTCTTTATCGTGCCAACGTTTCGATCTTTATTGAGATCATCTTCAGGGCCTGGGATTTACAAACAATGTTTACATATAACAATTACATTTTGGATGTGGAAAAGTGAATTTATACAATGCAAAATATATTTTTTATATATTCAATCAAAGTATTTCTACTTACTGAAAGTGTTTATCTTCTGCGTAATTGTGCACTTTTCCACATCCAAAATCTAATTGTATATGTAAACAATGTTTGCAAATCCCAGGCCCTGAAGATGATCTCAGTAAAGATCGAAACGTTGGCACAATAAAGAAAATGTTTTTCTGAAACCTACATCACACCAGACCGCATCTCACGTTTCCTAAATAAAAATTAAAAAAAATTAAATAATTAAAAACTAACGAATATTTCATCTTGGTTAATTTGGTTTATATTGAAATAAGTATGTTGTAATTGATATAACGACAATAATACATGTGTGTTTTGATAAATTTTCTACTAAACCATTAAAATTAATTTTAAAAACTAATGAATTTCTGATTTGATTGTTAATATAACGTAAATAATACATGTAGTTTGAATAAAAATGTGAATATCCGGTTCTTTTGTCTTTGACTGTACTCGATGCGACCCGACGAAAAGATGGACAGTGGGGATCGCAGAGCGTAGCGTTGCATAGCATGGGGCAGAAGTGCACGTGGTAAGACTATCTTATGGAAAATTGGATTATATATTTATCTATTCATTGTGAGATTCCTGCAAGTGGTCTGCAAAGTGATGAACCTGGAATTTAGTTTTACCGGCCATCCTGTTCTGCTTATACTTTCTGGTTGGTCCGTCATGGTTTCAGCGTTTCGGCATCTTCAGCCGGTTTACAAAAATATTGATAACTGATAATATAATAAAACAATGTATATATAATTTGGTCGTTATCGATCAGTATGAACGGTATTGGTATTGGTCTGACATAACAGTATCTTTACGGTATTGGTATGACAGACGCGTATCACATCATCTTCTGGGTGATCACGCATCAAACAACATATTTAAAACGTAAACATTCAGAATAATATACACCTACTATAAGATAGTGGGTACTCAGTGTGCTCAATAATTCATAAACCCCACCCTCCTTACTGTAATAAATACATTCGTACACCTAATCGTTAAAACAATATATTGTAAATATACAGAGAAGGGTAGAGATGACCCTCTTTGGGGTCAGGTATTTTTGTTCATTCCGGACCTTTACCTTACAGTGATGAGCTTCTGTCAACGCCTAAACCGTTGCAGCCACTGACACTCCCATCAATGGCCTGCAGTAAGATCATCTAAGGGAGATACGTCAAAACAATTTATATCAACGTTCAAAAAATTATTAACAATATTTCTAAAGCTCAGAATCTCATAAAACTACTTCCGTTATATGCTAAATAGACATTAGTTTAATTTAAAATAAAATTTTTCCCAAAAAATGGTCTTTATCTCCGTAAGTGCTTCTAGAAGCACACAATCCTGGCCGAATACAGGTTATTCATAAAAATATTGTAGTAATATGTTTTTTCTTAAAGTGTGGGTTAAAATAATGTTGGATTTTTACTACTTTTTACTTCATAAAATACACCCTGTATCTGAAAGACATTTCACTAACATTTCATGTTTTCATTGAACTGACTACACAGACATCCTGGTAGTCAGATGGCCTGAACCTGACCGTCAGAAAGTTAAGGCTTTTGTTTCCCGTCTCCCGACGCACCGGGCAGGAGTACAGACAAAAATGAACACTGCAATTACTGCCAGGAAGAGGAGGACAATACATAACACATTTTATGTTTTTGTAAATGTTTTTGTTTGGACAGATTATTACAACTAGGACAGGAGAAACCACAAGCAAGATCCTGCACTAAGGAGCCACTGGCAAGCCTTGGAAGATGATTAAAAACTTGCAGCTGGCCAATGAGTTGTAACAAGCAGGTGAACAACAATAGATCTACTCAGGTGGAGGTGCAGAAGGCCTTGTGGCCGACGGTTTTATCCTTATTCCTTACCCGTTTCCCCCCCCCACGCTTCGTAATTTCCATGTATGTCATAATAACATCGTAATTATCAAAAGAATAAGAAGTTCTCTTGTGTTCTGACTTCTACCAAAATTAAAAATTCTTTGGACTTACACCTTGCTTCCCAGCTTCTGAAAGGACTACCACAATAATTACATTTAAAACAGTGTCCAGGCATTGGGCTATTTAGCCAGAATCTCGCCCCCAATCAACTTGTAAATTGAATAATCTTAGGTCTATGAGGTACCGTATTTATAAGACGAACCCATTCGCACATACTTTCTCTTACGCTCAAGCTAATAAATACGTTCACTCAAGAAGGAATAATCAAGTCTGAAAGGGATTGCGGGGTCACGTAAGTGCGACCATATTTATCCTATTCATGTAACCAACCAATTTCTCGGCGCATCTAAGCTTAAGGTTAAAAGTAGTCGGTCACTTCCCCCCTATTAATTATTACATTTTCGTTCTATTGTGCAATCCCCATTATTATCTATATCTCTTCGTTAAACTTAAGGCTTTTTATCTTTGTCTGGATGGTTTTGTCTGTATCTTTTGCTGCAACTATATTTATAATTATGCATATTAATAATCAGGCGGCCGCTGCCATTAAGTGTCAGAAAGTCCAGCGGCGACGGTGGGAATTCAACTCGTGATACGTAGAACCCAGAGTATGACGTCATAATGACGTCTACAACAGTCCTTTAGTTACTTATTGAAGGCAACAAGTTGGCCATACTTCCTTGTTAATAATTAATCCGTAAAGTAATATTATTACATATATTTTTTGTATTTTTCTTTCTGCAGAATCTCCTGGGCTACAGGGAATATTCGATGATCTAAAAACGTGATTATGAAAGGAACTGAAGAGAAGGGAAATTTGATACCCATCGAACTAGAGCTTATTAAATATCATCACCCTTAAAACATTTCATTATCGAAAATCCGTTTTGTTTTATGCGAGCACGTCTCTGTCTTTATCATTATTTGAAAAATATTTGCTAAATAACAAGATAAACAAAATATTGTACGTTATCACAGATTTGTTTCAAGTAGCCTTTAACCATGCTGTTTTTTACTGCTTTTTTGTTGACAGGGAACCATTTGAATTAAATTGATTGCCATTTCAAAAAAAGTTATTGCAGGATAAAACTTTACGCTTTTCTTAACGTCGGGTAATAATTTTTAACTCTAAACTTTTGATCTATACAGAAATAATGTTTGAATGGTGTGGTAAATCTATAGTTTACGGCTGTTCACCTTTTACGCAATCATAATTAATTATCATACAAACAAATAAATTATTTATATGATTTTAAAAGATAGGTTGTCGAAATGGTCGTACAATGCCTATTAAATAATACTACTATTCAGAACTTAAAACTACCTGAATAATAAACACAGGGGGAAACGAGATATTGTATTTTCGACTCTTTTTCATACTTAAAAAGGCGATTTCCTCTAAAAGCATTTAACTTTAATCGCAGGGGACAAGTTAAGAGTCGTTCATAAATTTAAATTTATTAAGGTTTTCTCCTTTCTACAATGACTTCGGTTGAACATATTCTACAATAAACGATTTAACTGTAGCCATCAGTGAAAAATTTGCAATACTGCAATGTGGTAATGAAATTTTTGTTTTAATGAAAATGTTTTTATTTATTTTTATTATTAAGTTCTAGGTTTGTACAATATAAAGAGAAGGAACATTAATGGCGATAGGCACAATCTTAGAAACATATTTCCGTAGAATTAGTTGCAATTTCATATAATGATAACAAATTTATCTTTGGCGAAGATGTCATGCCTTGGCTCCTTACAGACCTCTTGTAAGCATGCCCAATTTAAGATTGATTCTCGGCCGTTATGTGAATGACGTCGGGATTTTACATTGTTTATTGTATAAACATATGTTATATGTGTTTTGTGATTATATGGTTTGTTTGAGTGCGTATAGTTATTTGTATAAGTGGTGAGGGGTGATGATGAAATATAGTGTCATCATCACCCTCCCAAGCAGAATGTGTGTTAGTGAACTGTTTATTTGAACTGATTGTGTAAATTATGAATGTATATAGTTAAATTATTTATTTAAAATGGCAGTTAAAAAATAAATGTACATAGTTTAATCATGTATTTAAACTGGTAGTATTAAGTAGTTAAGTTTGTTATTCATATGTTTTTATGATCACTATGTTAATTCCCTAGTCAATATAGTCATTTTATTAATAACTGTACATGTATATAATCGAATTATTTAAATGAAATGTCTTGTTTTTTATGTTATATATATGTACATAGTTAAATTATATATTTGAGAAGTTATATTTAAAGTTATAAATGTATATAGTCCGTTAAGGTTATTTAAGCTAGCACGTTTTAGTAAATTAAGTTATTTTGTTTTCATTATTCGCATGTTTATATGAGTATACAATTGAATTACTTATATGAAATATCTAGTCTAAGTAATAATGTATATATTTAAATAATTTATATGAAATGTTTGTTTAGATTTATACAGGTATATAGCCTAAAGGGTTTATTTAAGCTAGTAAGATCTATTTAACAATCTTTTTATTTAATTGTTTCATTGTGCTCATGTTTTTATTACTAGTCAAAATAGTCTGTTTATATTGTTTAAAAATGTTCTAGCCGCCAAAAATTCTCTATAAAAATTGTTATTAAACCCCTCAGGAGCGGTCCATCCCGGAAACGTTATAATATAATTATAATTATAACGGCTAAAGATCTGTAAGGGGACCTGTTGTGGTAGAAAAAAAAATATTAATTTAGAAATTTATTAAAACAAATAATTTGATAAATAAAAAATAAAATAAAAGCAAACGCTGTAGGAGGTTTACACCGAAAAACAGCAAAAACACAAATAACAAAATCAATGGTGGCCGAATATCTATAAAAGTACCCCATCTACCCTAATTTGGATTAGATTATTAATAGCATGTGTAGTTTGATGGAAGATTATCCAGTATTCCACCGATTAACCAGAATTTTTTTAATACTTTTTTTAAAGATTTTATACGATATACTGATAAATAGAAAAAAAGTACAATACGACATGGATACCCCTCTGTCGGGAGTTAACTAAAATGAGAAACAAAGTAACCGAGATCAAAAATTCATTAGTTTTTATTTAAAAAAAATAATTTTAATGGTTCGGTAGAAAATTGATCAAAACACCGGAATACCATTTTTGGAAATAATGAATTTAACTAACGTTTATTACACGGAAATTATAAATGATGGGGTGAGTGTGGAGATCAATCCTTTTTAAAAAAGTGTAGAGATTAGTGACCGTTAATCGATAGTATCGGGTTGTCCGGAAAATAATGCAGGATTTTAAGTTTTCATTAAAAAAAATCTATATAAAATATTCTGTTTACGTTTACAGGATTACTCATNTGGGAAATTATTTTGATTAAAGAACATTGCTTTAAAGTAACTAGTTTCTTTTTTTTTGTTTAATACCAAAATCCTGCATTATTTTCCGGACAACCCAATAAGAGTTTCAATTCATATGGAAAAGGTTACATTTGAATTGGAAAGGTATCAACTCATGAAAAGGATTAAATTTGACGTCGTAAGGTTTTTAACTAATATGGAAATGGTTAAATTTTAATTACAAAGGCATCATCAACTCACATATAATTGGTTACATATGTAATGGGGAGTGGTTTCAACATATGGAAGAGGTTAAATTTAACTTGGAAAGAGTTTCAACTCATAGGGAAAAGATTACATTTGAATAGGAAAGGTATAAAGTCATGAAGAGGATTCCATTTAACTTGTAGTTTTATCTCAACGAAAAACTATAATTAATTGAAAGATTTATTGGTCAAGCGGACCACGAAAACTATTAAATTTAGCAAGTAAAAATTAAGTATATATTCACTAAGGCTCTCCGTGGCCATTTCATTTGCCGGCCGAGAATCAAATAGATTACACGACATTTGAAGAAATGATGATGGTGTCTAGGCGAAGAAAAAGAAGCTTTTCAAGTACATTTTATTAGGTTTCGTGGTCCGTTTGACCAAATAAATTCTTTGCCAATTAATTAAGGTATTGGTTGAGATAAAAAAAGGAATTGAAAAGTGGCAAAAAGGAGGGAAAATTAAAAAGGTGGGGTTGAGTTGTGAAATTAGTGTCTGAGTGGGTCAAAGTCACGATAGCTCAAGTGGTAGAGTAGCAGCGTATCTAGCCAAAGGTCGTGGGTTCGAATCCCATTCGTGACACTGACTTTTTTATCTCAACTAAAACCCTTAATTAATTGAAATAGTGAATTACATTTAACATGGAAATGGTATGAACTTATATGGAAAGGATTACATTTGACTTGGAAAGGCTACACCTCATATGTAAAATGTTACATTTGAATTGGAAAGGTATCAACTCATGAAAAGTTTCAACTCATATGGAAGAGGGTAAAATTTGACTTGGAAACGGTTTCAACATATCTTTTTAACCCTTTCCACCACCTCGCCGTACCTGAGGAAGACCCCATACCGGCGGACAAACGCTTTAGCTTAATCGAATTTGAATATCTAAGGGATTTCAAACAAATGGGATAAAAATACCTCTCAACGATCAACATATATGGAAATGGTTACATTTGAGTTAGAAAGGCACCAACGCATATGAAATGGGTTACATTCGTCTCGGAAAGGGTTTCAACTGAAGGGGTTATATTTAACTAGCAAAGGGTTTCAACTCATTTGGAAAAGGTTACATTAGAATTAAAAAGGTATCGTCTCATGAAAAGGATTAAATTTTTTAAAGCCGCGGTCGTGGGTTCGATTCCCACCGTCGCCTCTGGCCCTTTTTTCCCGATAACCCCCAATTAGAACGACATATATAAGAATTCGTCATGGCTAATATGCAAAGATCATAAGGCCAAAAAAAAAAAAAATGATGGTTAGGCAGAAAATTTATCAAAACAATAACTTTATTTAAAACAATTAATTTATTTAATAATTTATTACATGGTTGTGCTCATAAAATTTAACTAATAATTTATTACATGGTTTTGCTCAAAATAATGCATTAAGAACAAAAGAGGCTTTGCGATTGTGATACTGATTTGTGAAACGTTGGCACTATAAAGAAAATGATTTCCTAAACCTACTTCATACCAGATCAACCTCACGATCTCTTAATAATCGTTAATTGACGGTCACTAAATACTACACACATTTATTAATATATTTTTCCTTACGGACCTCACGTAAGTGTACGGGATGATACAACTTGGCCGTTTAAAAATAAGGCATAACTGTGAGTTGATCGTACCTCAGAAAACGTTGTTATGAAAAGCTAAAATAACTTCCTTCTCAGGTGTATGTCAAAATTCTTTATCACCCCGGGGCAAAAGGGAACAATTGGGCAAACGGCTGACATATCGGGAATAAATAGTCGTCAGCGCAATGACCTTTCCCGACGAATGGAAGGCCTGCATCGGATTGAACGGACGGGAAAAGTGAAACGTTATCGTCTCAGAACACTCCACCGCCCCCAACCGAGCTTTGTTTTTCATACAATTTCTCGAAAGGGGCTTTCAAGCTGTCCGCGGACCTCCGACCGCTTGAAACCGGCCAAATCTACGTCCCTCGCAGAATGCATTAGCCAACAATTGAAAATGATAAAATTCCGCTCAGTAAACCTCCTACTGCTCTTTTGTTTTTGCCTTAAGTATATTGTTTATTTCCAAGAAATGGTTATTTTTTCTTTTCTCACTTTGATTAATAAGCCGCAATTAATTACAACTGATAAATTACATCATCTAAACCAGCTACACAACGTGCACAATATTCATGGTAAACTTGATCATTTAGGAAACTGCTTCCGTATAAGATCCGGAGCTGACTAAATCCGGAAATTGGAAACTAAACACCCTACGAGTTGGCCGTCCACTAATTGAGTTTGGGAGAACAAGGCGCTGGCTGACCGGACTAATGAAGTCTGGGGGTGCGTAGGCTCAACCTGTAGAAGCCATTAGGTGATTGCAGGCTTGGACATGATAAATGGTCCGGCCTCAACCCTCCTCGTTGGAATAATTTACCATCCAACTCGATGCGAGATAAAAGGAACACCTTCGGCCGTATCATGTGTAACCCATAAAACAATTTGTCCTAAAACCCAACGCAAAAAGACCACATTTTGGTTACTTCTATATTGACTGCTTCTTTGTACACTTTTTTTACAATGTACACTTTGGTTAGCAACAGTGTTCAACAAATCATTGGCAAAAACACAATGCAATATTAGTTGAGTCTTAAGTCTACTAAAATCCAATTATTTCTTTTGTGAATGTTAATATTACATATATAATTATCATTGCAAATTATTTGCAATTATTTAATTAAATCTATATATGTATAAGCTATTGTTTCAACGAATTTTGTACCATTAAGCAACGCAAACCTGTGATTTTGACAAAAAACAAATGGTATCACGATGGGATAGGATACAAGCACTTAATTGTGCAAATCAAAAATAAAATAATTGCACAAACATTACAATTAACAAAATAATTATGCTCAAAAATGCAGGTGTGAATTTAAATACTAGTTAAATTCACTAGTTTTCATGGTCCGCTTGAGCAATTAATATCTTTCAATTAATTAAGGTTTTGAGTTGAGATAAAACCGAAAACCTAAAAAAAATCTCAACTGGACCGAAGTCACCATAGCTCAAGTTGTAGAGCAGCGTTTCTAGCCGAAGATCGTGGGTTCGAATCCCGCTCGTGAACTGACGTTTTTATTTCAACTAAAAACTTTAATAAATTGAAATATTGATCAAGCGGACCATTAAAACTTGTGAATTAATAAGTAAAAAAATGAAGTATATCTTCACTCAAGCTCTCCGTTGTCGCCGAGAATCAAATAGATTATATTACTTTTGAAAAATGGCAAAAAGGAGGAAAAATTCAAAAGGTGGGTTTGAGATGGGAAGTTAGTGGCCGAGAGGATCGAAGTCACGATAGCTCGAGTGGTAGAACAGCGGCGTATCTAGCCGAAGATCGTGGGTTCGAATCCCACTCGTGACACTAACTTTTTCATTTCAACCAATACCTTAATTGAATTGTGTTAAATATTTTTATGCCAAATTTTATAATTATTTAGTGGTCTATTGACCAAATTACTTCTTTCAATAGGTAATCATTTTATGTAAGGTTTTGGTTGAAATGAAAAAGTTAGTGCCACGAGCGGGATTCGAACGCACGACCTTCGGTTAAATACGCCACTGCTCTACCACTGGACTTCGATCCCCTGACTTTTTCATTTCAACTAATACCTTACAAAATCACTAATTTGAAATTAATAATATTATCCAAATCTACACCAGTTCTAAGCTTTTAAAAGTTTCTTCTGTTTATTAATTTATCATTAAATAATACATATTTACAATATATAATTTTGTGGTTTCAGTAAATAATAAATTGTTTTTCTTCTTACACATTTAATATAACATCTTTAAAATAACAGTTATAATTAATTTAGTTTAACAAACAATTAATGCTTAATTTTAAATTAATTAATTTTTTTTAATGTAAGGTTTTGGTCGGAATGAAAAAGTTAGTGCCACGAGCTGGATTCGAACCCCGAACGTTACTCTACCACCTCTCAAGTTGTAGAGCAGCGGCGTATCTAGCCGAAGGTCGTGGGTTCGAATCCCGCTCGTGACACTGACTTTTTCATTTCAACCAAAACCTTACATAAAAAGATTAATTAATTTATAATTATGCTTTAATTGTTTTTTTTTTTTTTGTTTTAAAATAGAAAAATTAATGAATAACGACGAGAACAGCGCATAAGTGACATAGCCAGCTTAATAGCCTAAATTGATGATCTTCAGGAATTGTGGTAAAATAAATTAATCTGAGGAATGGCTCTATACTCTTCTAGATTTTCATTTCTGTGGTTCTATACTGGAATAGGTGTGTGAGCGCACAGAATTATTTAGCAACACACATTCACAACTTACTTCAGTGAACAGGTTTACAGGGCTATGCTGGGTCTGAACAAAATCTGAAGACTTTTGTTGTTGGACCAGCTAAGAGGTACTTCCCATGGAGAACCGGAGATATTCACAAATGTATGAAGGTCCTCCCTGGTCTTTAAATTGCACAGAAAACACCCAGTCAAGATGAAGTGCCTTTACAATTAACATATCAAGTTTATGATAGCGTGTAGGGGGTAGGCTACCCAAATAGACAATAAGCCCCCGATTAAACTTTCTTCACTTTTATGAAAATAAAATAGTTCATTGGAAGGAGTCTATGAGGTCTATGCAGTCTATTTTTTCAGTTTAGAAATATTTTGGAGCCACATATGGAATTCATTGTTTCTGTTTGCAGCGATTCTGGATGGAATTGTGTCCCAAGCTGAGACGGAATTTACAACTTTTTTGCCAGCTAGTTTATAAATTGTCACTGTAAACTATTTTCAAATTTTGCTTACCGGTGAGTACGAGAACATAGCTGACTAAGTGGACATATGTCGCAAATGAGGCAACACCCATTGCCACATCATTACTTAGGCCACTGAAACAAAAGAAAAAATAAATGTGAAAAAAATTAAATAAATAAATTATTTACAATAACTTGTTTACACGCCAATCACTCAATTAGGGTGAGGAGTACTCAACACATCACCCTTTCTAATCTAATTTGCAATCGAAAGTATACTCAATATTCACTTATCAGCTCACATACACTAATAACACATTTGCTCTAATATATATAAAAAAGAACCAAAATTAGAATCAAGTAATATGTATAATAAAGCAGCCCTGTTTCTTCCAAAAATTTGAACAGAATCACTCAAGCACGTCGTCAAAGATTTGCTCCCGAATGGCATATACTCCTTGTATTACTTTTATTTCCCCATAAAGTTGCTTCTGGCAAGAGAGTGGTTGTTAATGTTAATTCTAAGTAGTTGTACTCATTTGCGATTTTGATAGGGTGCTTGTCGTAGAACCATTTTTCATGTACGCCATATCAAGTATCAGAAAACTAAGCATAACCACTGATAATATATTAGGGGTATTTGTGTTAACTCTTTTCAGCCTGTTAAGTCCTGTTAGATCGAGAAAAATGATGACGAAGACTTGTACGAATCGGCTAGCAACCTCGATCTAACAGGGTAGGGCTAATGCTAGATATTAGGTCGAAAATGTAGTCACATTGCTATCCGTTAGGGCGGAGGTAACCAACATGGCAGCCATGAATTGAACAGCTGTTTTTTGTTTAAACGTATTTTTATTCTTCAATACGCGTTAATTAAATCAGACTAATACATTTCTTTTTTTAATTTCTGACTTGTCCTTGTACTCTCATTCATAATAGATACATCTTTTATCTTATAAAGTTGTAGGCTGTTAGACAATAGGATGCAAGTTAGATATATAGGCACGAATTGTCGAAAACGAGTCATTTGCTAGTACTTTTCGAGTGCATAGGTAGCATTTTGAATGAAAGAGTTGATTAATTTCCCTTTTTTATTAACTTCTGGCATCTTATAATTTAGCACAAAAAACCCAAACAAATTACAACAAGCCTAAATAAATTATTTACAATAAGTTGTTTAAACGAGTTTATTTTATATATAGCAATCTGTACAAAAATGTGCATTGAGTAAATAGTATAGATATATACAAAAATGAGAGATTTGAAAAACCAGGAGGTAGAAAACCAAGCAGTGCTGGACCTCTGTTTTATTTAATTGGGTGGGCTAAGATTCCCCACTTAAATAGCTGTTAAATTGCTGTTGTAATATATTTAATAAAGCAGCCCTGTTTCTTCCCAAACTTTTCACAAGTTCAATCAAGCACAATTGACATGTTAGCATAATGACAATATTTTTGTAACTTTTTTATAAAGTATGACATATATGTTGGCTTTGGCCCAAAATTAATCGTCTATGTAAGTCTATTAGTAGTCTTGTGATCCCTTATATTACAAAACAAGTGTTCAATAGTAAAAAACCCACTTGGGTGAAAGAATTTTAACATCAAAATACACTGATTTGAAAAATGTTCTCCACTTTTGTTCAAAGGGTTCCTTCAACATATATAATAATATAAGCACGTATGGTGTGATTAATTTACTAATTTTAGGTTTAATTAAGTCGAGAAACTGCTTACTGCTGATACCTTCAAGAAGCCCTTTAATCAAGCAGGCTAACACCGTTGAGTAAATGAAGTTAATTTCCCGTAATAATTATATCCATAATTGTAGTTTTTAGACAATTTGTTTAGAACTAGTTTTAAACGCGATTAGGTGAAACTCAGAATTACTGAACATTTGATCAAAAAGAAAAAGACTCACGAAAAACGCATAACGACAAATAAATAAAATTTCAGTCAAACACATTTAAACAGTTGCATACGTTAAATATACCATTTCCCAACAGATATATTAAATAAGTTAAGTAGTACATAAACATAAAAAACTGCATGAAAAACAACAAATACCACGTCCAAACCTGAACAAAAACCTAGTGGCCAGAACTTCTTCCCACTTTAGCTGACTCGATTATCACCTGAACCGTATTAGATTCAATTCATACGTAAAGAGATACATTTGTCTTAATATTGGGTTGTCCGGAAAATAATGCAGGATTTTAAGTTTTCATTAAAAAAAATCTATATAAAATATTCTGTTTACGTTTACAGGATTACNGTATGGGAAATTATTTTGATTAAAGAACATTGCTTTAAAGTAACTAGTTTCTTTTTTTTTGTTTAATACCAAAATCCTGCATTATTTTCCGGACAACCCAATAAGAGTTTCAATTCATATGGAAAAGGTTACATTTGAATTGGAAAGGTATCAACTCATGAAAAGGATTAAATTTGACGTCGTAAGGTTTTTAACTAATATGGAAATGGTTAAATTTTAATTACAAAGGCATCATCAACTCACATATAATTGGTTACATATGTAATGGGGAGTGGTTTCAACATATGGAAGAGGTTAAATTTAACTTGGAAAGAGTTTCAACTCATAGGGAAAAGATTACATTTGAATAGGAAAGGTATAAAGTCATGAAGAGGATTCCATTTAACTTGTAGTTTTATCTCAACGAAAAACTATAATTAATTGAAAGATTTATTGGTCAAGCGGACCACGAAAACTATTAAATTTAGCAAGTAAAAATTAAGTATATATTCACTAAGGCTCTCCGTGGCCATTTCATTTGCCGGCCGAGAATCAAATAGATTACACGACATTTGAAGAAATGATGATGGTGTCTAGGCGAAGAAAAAGAAGCTTTTCAAGTACATTTTATTAGGTTTCGTGGTCCGTTTGACCAAATAAATTCTTTGCCAATTAATTAAGGTATTGGTTGAGATAAAAAAAGGAATTGAAAAGTGGCAAAAAGGAGGGAAAATTAAAAAGGTGGGGTTGAGTTGTGAAATTAGTGTCTGAGTGGGTCAAAGTCACGATAGCTCAAGTGGTAGAGTAGCAGCGTATCTAGCCAAAGGTCGTGGGTTCGAATCCCATTCGTGACACTGACTTTTTTATCTCAACTAAAACCCTTAATTAATTGAAATAGTGAATTACATTTAACATGGAAATGGTATGAACTTATATGGAAAGGATTACATTTGACTTGGAAAGGCTACACCTCATATGTAAAATGTTACATTTGAATTGGAAAGGTATCAACTCATGAAAAGTTTCAACTCATATGGAAGAGGGTAAAATTTGACTTGGAAACGGTTTCAACATATCTTTTTAACCCTTTCCACCACCTCGCCGTACCTGAGGAAGACCCCATACCGGCGGACAAACGCTTTAGCTTAATCGAATTTGAATATCTAAGGGATTTCAAACAAATGGGATAAAAATACCTCTCAACGATCAACATATATGGAAATGGTTACATTTGAGTTAGAAAGGCACCAACGCATATGAAATGGGTTACATTCGTCTCGGAAAGGGTTTCAACTGAAGGGGTTATATTTAACTAGCAAAGGGTTTCAACTCATTTGGAAAAGGTTACATTAGAATTAAAAAGGTATCGTCTCATGAAAAGGATTAAATTTTTTAAAGCCGCGGTCGTGGGTTCGATTCCCACCGTCGCCTCTGGCCCTTTTTTCCCGATAACCCCCAATTTGAACACACAAGAATTCGTACTATGGCTAATATGCAAGATCATAAGGCCAATAAAAAAAAAAAAAAAAAATTTAAAGTTTCAGCGTATGGAAATGGTTACATTTGAATTAGAAAGGTTTCAACTGATATGAAATAGGTTATATACGTTTCGGAAAAGGTTTCAACATATGGAAGGGGTTACATTTAACTTCGACAGGTTACAACTCATATGGAAAAGGTTTCATTTGAATTAGAAAGGTTTCAACTCATATGAAATAGGTTACATACGTTTTGGAAAAGGTTTCAACATATGGAAGGGGTTACATTTAACTTCGACAAGTTACACCTCATATGGAAAACGTTACATTTGAATTGGAAAGGTATCAACTCATGAAAAGTTTCAGCTCATATGGAAGAGAGTAAAATTTGACTTCGAAAGGGTTTCAACATATATGGAAATGGTTACATTTGAGTTAGAAAGTACCAATGCATATGAAATGGGTTACATTCGTATCGGAAAAGGTTTCAACATACAGAAGTGGTTACATTTAACTAGCAAAGGGTTTCAACTCATGTGGGAAAGATTTCATTTTAATTAGAAAGGTATCACCTCATGAAAAGAATTAAATTTTTTTTTTAATGTTTCAGGGCATTGAAATGGTTACGTTTGAATTAGAAATGTTTCAACTTATATGAGTTGTATGACTAGGTTACATACGTCTTGGAAAAGGTTTCAACATAAGGAAGGGGTTACATTTAACTTGGAAAGGGTTTCAACTAATATGGAAACTATTTGATTTAATTTTGAAAGGGTTGGTTACTCGGAGCGTATGTGATTTGTAAAACTTTACAATTGACTTAAAAATTAACAGTAATTATTAATTAATAAGCATTATTAACCAAATGAGAAATAGCTGAACATAATGAAAAAAATTTACAGGCATAATATTATTATTTCTTATTTAGCCAAGTTAGGGGATAAAACGGACAGGAATGACAATAATTCACGGGCCTTTCCCTAAAACTCTAGACTGTTCGATAGGTTCAGTATATGTATGAAAACTGTTGGAACGTCCAGGTTAGGAAAATCTGGATGATCAGAAATGATATTTTTTTAAAATTCTTTACTAAACCTAATACAACTGTATATTACATTAGGTCTACAAATCCCAAAGCGTTAAAACATCGTTCCGGAGAATTATGAAGTTAAAGATAACCCTAACGTGACCTGATTTAAAAAAAAACTTATACAACTAAATAGTCTCCCTTTGTAATTAAGATTTTGAAGAAATATTACAAATAAGATTGTAAAATAATATCACTTTCAATAAAGAGTGTTTCAACAAAAATCAATTAACTCTAGTTTTTTAAACATTTTCTAATTATCACTGAAGAGCACATTCAACTAATTGAACACAGGGTTTTCAGTCTCTAACATTTAGAAAACTAAGAAAATAGTCACCGGAGAGCAGAATTGCTTTAAAATACTACCGTCTAAGAGTAGAACAGTAGAAATAACAGTAAAATAAAAGCTATCCTCCTTGACTTAGCAAAACATAGAGGAAAATAAATTCTTCCTCATTAGACTTCAATTCCTCTTAAGACTTAATATTCTCGTTTAGAACATTGCCACGTGCCTTCATAATGAATTGAATCTGTTTAAAGTTTTAGTTATATCAGACAGAGGTAGTCTGAATCAAAATTAAGCTCTCTGTAGAACAAATATTGCTCGTTATTATCGTCACTCCTAACGCATTAATATTTTTTCCTTACAATATCCAGAATTTTTTTTTAAAGCAGAATAGCCAATTTTTAATATTATCTTCCTAACGTGTAAATCATTGGTCGCTAATAGTTTGATGATGTCTCTAAACCATGGCAAGTTCTTTTCTATTGTGTACAGTGCTATATTTGTTTGTCAAATGTGACTGTACTCTCATGAATGTTAGTATTTAGTCGAGAGGCAGTTTAATTGTGAAAGTGAAGTCATATCCGGTTTCTAGATACACAATACTGATGGCGATACAGACTAAAAGGCGAAACAACTCTTTACGAACGTATATTGGAAATTTTCATCACTGTGATGATGTTAAGACTCCATAAAATAAGAGTGAACATGAATAACATGACTTAAACACATCTATTTTGGTAGAAAACGCTATTGAGCTTTCGTCAAAGATTTTATCCCAAATTGCATATACTCCTTGTATTACTTTCGTTATTTTCCCGGAAAGTTGCTTCTGGCAAGAAAGAGTGGGTTTTAATGTTAATTCTAAGTAGTTGTACTCATTTGGGATTTTGATAGGGTGCTTGTCGTAGAACCAGTTTTCATGTACGCCATCAAGTATCAGAAAACGTAAGCATAGCCACTTATAATATATTAGGGGTATTCACAATCTTTGTGAACCTTAAGAACTCTGTTAAGTCCTGTTATATTGAGAAAAATGATGACGTAGACTTGTACAAATCGGCTAGTAACCTTGATCTAACAGGGTAGGGGTAATGCTAGATGTTAGGTCGAAAATGTAGTCACATTGCTATCCGTTAGGGCGGAGGTAACCAACATGGCAGCCATGAATTTAACAGCTGATTTTTGTTTAAACGTATTTTTATTCTTAAATACGCTTAAATACTCCAAAACCTTTCTCCCCTAAAGAAGTCAAGCAGGCCATCCTAAACCTTTCCAAAAAGAAATGTCCAGGNCATACCGACCTAAATGTCCCTTTTGTTACCGAGCTAGCCCAATCCCGCTACAAAACGTACCATTCCAACTACTCCATCATCCGAACCCTTTCGTCCAAAACCTGTCATCCACCACATTACCTAATAATCCCAACAGAAGACTGAAGCGTCGGTGGCCCCGCGACAACCTTAACAATTGACATCGGTCTCCTACGATGGAGTACATCTCGCTCATCGTATTGATTAACTAACGGCTACCATCACTGGATGGTAATTGTTCAAGTTTTCACGCTACCGTTAATAATTTTATATGTAAATACTATCCGTTTTACTTGTTGCGTCGAAGAATGCAGTTGTAAAAAACAAATAAAAAGTTTAAAAAAAAATACGCATTAATTAAATCAGACCAATACATTTCTTTTGTTAATTTCTGATCTGTCCTTACAGTCTCATTCATGATAGTTACATCGCCCATCCTATGAAGTTGTTGGTTGTTAGACGTTAGGATACAAGTTAGGTATAATAAACAACCTAATATAAATAGACGTATATAGAAAACCTACAACTACAGACACTATGATACCAGCGGATTATTCCCATCCATGGTCCCAAAAGGCTGCTGGTTTCATTTGGCTCATAGACCGGATGTTAAAACTTCCGCTAACACCTGATAACTCTAAAAAATAATTAAAAACTATTAAAACCTTAGCAAAAACAATGGGTATCAAGAAATATTTATTTATAGGTTGCTAGTTAAAAGAATAAAAAAATTAACTTTAAACGAATCAACAATAGGACTAGCCACCCCACCACAAATGAATCATTAGATTTCCGTTGTTTGCCGTACATTGGTGAACTATCAGAAAAAAATTAGCAAAATTTTTAAACAAGAAGGTTTTAGAATAGCTTTTAGAAGTACGGGTTCACTTAAAAACATCCTCTCAAAACCTAAAGACAAAGTAGACAACTTGGCAAAAAGTGGGGTTTACCAACTCAATTGTAATGATTGTGATATTAAATATATAGGACAAAGCGGTAGAGAAATAAAAACAAGAGTAAAAGAACCTAGAAGCCTAAATTGAGCAAATTTTCGGAATTGAAGGACCATCTAAAAGAAACAAAACATAATTTCAATTCAAATTTAAATACAAGAGTGTTGCATAGTTTCAACAAAGGGAAAGAACTAGATTGGTTTGTGAAATTTGAAATTAAAATATGTAAAATTGAACATGGTGATAAATGCATTAATAATATAACAGATTTTGATCTACCCCCCATTTTAAATATGTACATAAATAATATCAAATATCCAAATAATTAAACTAATTATTTTAATTGTTATTATTTTTATAGTAATTTAATAATATTAAGTATTTCCTAGTATAATATTAATTTGTGTTATAATTTCCGCGTTTCGCACGTTCAAATTGAGGGCAATTAAAAAAATCAGCTGCTAATTGGAACGTGGCGTTGGCGGAGGTATCATGGGGTTCACTTTGGCAATTCATGTCGAGAGGCGTGGTTGTAGAAGTCCTTCAACCTGATGATGGGCTAAAAGGCTCGAAATCCGGATCGTTGCAAAACAACTTACTGTGAGTAGGAACTATCTTTTTAGGAAGGATTGAACACCGCACTCACTCCATCATTTATCATTTCTACAAGTTAGGTATGTCGGTACGAATTGAAGCGAGTCATTTGCTAGTACCTTTCGAGTGCATAGATAGCATTTTGAATGAAAGAATTGATTAATTTTCCTTTTTTATTAACTTTTGGCATCTTATAATTTAATACATACATACAATAGAAAACCCAAACAAAGTACAACAAGCCTTCAAGGACTGTTATAGCTTCATTTTTGGTTCTACCAGCCGCCACGCGCAGCATTGCGGAAAAATTAACGTTTAACATGCTAAGAAAAGAAGATCTTAGTGGACATTTTTCTATTAGAGTTAACACGAGTTAACATCTTACAAACATAGAGAATATCCGTATGGAGGTGATGATTCAAATTTGGGCAATATCGATCAAAAGTGATGTGAGGTTTGAGCATCTTTATTGTCCAATTAGTTTTTATATTGTCGATTATCCCTGATAAGTCGGATATCTAATCGTTCGGAGGGGATCGAAATCTTTAATTACGTTGGAATTTCTTTCCAGGAGGGAGTGGATTTTCAATTAAGGGCATTCTCGGACCCCCGGGGGACAACTGTTGCCAAAATCCGAATAAAGCCTTGTTTATATAAATAAGAGAGCTTTCAAGTTCACACTTTTGGCCGGAGGTGGGGACTAGGAAATTTGGACCCCGTCCAATAGTGTGAGTAAGGGCTCTCTCTGGCAAGAGTTGCACTGTTCACAGATTACTGCGAAACGGAAACGGGGACGGCGTAGTGGTCGTCCTTTCCCTTTCCACTATTTCATTACATTTTACGATTGAGTAGTTTTGAAAATAATAACTTTATCGTACCGTTTATTATGTTATCACTCCAGTTTTTTTCAAAATAAATTTTTTTGTTTATAATTAATTTATAAACCTTGTAATTGGCTCACAAGACCTCCTAAATTGGCGAATTTGACATTTATTCATTTGCAACCTGGGATAATGTTTAGATAAAAGTTAAACGCTGTAATAAAAGTCTGTTTTATGTTAACTAGGAGGAAAAAACGATTGTTTCCCGTAGCTTTTGTTTCCCCTCGTCGTAGAGATTTTGTTTTTATCGGTTTTTATTGATTTGATCTGTGATCCTACTGTATTGTTATTTAAATTTTAAAATAAGTTAATTGTGTATATATATATTTGGAAAACGTACTGTGATCACATGTACCTGAAAAACTAAAAAAGGAGGATTTTATTGGTTTTTAGACATATATGAGGTAACCTTTCTCGACCACGTTTTTTAATTTTTATTTTTACTGTAATTTTAGCTATAATTTTTAATTATTAATGTATTCAATTTAAATCAATATTTAGATGCTGAGCCCCAAAAAACATAACGTACTTCTGTGCCCAAAACACCATGTTGTTTAATTTCCTATTAAGGTTTTAAAGTAAGATATCCAATTATTGTTGTAATTATTGTTTTTTCATGTTTTAATTGTTTGTTTATATGATAATAAAACAGGCCCTGAAGATGACAGTATAAAACTGTCGAAAGCTCGGCGAAAACCGTAAGGAAGTTTTCTCTGTGACCTCTTCCGAAGATCCTCTGAAAAGACTTCTTGTATCCAGCAGGTCGAAAATCTAGTTCATCGTTTGTTACGGCCGTAACATCGTTAAAAAGTCTGTTATTAAACCATATTGCTTTAGATAACATATTTTAATATGTGTTAGATGATGACTGGACCATTTTTCTATTCATGAATAATCCGGATCAAGGTACAGTCTTGATAACAAAAAAGTCTAAACCCGGGAACACACTTACCCGACGCTACGCGATGCTACCCTTTGGTCCATGCCTTGCCACGTTTTGGTAGGGCGTGCACATCTATGCGACTTCAAGCGCACGCAGTCACACACCGTCTATCAGAAATCGGTATCACAATCGCAATGCCTCTTTTGTTCTTAATGCATTATTTTGAGCAAAACCATGTAATAAATTGTTTAACTTAATTGTTTTAAATAAAGTTATTCCGGTATCTGCCTAACATCATAATTAAATAATTTTTATAAAAACTCATGAATTTTTGATCTCCTTTAATTTGGTTTATATTAAAATAATAATGCTATGATTAATATAACGACAAAATCACATATACATAGTTTGAAATAAACTACAAAAAACATGGGTGTCCTGTTCTGACACTACTCGACGAAAAAGGTGTAATTTTATGAGCACAATTAAATTAGTTAAATTCGCCGACTAGCCCAATTAAATTCGTTATATCAATAAATCGTATTCCGGTGTTTTGACAAATTTTCTGTTAAATCATTAGACTTATTTTTTTTAATAATGAATTTTTGATCTCGCTTATGGTTTGGTTATTATGTTGTAATTATTAATAATATAATTGAATAAAAGTTTGAGTGTCCGGTTCTTTTGTCTTCGACTGTACTCGATGCTACCCGACGAAAATCTGGACAGTGGGGATCGCAGAGCGTAGAGTAGGGTAGCATTGCATATCATCGGGCAGATGTGCACGGTGGTAATACAATCTTATGGAAAAATGGACTTTGGATTTCGTCACGTAGGCTCGGATAGCGCCGCATGGCGTTGCATCTGTTAAGTGCGTTCCTGGCTTAATTCAGTTGCGACTGCCAAGCTTTCGGTCAGTTTTAAGGACATCATCATGGCCAATATTAATTTCAAATAATATAAAAACAATTTGTACAAATTATTTAAGAATCTATATAACTACATAGAACTTAGAAAACACATCTCTGCAAATTAACATATCTAAGTTTCTTTTACAGGCGATCTCCGATTTCTTTGAAGTCCGACTCAAGATTAAAACTATAGTAACATTTCGGAAGCATATTGAGCAAGTGGCTTGTAATGGATACCACAATTTGGGCTTTATTAAAAGGAAAACCTCAGACTTTACAAATTTGAAATTAAAATTATCTTTTTCGGTATAGCTAGGAGTACTTTGAACTACTCATCCTCTGTTTGGTTTCCTTGGCATTGGCAGTATTATTCAATCCAATTGGAAAAGATACAAAAAAGTTTCATGAGAAATATGGTTTTTAAAATATGGCTCAGATGGGAGGAAAAGGAATATGACATATGGGTTTTTTTTTATGGAAGTTGGTTAATGGGCTCTATTATTGTCCGGAATTATTAAGTAAAATTTCCTAGTTAAACGAACAGAAATGTTAAAATGTTTTATTCTGATTTTATCAAACTCTTTGCGGACAGGGTAGGTCAATCTCTTTTCATCACTGCTTTTGAGCACAATTTTGGCAGCATAGTATTTCTGGGCTGTAAAGTTGTCAAATAACTTCTGCTATTTCTATTAAGTTTATATTTTGTATTGTATGTACCAGGCTTACTTTTAACTTTGCACTTGGTACATGTTATGCTTCTTATAAATGGCATACATATTTCAAACTACATACATGTTAATGTTCATACTACACAAATGTTAATATGTTAATTATTATGTAAGACAGTACTACTTGGGAATTTTCCTGTTAATAATAAATAGGACTGTAACAGTGTTTCAGCCATATCTCTGTGGCTCTCCTGTCGTTAGCAAATCCTCTTTTTATAATTAATAAGACATTCATAAATTGAAGTAGGAAGTTGGCGTCCGAGTGGATGGAAGTCTCGATAGATCAAGTGGTAGGGTAGCGGCGTATTTAGCCGAAGTTTGTGGGTTCAAATCCCGCTCGTGAAACTGGCATTTTTTATCTCAACTAAAAACCTTAATTAATTGTAATGTATTAATTGGTCAAGCGGACCACGAAATTAGAGAATATAATGTACTAATTGGGTTTGTTCAGTTGCTACTCCACCATTTTTATCTACGTATCTCTATAAACGTAGTAGCAGTTTTAACTACTTCTAATCCAACGGAATCCCACTGCTTCGATGAATGAAATTTTCGTATTAATGAAACTATCGTTGGTAATGGTTCAATCGCCTCGGTTTTTGTCGAACATAAGTTCAAACAACAGAGATTAGGGGGACCGCGGTAGCCGAGTGGTTAGCATGAGAGACTCTCACGCCGCGGTCGTGGGTTCGATTCCCACCGTCGCCTCTGGCCCTTTTTTCCCGATAACCCCCAATTTGAACAGCATATATAAGAATTCGTCATGGCTAATATGCAAAGATCACAAGGCAAAAAAAACCAGATTATTAAACGGTATAAAAAATTAATAACTACAAGTATTCCTCAAATGTGCGGGGGTTAAAGCGAACATACTTTAACAGAAACAAGACGGTGGAAATATTGAAATGGAAAAAGCACAGACGTTTGCCCAAATGGTAAATTGGATCAATTAGTTCGACTTAGAAACTCATCACTCGTTCTCCCTTCACCCTTAGCCACCCCCTGCTCACAACAATCACAACTAAAAGGTTCAACCAAAGTCGCAGGTAACGGTTAACAACCAAGGAAAATTTCACTCAAGACAACTGGGCTTCGGCTAAAGCCTAGATATTTTTGTATTAATAATAATAATAATAATAAGTTATAAGCTAAGCGGTTTACCTAAATCCGTTTAAACAGGAATAAAATATTAAGGGTAGTCGACGGGCTAGGGGCTCATTGTGCCTTTTCACTCTCTCCACCATTGTGAACATAGTGAGCTTAGCATGTAGCACCTTCCTAACAAATTTGCCCACCTCAAGTTGAATAGATTTATGAGGTTTTTGTTACATAAATTTATCTCCACAGTTTAATCAACAAATTTAGAAAAAGCTGGGAAAAAGCCATTTGGCGTGTAAATATATATATTATTTAATAACAAAAATAAAAATATAATTGAACAGTAGACCCAAAATCCCATGCAAAGAACTATCTTAAGCTATGTTGCGTGATTCAAACTGAATATAACAAAAACACAAATATGTAAATATATTGTAGAAAATGTATTATATTTTTATTATCTGGTTTATTTTCCAATGGACGGTTTTGCTGTAAAATAAACAAATTTTCGGTGCTTCCAGCTAGGAATAGAATAAAATTCCGAAATCGTAGAATGCGTTATGATTAGGACTGTGAAATCTATGCATTTGCATATTTTTCTGGTTATTTAAAACATCCAGTTTTAACAGACTGTATAACTTTTAAAGCATTTGGAATCAAGTTAAGCTATATTTATGTTGCATATTTGTGCATATATTGCCATAAATGTATATTTTTCATAAGTCGGTTATAATTGAATATTTTTTTACATATCCGGCATATCGGTATTTGGCACGTCAAATTTTAATGTCTCTGAGCAGGTAAAAAAGAAAAATTCTCCGAAAAAGAGCTACGGCCTCCCATTCTTCCATTTCCACATAATGTACGAGACAATTAATTAAGGTTTTTAGTTGAGATAAAAAAGTCAATGGCAGGAACGGGATTCGAACCCACGATCTTCGGCTTGATACGTCGCTGCTCTACCACTTGAGCTATCGTGACCTCGATCCAATCGGACATCAACTTTCTATCCTATATATTTCATTTGTCAGCGAGAATCCAATCCGATTACAAGACATTTGAAAAATGGCGAAAAGGAGGGAAAACTCATAAGGTGGGGTTGAGATAGGAAGTTGATGTCCGATTGGATCGAGGTCACGATAGCTCAAGTGGTAGAGCAGCGACGTATCAAGCCGGTTTTTAGTTGAGATAAAAACAAAAATGGCACGAGGGGGATTCGAACCCACGATCTTCGGCTTGATACGTCGCTGCTCTACCACTTGAGCTATCGTGACCTCGATCCACTAGGACACTAACTTCCCATCTCAACCCTACCTTTTTGAATTTTCCCTCCTTTTTGCCATTTTTCAAAAGGTGCGGTTGAGATGGGAAGTTGGTGTCCGAGTGGATCGAGGTCACGATAGCTCAAGTGGTAGAGCAGCGACGTATCAAGCCGAAGATCGTGGGTTCGAATCCCGCTCCTGCCATTGACTTTTTTATCTCAACTAAAAACGTTAATTAATTGTAATGTATTAATTGGTTACGCGGACCACGAAATTAGTGAATATAATGGACGAGTTTGTGTTCGTTTAGTTGCTGCTCCACCGCTTTCCTGTTACTTTCGGTCACCTTTGCTTTTCTCGGAATAAATAGAGAAAGGAATAGTGTTTGTACCATTGTAAATGTTCTCTTGGAATAGTTTAATTGGATTCATAGAAATATTACGATCTCATTTCTCTTCTTAACTTACCATCATACTTTTCAGTTTTACCCAGTCTCTCATGCGTTTTCCATTGTGAAACGTTATTTGTGTATTGTGAACTGACTACTCCTAAAATGCCGAAAGTCACCGCAAAACGAAAGATTTTATTCAAAAGTACGTGCTTGAGTTTTCAAGTGAAACTTTTTAAGGGCGATGCAGACATTTTATACTGTCTTTGTTGTGATAAACCTGTATCAACAGAGACAGGTTTTTTTGGTAACACAGCACACAAAGACAGCAAAACACAGCGAAGACAAAGGTATGAAGTCTAAGTTTCAATAAACCTTTGTGACACAATCTGCCAGAAGAGCTGGGTCTGGAAAGTCCGGTTTCGATACCGGTTTATGTCGTCCATTAGTTAGAGCTGACATACCGATCCATAATCTAAGCCACCCTGACTTCAAGAGTTTTTTGGAGAAATACACAGGGTAAACCATTCCCCACGAAAGTACCTTCAGGAAATCTCACCTGGATCTTATTTACAATGAAGCACTCCATTAAATCAGAGACTTCATCTAAAATGGACTGATCTGGGTTTCGATGGACGAGACGACGGATTTTTCAAATTTAACTTTTTTTTAAACATTTTTCTTTTTTAATGTTAGCAATGTGATGTTCCTCTTGCCACTTTTCTCTTTTCAATACAATTATGTGCTTTTGTTTGAGGTTTACTTATTTTTTCTAATGGTAGGTTTTGCATATTTTCAGTTTTAAATTGCATTTTTTACCAAATATATTTACATATTTGTCTGTTTTTATTGTATAAATTACGGCCCTAGTTATAATAATATGACGTGGAAAAACGGAAGCTTCAACGTATATTGTATTTTTCATGACGATATTAGTCTTGAAATTATACAGAAACTAAACAAAAACAGCCAAACTTAAATTCAATCTGTTTTATGAATGAGCTGTGGAAACTTTTTTACTTTTTTTTTTTTACTTAAAGAGGAAACTCGATTATAGTAACGAGAATACAGAAGTGGAAGATCCCTAAAGACCCGCCTTGCCGAGAGGGCAATCTTCAGTTCCTCAGGGAATGGACTCTTCGAGTTGCTGATTTTTCCCCTGGCTCCTGTTTTATTTCCGCTTCCTCTTTACTTTTCCAACATTTTACAAAGCTTTCAGAAATAGCGAACTTATGTTAGGTTGGAGGTACACTTTTTTTTACAAACACCTCGGTCAGATTTAGAAAACCGCAGATATGCCCACCATCAGAATATAGAGAAAAATATAATTTTCTCTTCAATTTATATAGAATCGCAGGCAAATAATTTCACCCACTTGTAATACAACTTGATTTTTATATATTAATCAAAGTTTCTTGTTTTTTAACGTTTAATAATTGAGTCTTTTTCTAAAAAAGAATAAAAAAAATTTAAATTGCTAAGGAAAATTAAAAAAAAATAATGAAAAAATTAAAAAAAAAGACGGGCAGATAAAATTGCTTTTAATTTTTTTTAGATTTTTAATTAACTTTTTCAATATCGCGTATCTCCTCCTTTTGCTGTAATTATATTTCGAAGTCATCTCGCCATACTTTCTACCAGTCTGGAAATGTCTCTTTGCTGTAGGTTAGCCCATTCTTCATGAAGAGACCTTTCAAGATCGTGGAGAATTTCAGGAAGAGATGGACGTGCTCTTATTCGTCTTTTGAGGTTATTTCATAAATATTCGCTAAGGTTCAAGTCTGGAGAAAGGGCTGACCAGCTAAGACCCTGATGTTATGCTGTTGAAGGTAGGTTCGCATTATGCGAGGGTTATATGAACGGGTGTTATCGTGGATTAGATCAGGATGGTCGCTGATTTCATCGAAGATAAGCAACCCGTGATGTTTCAATATTTCATCCTCATAGCGAGTGGCAGTCAAAGATCCTCCACGAACAAAAACCAACTCGGTGCGTCTCTCTATTGAAATTCCCGCCCACACCATCACTGGGATACGTTGAAAAGGTTGCCTCTGGGAAAAATTACAGGCTTCGTACCTTTCATTTCACCTGCTCAACACTCTTTCACGCCCATCTGGAGATCGTAGAGAGAATCTACACTTCTCTGTAAAAAGTACAGCAGACTAATCATCTAAAGAGAATAGCTGTGTTCTCGAGAAAATGTGTGGGGTGCAACTCCGTGTGTTCTGGTCAGTTCTGGTCCTCTTACGGAGCATCGTCTTCGAGCAGGGCGTTCAGAAATTTAGACACCTCGAACTTCTTGGAGCTGATGAATCGCTTGAACAACAGTAAGACGCCGGTTTCGCAATATTCTCAAAGGCAAAAAATGGTCATCCTCTAGGGAACCTAGGGCGTCCAGAACCAGGCCTTCTATGGTAAGACCAAGTTTCTCGAAAACGACTAACGGCGTCTCGCAGTGTTAGGTATGGAACTCCATGGCAATAACCGCATACCTGAGAGAAAAATTGAAGTTAAGAAAACAAAGATGAAAACAAAACAGTTTCATTCAAATTCAAATGAGACTGAATAAACATTTTAAATTTCCTAAAAATTAAACATTCAAAAATCCTTTATCCTTGTTTTGGATTAAGGATTAATCGTGTTTACGTCTAATTAATATTCCCAATTTAAAATAGCATCGGGAGAAAAGAAATCAGTTGGGTGGAATTTTTTGCTAGTCAGTGTATTATATAAATAGTTTTTAAGTCTAATTTTACATAAGATTGTATTACCCCCTTATTACTCAGAAGAATAATAAGAAAGGTTTTACATACTAGAATGGAAAATAATAATTGTAATACAAAGATACTATGAGCATAAGTTCAATTTATGAATATTAATTATAAAAAGAGGATTTGATAACGAGAGGAGAGCTACCGGAATAGGTTTGCAATACTGTTACAGGCCTCGGCAATGTTTGGAGTTTATTCTTTATTATTAAGTCTGTTTTCTAAGTTCTATATAGTTATATTGATTGTCAAATCATTTGTACAAATTGTTTTAATATTATGTGAAATTAATATAGGCCATGATGATGTCCTTAAAATTGACCGAAAGCTTGGGAGTATCAACTGAATTAAGCCGGGAAAACACCCGATGGAATGCCATGCGACGCTACCCTACTCTGGTCTGCGATCCCCACAGTCCAGATTTTCGTGGGGTAGCATCGAGTACAGTCGAAGACAAAAGAACCGGACACTCATATTTTTATTTAAATTACATGTATTATTGTCGTTATATTAATTACAACGTACTTATTTTAATATAAACCAATTTAACCGGGATCAAAAATTCATTCGATTTTATTTAAAAATATTAAATTTAATGTTTTGGTAAAAAATTGATCAAAACACCGGAATACCATTTTTTGATATTGTGAATTTAACTAAAAATTTATTACACGGGTTTTCTCATGAAATTTAACTAACAATTTATTTCGTGGTTTTGCTCGTAAAATTACACCATTTTCGTTGAGTAGGGTCAGAACAGGACAATCATATTTTTTTGTAGTTCACTTCAAACTAAGTATATGTAATTACAACATTCTTATTTTACAATTAAGTAAGTTTTTAGTTGAGATGAAAAAAAGCTAATGGCACGAGAGGGATTCGACATTTGAAAAATGGCAAAAGGAGGGAAAACTCATAAGGTGGGGTTGAGATGGGCGGTGATGTCCGAGTGGATCGAGGTCACGATAGCTCAAGTGGTAGAGCAGCGGCGTATCTAGCCAAAGGTCGTAGGTTCGAATCCCTCTCGTGCCATTAGCTTTTTTTTCATCTCAACTAAAAACCTTAATTAATTGTCATGTAATAATTGGTCAAGCGGACTACGAAAGTAGTGAATTAATTCTTATTTTAATATAAACCTAATTAAACGAGATAAAAAATCTATGTGTATTTATAAAAATTATTTAATTATGATAGTTAGGCAGAAAATTTATCAAAACACCAAAATAACTTTATTTAAAACAATTAGGTTTAACAAAGAATTTATTACTTGATTGTGCTTATAAAATTTAACTAACAATTTATTACATGGTTTTGCTCAAAATAATGCATTAAGAATAAAAGAGGCGTTGCGATTGTGATACTGATTTGTGATACACGCTGGGTGGTGACTGTACGTGGGATGCGCTTGACGTCGCATAGATGTGCGCACCCTACCAAAACGTGGCAAGACGTCGAGCAGCATCGCATAGCGTGGCATTGGGTGACGGCTATAATAATGAACGTGCGGCAGTAAAACAAAAACTTCAGTTAGATCCTACTCCCATTCCTTTTTGATTTATCCGGTTTGATTGTAATATAAATATTGTTCTTTTAAATGTTTGTGAACGGAAATTTAACTGCGTTTTTACGGTTAAAGATTTACCATTACAAAATATTAATAGTCGAAAGAGCAATACAGTTCAATTTTTAAATAATGTTAATAATAACAAGTAATAACATCATTAGCCATTTGTCAAGGTGGAATATGTATTTAACACTCTTAATTTGCCCCCCCCCCCTTTGCCGGGCTTTCAGCAGGAGTTGAAATAGTTATTGAAGTTGCATCCACTGAACGCCGCAAACGCAGGATCAGAGAAATATTGCCTTCAGGGCCTTGATTACTCTCAAAGCGGTCTGTGCGATCATTATTTACCGTCTTCTATAAATTTCGGGACGGTAGAGCGTGGTTAGAGATATACAAAGCAAATTTAGACATCGGCATCACTGCCGACAACGAAACCTAACAAACCACAAAAAAAGACTTCAACACGTTTCTTACAGTCTCAGGAAAGTATTTGCTTCAAAATTATGATAAACAGGCTTATTCTGTTCAAATAGAAATAATGAATGGAAACAAATTTATTCGATAGTTTAAAAATATTTTGAAACGTTTGCATTTTTTTAGCAACTATGCAGACATGGTTTTATTGAAAGGAAAGCATTATTTAACAAATAAAAGGAGAAAACCGTCAAGCATTAGAAAATTTGGTGCATGAAAATAATTAATATAATACTTATTCGAAACATCAACAAAACGTAAAAGGTTATGTACGCTCATTCAGCTGGGAAGCTGTATAACATGAAATATAACCATTAATCAAAATCCATTATATTTTGTGGTCCGATTGACCAAATAACTTCTTTCAATAAATTAATTTTAATGGAAGGTATAGGGATGGTTAAGGATGGTTAGGGTATAGGTCAAGGTATAGGTTGAGATAAAAAAGTCAGTGCCACGAGCGCGTTTCGAACCCACGACCTTAGGCTAAATACGGAGCTGTTGAATATTTATTATTATTCCAATTATTTATTCCTTTTATCTAAGGCTTTTGGTCGAAATGAAAAATTAGTGTCACTAACGGAATTCGAATCCATAAACTTCGGCTCAATACGCCGCTGCTCTAACCACTTGAGCTGTTGTTGAGATGAAAAAAAGTTAATGGCACGAGAAGGATTGAAAAATGGCAAAAGGAGGGAAAACTCATAAGGTGGGGTTGAGATGGGGAGTTGATGTCCGAGTGGATCGAGGTCACTATAGCTCAGGTGGTAGAGCAGCGGCGTATCTAGCCGAAGGTCGTGGGTTCGAATCCCTTTCGTGCCATTAGCTTTTTTTCATCTCAACTAAAAACCTTAATTAATTGTCATGTATTAATTGGTCAAGCGGACCACAAATGTAGTGAATTAATTCTTATTTTAATATAAACCTAATTAAACGAGATAAAAAATCTATGTGTATTTATAAAAATTATTTAATTATGATACTTAGGCAGAAAATTTATCAAAACATCAAAATAACTTTATTTAAAACAATTAGGTTTAACAAACAATTTATTACTTGATTGTGCTCATAAAGCTTAACTAACAATTTAATTCATGGTTTTGCTCAAAATAATACAGTAAGAAGATAAGAGGCGTTCCGATTGTGATACTGATTTGTGATTCCCTCTGTGTGACTGTACGTGGAGTGCGCTTGACGTCGCATAGATGTGCACACCCTACCAAAACGTGGCAAGACGTCGGGTAGCGTTGCATCGGGTGAGTGTGTTTCCGGCTTAAATGATGTGGATTATACCTTGGCTCCATTTAGAGAGCGAATAAAAATATATGAAATATGAGAATTGTCTTAAGTTACCTTTTAGATTTTTGTAGGAAAAAATGTTTTCTTAATTGCAGTAAATTTTGTGTTAAATCTTTCAGTTAATTAAAGTTTTTAGTTGAGATAAAATAGTCAGTGTAACGAGCGGGATTCGAACCTACTATCTTCGGCTAGATACGCCGTTGCTCTACCACTTGAGCTATCGGGAATTCGATCCACTCGGACACTAACTTCTCATCTCCACCCCACCTTTTGAATTTTCCCTCCTTTTTGCCATATTTTCAAATGTCATGTAATCTATTTGATTCTCGGCGACAAATGAATTGGCCACGGATCCCGCTCGTGCCATTGACTTTTTTATCCCAACTAAAAACTTTAATTAATTCAAAGATATTAATTGGTCAAGCGGACCACGGAAACTAGTGACTTTGTGTTAAATGTTTTGTGAGAGTGTATTTAAAAGCGTGATTGTATGTGTAGTAAAAGAGCATCCATCGAATTAGACTTTTTAGTTTATCTGTATTTGTTTATATGTGTAAACGGTAATGAAGGCAAATCGATTATTGATTTTCAGGCTAAGCGTTTCCGTGGCTCAGCTGTCAGCCCCCGCATCAGCCTTTATTACAACTATAAAATATTTATAAACAGTTAAAATTACTCACAAACTTTAAAGTTAATATTTATATATTTTTGAAGTTCATGTTTTGTTTTTATATCTTTTTTTAAATTAATCGCCTAGTCCTTATTTAAAAAAAGAAAAACTTCATCTAAACGTCAACGTTTACTTTGGTTAATTTGACTATATTATATATATCCAGAGTTAATTTTGTATTTATCAAAGAAACAAGAATACCAAATATATGACTTAATAATAAATAGCATTCAAAAATATTCCACTAATCAAAATAAATATTTAAGTATATATACAATAAAAATTGTAGTCGATTCTTCTTCTTTAGTTAATATAAATCAATCTGTCAGTAAATAATAGTTAAACAAGGTGAATACAGTACGGTCGGTGGGTATTAAAATTAAAATTTTAAACTCATTTCACTTCAATTTTAAAATGAATTTGTGAGGAAAATGTATAAGATTCTTAATTTCAAAAAACCTCCGCCCATAACTATGATTCATAAAAAGGATACAACGTTTAACAAACGTTATCAATTATTTCAACAGTTAAATTATTATAAATCAAAGCTAGGAGCTCAAATTAAGCTGCCATAAGTCAATTTCAGACCAAATCCTGTCCGGCCAATTGTGGAGAATTATAGGTTGGCGAACGCCGGGAATACTGTTTACTGTTTGATTTAGGCTTGTAAAGGCGCTTGAAAAATTCGGTCCACAACTTGAATAAAGTCTGATCGCCCTAAAAAACTCAAAATGTTGATTGCTTATATGTGCTATTCCTTATGACCTTTTCGCAATCTCAAGCATCAATATGGATATTTTGGTTGGTAATGGTAACGTCGCACCTGACAAACCAACAGACTTCATTTTCGAAAAAAAAATTTCATGGTTTTACAAGTATGATTTTTGAATAATCTTTGCCTAACGTCACTAATCACACACATATGATTATTAAATTGTATCCATTTTTTCTTAAAGTTGCTGTTTATATAATCATCGGTCATGTTTGTTAAAACTTGTAACAATAAAAACCAGCTCTCTTGCATGTATTGAATTGCATCCACTTTTCAGCTCATCGTTGATGAGGGAAAGTTTGGGGGGGAGTCCCAAAATGTATTCCATATATGCAAGAGCTATTGTGCGAAGTTTTTAACAAACCTGACCACTGACCATGATTATTAATTAATACGGCTTGTTTCTATAGACAATTGGTTTGCCGTAAATTTCTACATATAATAGTCAGAAATTGCATAATGCGCCGTTAATCATGAAATAACGGAGATCGATATGCCTACAAAGGTCCCCCCCTTAACAGTACAGGGAATCCTATTTTATTAATCGATCCATTCACGGGGATAATCGTTGTTTTCCCACAAAACTACCATACTATCCGGCCCGAGGGGAAATTTGTCTAAGGGCGGAATTTCATTATTGTTTAATCTGGGGCCTCTTGCCTCTTACGTTTTGATCTCCCCCAGAAGGGGCTGAAGGGTTGCCCGCCGAGCAAGGCACCCAAGAGGTTTGTGGTCTGCTCCCGGCCAACTTCCACCCTATTTCCCGAATCAACTTAGAAATGTAAGTAGCATCTCAATGTTCTACGTATTCGGACCTTCCGAAAGAGTAGGGTATTGGAAGCGAATAGAATTTTAAAAATTTTCTATCCACATCAATTTCCAAATAAAACGTTTTCGGGTCAAATTTTGCCTTAAACGTCTCAAAAGATTACTATATAATATTAATATGGATAATTATTCAACAACAAAAATATATCGTAAGTGTAATGCGATTCGAGGATTTTTTTATCATGGGAGTCATAAGCAAACGTGTAGTGTCTGGATTGTATGATAGTACACATAAATTAGAATGTGTGGTGATTAGTGAGGGAACTCTCAACACGACACGCAAGAATAGCACAATTACACAGAAGACGAACACTTTGAGCCCTGAAGATGATCTGAATAAAGATCGAAACGTTGGCACGATAAAGAAAATGTTTTGCTGAAACCTACATCACACCAGACCGCATCTCCCGATTTCTGAATAATTATAAATTAGAATGATTTATATGGCAAATTTTATGCTTAAGGTATTGACAAAATCGAAATCGGAACTTTGCGACCATGCAGGCATTGGCAGAACAATAAAATTACTTTTGTTTTGATGCAAGGTGGATATACAAGGCATAGGAGCAAGGTAGAAGCCGATAGATCTGACAAGGAAAGTTCGATTTTCCATAGAACCGGAACCCTTTTGTGGCACGTAGAACTACCAAATAAGAATAATTTCCCGGTTCAATGAGAATGTATCCCTTAACAGAACCTTGCGAAAAATTTCATCGCATAAACTGACTACATTTCCACTAAACCTCATACGAGTTTACTCGTTGACAATAGGTCTGTAAACTGGACACTGCAGATTTCAAAGGAATATGTACAAATTCTGATCAGCAGGAAGAAGAAAAAACAACGGACTAATGCAAGCTAAGATTCATACTCCTAGCAGAGGCCAGGAAACCAAGGCCTGAAGGATAAAGACAGGAACCTTTAACAAACTTTATGATTATGTAAAAAAGCTCTATACAATGATGAAGATTGTACAATATACCAATACTGGCCGCGGTGCGCTAGATTACGAAAGAGCCGACTTTTAACCTTTTACCATTTAACCTTTATAAGTATGCGAGTGGAATAATCTATTTCCATCAAAATGTTTTGGTGATGGTATTACAGTATTATGCGCGTTCCCGAGAAGATGAAATACAAATATTATTTGGAGATCGTGAGATACGGTCTGGTGTGTCGTAGGTTTTAGAAAAAACATTTTCTTTATCGTGCCAACGTTTCGATCTTTATTGAGATCATCATCAGGGCTCAAAGTGTTTGTTTTCCGTGTAGATGTGTCATTCTTGTGTGTCGTGTTAATCCATCCATTCACGTGGATAATCGTTGTTTTCCCACTATCTGGCCCGAGGGGAAATTTGTCTCTTAACGCGACACACAACAATAACTTTGAGCCCTTATGACGATCTCAACTCGGTCATGACGCCAATTCCTCATCTCGGTTGTAGAACCGGCCTAATTTTTCCTATTTTTACCATATTTTCAAAAGTCGTATAATTACAATTCGATTCTCAGCAACTTATGAATTAATAATTCCATTAAACATTGTATGTGGTACCTGCTTCGAGCTTACTCGACTTTCCTCGAAGCGGGGTAAAAAAACCTTCCTTTCACGCTAATAAATTACAGATTATTTGAAGATAGTGAGATAGGGTCTGGTGTGACGTAGGCTTTCGAAAAACATTTTCTTTGTCGTGTCAACGTTTCGATCTTCAGGGCCTGGGATTTATAAAGATGATCTCCATAAAGATCGAAACAGTTCGGAAATCGTGAGATGCGGTCTGGTGTGACGCAGGTTTCAGAAAAACATTTTCTTTATCGTGCCAAGGTTTCGATCTTTATTGAGATCATCTTCAGGACCCAAAGTGATTGTTTTCTTCGTAATTATTTCAATATTTTAAATTTGCAATTGTCTTTTGTTCTGTTTTCTATACATACGATTCACAAGAATGACACTTCTACACGGAAAACAAACACTTTGAGTACGAATTCTTTGATTGAATCTAAAATTTTCTAGCATTGTATATATTCATAATTTTTTTTCACCATCCCTAAACACATCCTATATGTATTTGTAAAATTCATACAATGTTTATAAATCCCAGGCCCTGAAGATGATCTCAATAAAGATCGAAACGTGGCCACGATAAAGAAAATTTTTCTAAACCCTACGTCACACAAGACCGCATCTCACGATCTACGAATAAACATTAAATATTTTAAATTTTTTCAAAACTGCACCTAGTTAATCCTTAAATATTGCATATTTTATAATAAACTGCAAAGTACAATAATAAATTTAGTAAAGTGCTAATACTACTTAGAAGAACACTCACACACATAAATGGTTGAAGTAGTGAAGAGCGGTCACGTTAGTTGTATTTCAGAAAAATACCTTTTTAATTGTATTACGGACAATTATTCAGAAATCGTGAGATGCGGTCTGGTGTGATGTAGGTTTCAGGAAAACATTTTCTTTATCGTGCCAAAGTTTCGATCTTTATTGAGATCATGTTCGGGACTCAAAGTGATTGTTTTCTTCGTAATTTTGTCATTCTCGTGTGTCTTGTAATCACTCTCAACATGATAAATAAGAATGACTCATCTGTACAGAAAACAACCACTTTGAGCCCTGAAGGTGATCTCAATAAAGATCGAAACGTTGGCACGATAAAGAAAATGTTTTTCTAAAACCTACGTCATACCAGACCGCATCTCACGATCTTCAAATAATCATTAAGTAACGGTCACTAAACAACACACATTTATACAGTAAAATATTCAGGTCCACGTCGAAATTACGCTGACGATTTCTTGGTGGTTACCCCAGCAGCTGAACCATAACTTATCATATTTCGAGCAAAGCGAATAAACGTTTCGTGGTTTACACTGAGGTGATCAGAAAATATCTGGGAATACCACTAGACTGCACGACGCGCACTACAACCACCATTTATAAAACAGTCCTACATATCAACTCTCGGTTGATCGGAAAAATGTGCTATTCGGTTCATTTTGAATGAAATACTGAATGTAACAGTTAATATTGTAAAATTAAGATTTGCTCTCCTAAGTTTGACAAACAATGACAGAATGTGAACAATAAAGGAAATTGATGTTTACTTTAGTGAAGAAGCAAATTATAGGAATTAACAATTAAACAAACGAAACTTTTTTTCAAACATTTTGCCTTACCTTTGTCATTTTTCCACCAATTTAAAATCCGATTGAACCATTGTTTTCAGCGTAAAAAATCTTTTAAAATTATGTGTCAGGTTGGATAGGGTCGTATTTGAAATTTTAAGTTTGACTGAATCTGTGCTACCCGTACAATTTTTCTCAAAAAATAGTTAAAAATTGGAAACTAGATTAAAAAATATTAAACAGGTATTTATTGACAGCGTCATTGGTTCAGGAGAAACTCAGCCGGGCCTTCTAAATACGACACCCTGTATATAAAAAAATATTATAATTTCTACCATATTTATCGACCTAGTATCATCTAAAAAGTTTCATTAAATTCAATACTCCCAACGTTACTCTTATAAAATCTAGTGTGGTGAGTGCTAAAAAAGAGTCGGAGCATATTATTACGGTGATACAAGTGACATAAATGATAATCACTAAATCACATGTCCTTAAACTCAGACTCGAACCCAGATCGACCCCCGGAGCTCTGAGGTAAAAGAATCTCCAGTGACCTTGGAAGAGGAGAGGATGGCGACTAGATAAAGCCCTGCACACAATGTTTACACTCTAAGATAGATCAGTCAAAAATACTCATTAGTGGATAATGGGGTTTCATTTACACTATGTACAATGGTCTGACTACAAGTACTTTACTGCAAGGAATAAAAAAAATTTCATTCTGTTAAATCCATTATATTTAGTGGACTATTGAACAAATTACTTTTTTCAATTACTTAATTTTTTAATGTAAGGTTTTGGTTGACATGAAAAAGTTAGTGTCACGAACGGGAATCGAACCCACGACCTTCGTCGTGACTCAAGTGCTTAGAGCAGCTGCGTATTGAGCCGAAGTCGTGGGTTCGATTCTCGCTCCTGACATTGACTTTTCATTTCAACCAAAACCTTAAAAAAAAGACTAACTAAAATTCGGTGCCGATGCTTACTTTAAACTATTGATTCGAGCAAAAGCATTTCACGATAAAATACGAACAAGGGAGGATGGTATGGCATGGTATGGTAGAAAAGGATACTAGGATGCTGGGTTTGTACTCCCCAGGCATTCTGGCTTATTGTAACTTCCTAGTTCCTTAGTTCAGTCAATAGACTCAATTTTTCTTCTTAGAAGTATCAGGTCATTGACTGTCGCTGCTGCAATTTGATTCCAGTTTTTTCCATATGGTAGGGTAAACCTCCATTGAACTGTTGCTTCGCATTCGAAGATGATATGAGTGGCTGTTTCCTCCTCCTCATTTCTTAATCTGGAAATGGGATTATCGTTGTAAATGCCTATTATTGTGTAGATGTTTTCTCAGATACCAGTGTCTGGTTAGTAGTCCTACCACTCCTCTGAGTTTGGCCCTCTCCAATTGCAGCAATGCTTTTGCCAGTCTCATAAGTTTACTATGCCTAGCACCGCTAGAGTTTATCCACTTCTCCTTTTGTTTTATTTCGATCCATTCTGAGATGGAGGATTCTATATTTGTTTTGGTTATTCCAAGTATATGTTCGGGTGGGGCCTATGTATGATCTTGCAGATCCTCCTCTGGCCAGACTGTCTACTTTCTCATTACCCAAAATTCCCCTTTGCCCTGGCACCCAAGATATCATCAGTTGTGTTTACCCAGCTCTTGGAGATTTTGGATGCATTCACTGACTAATTTTGATATGATTCTTTTACATGTTAATGCTTTAATGGCTGCTTGGCTATCTGATCATGCGGATTTTTTTGTCAGTGTAACCTCTTTTAAGATTTTTCAGGGCACAAGCATTGATGGCATGTTTTTCTGCTAGAAAGACCGAAGTGTACTTCCTAAATTGGTTTGAGTGCTCATGTTTTGGGCTTATACAGAAAACGCCCGATCCGGTACCTTCGTTTTTTTTGGAGCCGTCTGTATACGATTTCATTCTATCTGATGCTCTCCTGTGTTCTTCCTTTGTAGTCCGTTCATAATTTATAGGAAGTTGTGAAGAATGTTTCCGGGATCGTATAATCAGTCCCCATTTCTAGTAATGCATGTCTGATTTTGTTGATTATGGTTGTACGCCCGAATTGTTTAGTTCCTTTCCAATTTAATTGTTTCTGGAGCCAAAGTGAGCTTTTCCTATCCTCTCCTTGTACGAATATTTCCAATTGGGGTAGGTTTAGCAGAGTTTCTAATACATTTGTAGGGGGTTGTTTTCATTGCTCTTGTGATACATTGTTTTGCTAGTTTTTGTATGCTGCCTAATGTTTGAGTAGCTACTTTTTGTTGAGCTTTGTTCCACCAGATTAGTGATCCATAGGTTGTTCTTAGTCTTATTATTGCCGTATATAGCCAATAGGCCATTTTCGGGTTTAATCAAAAAAGTGGTAGAGGTAATACCTTTCATAAATATATATTACTTATATACAATCAAATTGTAAAGCCCACCTTACTCTATGCTTACTTTGCATCACAAATTTTGAGTTTGACGAGGGAGGATACATTTTAACTTATAATGCCGGGGTGCCATACTCGTTCAAATGCTTCCGTACGGATGAGTATAGTTTTTTTTAATTACTTTTACCTGTATTTTAAGGTATTATGATATATATTATATAAATTATGATCAAGAACAAAGCTGTCTCTACAGCTTGCTTAATGCTAGTAATTTATGTTTTAAAAAAACATGGACAGTACGATTATGAAAAGCTAAAAATGTCATACAATGGCTTTGATCCGTTTTGAATTCAAAGAAATTATTTCCATCCGTAAACCCCTCCGCCTTCAAGAATATTTATTGTTATTTTGAAATAAGGCTTCGTTGAGAATGAAAGGACAGAAACACTTTTTTCCCCGTCGCCAATTACAAAGACTAATGTTCCAATTAGGTGTAGAGCCTTTTAGAGATAGGGAATGCCTTTTGTCAGTATAAACCTTGAAAGGGAAAGGGAAAAGGGGCCAGAATGAGGGATAGAAAGAAAGAGGAGCAAGATTGATCTGAAGCCGTTTTAGACTGTATAACAACCCTTCACTCCCTCGGTTTTCTGTTATAGCAGAGGCTAACCGCCGGTTGACAAATACGCAACGACTCGGCGAGGGTGCCAATTATACACAGCGCTATAAAATCACCTCGTTTCTCTTCAGGGGTGGAGGGTAATACAATGAAAAGGATTACCTAGTCTTTCATTATTCTAGAGTCACCTTTTATGAAACTGTACAATGACAAAAACGGTTCGTTGTTTATTTGACATATTTAACATTTCAAGTTTAACTTGACGCATACACAAATGTACGCAAGCTTGGCGATGTGTGCATGTACGGACATTTAATAAAAATTTCATTCCTTTTTGTTCATGTATTTATAAACTAACTGTATTACTTTCTTTTCCTGTAATGATCCAAAATACTTCTGCCATGCGAAAAGGCGTAGCCACACAAAATAGCCCCAATTTAATGTACTGGCTTTTATTTTCATTTATTTTTATACTCTACCTATTTCATCAAAGTTCAAGAAGGGCAAGGTCAAGGTTCCAGTTACTCCAGCGAAGTTATGATGTAGTATACAACAGTAATCAACTCTCTTTTTAACACATTACTAGTCTCACTACACCTCACAAACACAGACACAGAAAAAAATAAAATATGATATTCTGGATAACATTCACACTGATAGTACTGTAGTGCTTTCGGTTAATTAAACTTTATGTGTAACGTTTCAATTTGAATGTACCGCCATGCCCCTCCACACACATCTAACAGTGAAAGGAGCCAGGAAAGGGGGGGGAATTTTTTTTCAAGTCCTAGAACAGATCCCTTTCTGGTTTGTGTGGGTAAACAGCTATTTTTGGTAAAAAGAAAAATTTAGTGTGTACACTATTCAAGTGAGTTAATTTTTATTACTTTGACGTCAAAATAAAAAAATAATAATTGTAATTTAATTTTAAAAGGGTATATATTTTTATAAAGAAAAATAAAATGAATAATATTTCATTTTAAAAGTTGTGTTAATATTTTAATTGTATTTTCTAATTTGGTGGTCAAAATTTTAATAATAATTTCTTTACCTTTCTTTATGGAACTATAAAACGAGAATCAAATTCCATTTTAAAATTGAGGTTTGTAGATTTGAGATAGGTTTGTTATAGGATTAAAGGATTCTTTAAATTAAAAATAATAATTAATAAAATATATTGTCATTTTATGTGAAAATAAATTGTAATTAAAGATTCAAATTTAACAAACATTTGGTGTCGTATTTACTTTGGTTTAAATGAAATATAAAAGGTGCCTGATCGATAAATAAATAATAAAATCTGGAACCTAGTTTTCGGTTTTCCGAATTCAGGGTTGGGCCCAACAAAAAAGAAGAAGAGACACGCTATATCACATATGTAAGTTATTGGTTGAAATGAAAAAGTTAGTCCTTTTTAAAAAGATAGTTCCTACTCACAATAACTGTTTATATTTTATAAAGTTTCTTACTGTGAGTAGGAACTATCTTTTTTATCACCGCACTCATTCCACCATTCATCATTTCTATGAAAAAGTTAGGGTAACGAGCGGGATTCGAACTCACGACCTTCGGCCTGACTTCAAGTGCTTAGAGCAGCTGCAGTCGTCAAATACTAGGGACTTGATGCACAAAAACCCCGGGGGACCGAAGTTACGATAACTTAAGTGGCTAGAGCACCGGGGTGTAAAGCTGTAGGTCTTGAGTTATTCAGATATCATGAGATGCGGTCGGGTGTGATGTAGGTTTCAAAAAAACATTTTCTTTTTCTTTATCTTTATCGGGCACGATAAAGAAAATGTTTTTCTGAAACCTACATCACACCCGACCGCATCTCACGATATCTGAATAACTATCGATTAACGGTCACTAATCTCTACACATTTCTACACGTGTAGGTCTTGAGTTCGAGTCCGGCTCGTGACACTAATTTTTCAACTCAACCACACTCTACATAAAAATTATAAATATTGATGAAAAACAATTTCAATTAATTAATCTTTAAGTAAGGTACTGGGCGAGATAAAAAAAAGTCGGTCACGAGCGGGATTCGAACCTACGACCTTCGGCTCAATACGCCGCTGGTCTAACCATTTCAACTATCGTGACTTTGATCCTCTCGGAGACCAACTCCCCACCTTAACCTACCTTTCGAGTTTTCCCTCCTTTTCGCCATTTAGCTCCTTCTTGCCAATGCCAGCGGCGTATTGAGCCAAAGGTCGTGGGTTCGAACCCGCTCGTGACACTAAATTTTTCAGTTCAACCTCACATAAAGATTAATTAATTGAAAAAAGTTATTTGGTCAATCGGACCACGAATTATAATTTAAGTAGTATAGTACATTCAGAGTGGAATAGTGTACATGTAAAATTGCTGTACAACCAACTATGAAATTTTAACCTTATTCTTTTGCTGAAAAAAATCTTTTATTTTTTTGTTAAATATGAGATTTTTAGGCCAACTATATTTTAAATACCTTTTATATTATGTTTACGTTGTAAGCTTCGTCTCTGGATTATATAATATTTAGATAAAATTGTTCTTTTAGTTCAAAAATACTCATTTTTTTATTAAATTAGGAAATGTTTCTAGAAAAGAGGAAGACAATGAATTTATTTACAAATGCAAAGATTTAACAATATTTTATTAAGCCTGCCTATAATAGCCGTTTTATCACCGCTCTCGCGTACATGAATGATTTTCTAGGCAGTTTGCAAATATGAGATAAAACGTTTTCAATTTCAATAGAGAAAACCTCCCTTTCTTGACGTCGAACGGTTCTATCAATGTGAAAAGTGGCAGGAGACTCGTGCCAAAGAGTTTAAGTGAGTTCCTGCCCATGACAGGTGGCATCTAGCCAACGGCACCGTTTATGAAATCAAATCCAGGTGGCTTTCGAGGATTTAATACCTTTATTTAAGGATGTTCAGAAATTAAATCGAATCCTTTAAAGGTCGTTTCAATATGTAATTATGCCATGTCTGTCATGTAAGAAAAAGCTGCGTTAATTCAATCCTATTTAGACGCAAACCGCTGAATGTGTTTTGATTATCCAAGATTAAAGTTTTAGGTTGTTTGGTGTTTGCGCATGAGGCTTAGCATAAACAGACTAGGAATTACAGTTAATGGGGCATTATAAATGTTCGTTCCACTTCATGATAGATTCTTACGAAAAGAGGTCGCTCTAATTCAAACAGTTTATAAAAATCTTGACACTTCTAGTTGCTATCTTTAACTAAATATTTTAAAAATTAATTAATTTCTATTTAAATAAGTTTATTTTATATGGAATGATGAAACAAATTTTACACCGGGAAAATAATTGTATCTAACTAATCTTTTTTATGTAAGGTTTTGTTTGAAATGAAATAGTTAGTGCCACGAGCGGGATTCGAACCCACGACCTTTGGTTAAGTACGACCGCTCTACCACTTGAGCTATTGTGACTTCTTTTTGCATATTGAGCCGAAGGTTGTGGGTCCGAATCCCGCTCGTGGCACTAACTTTTTTATATCAACCAATATCTTACATAAAGATTAATTAATTGAAAGAAGTTATATGGTGGCTCTCTCACCTTATACATTCACGCCAATAAATATATTCACTCTTACCACACGCTAGGGACACAAAACTATGACTACAATTGTTGAATCAGTCATTTTGAAAATTCATTTACAACTTCTCAAATTTTACAGGAAAAACAAAAACACTATAAAGCCATCATATTTCGTGGTCGGATTGCCTAAATAACTTCTTTCAATTAATTAATCTTTATGTAAGATCTTTGTGGAAATGAAAAAGTAAGTGTCACGAGAAGGATTCGAACCCACGACCTTCGGCTAGATACGTCGCTGCTCTACAACTTGAGAGGTGGTAGAGTAAAGGCGTGTAACCCAAGACGTTAGGGGTTAGAATCCAGCTCGTGGCACTAACTTTTTCATTTTGACCAAAACCATACATTAAAAAAATTAATTAATATATAATTAAGCATTAATTGTTTATTAAAATAAATTAATTATAACTGTTATGTTAAAGATGTTATATTAAATGTGTAAGAAGAAAAATAATTTATTATTTACTGAAACCACAAAATTATATATTGTAAATATGTATTATTTAATGATAAATTAATAAACAGAAGAAACTTTTAAAAGCTTAGAACTGGTGTAGATTTGGATAATATTATTAATTTCAAATTAGTGATTTTGTAAGGTATTAGTTGCAATGAAAAAGTCCAGCGGTAGAGCAGTGGCGTATTTCGCCGAAGGTCGTGTGTTCGAATCCCGCTCGTGACACTGACTTTTTCCTATCAACCAAAACCTTACATAAAAAGATTAACTAATTGAAAGAAGTAATTTGGTCAATAGATCACTAAATATAATGGACAAAATTATAAAATTGGCGTAAAAGTATTTAACTCAAATTAATTAAGGTTTTTAGTTGAGGTTAAAAAGTCAATGTCACGAACAAGATTCGAACCCACGATCTTCGGCTAGATACGCCGCTGCTCTAACATTTGAGCTATCGTGACTTCAATCAACTCGGATACTAACTTCCCGTCTCAACCCCCCCCCTCCTTTTGAATTTCCCTCCTTTTTGCCATTTTTCGAAAGTCGTGTAATCTATTTGGTTCTCGGCGACAAATGAAATGGCCCCTAAGAGCGCTTTAGTGAAGTACATCATTTAACTTATTAAATCCACTAGTTTTCGTGGTCCGCTTGACCAATTATTATCTTTCAATTAATTAAGGTTTTCAGCTGAGATAAAAAAGTCAATGGCACGAGCGGGATTCGAACCCAGGACCTTCGCCTCAATGCTGCTCTAACCACTTGAGCTATCGTGACTTTTTTTTTGGCATTGACCTTTTGTCTTCAGCCATGTTTGAAATCGTGACTTCGATTCACTCAGTCACCAAGTCCCCATCTCTATCTACCTTTACAATTCCCCCCCCCCTTTTTGCCATTTTTCAAATGTCGTGTAATTAGGATTCGATTCTCGGCGACAAATGAAATGGCCCCGAAGAGCTTAAGTGAAGATACTCTTCATTTTACTTATCAAATTCATTATATTTAGTTGTCCGATTGACCAAATAACAACTTTCAATTAATTAATCTTCATTTAAGGTATTGGTTGAGATAAAAAATTTATCAGAATGGGATAGTGTTTCACACAATAAAATACAGGCGGTTTAATATTAGATAAAATCCATTATATTTACTGGTCTATTGAACAAATTAATTTTTTCAATTAATTAATCTTTTTTGTAAGGTTTTGGTTGAGATGAAAAAGTTAGTGTCACGAGCGGGATTCAAACCCACCACCTTCGACCTTGAAAGAATTAATTCGGTCAATAGACCGCTAAATATAATGGATTGAATCTAACATTTAACTGTAACAACTTTGATTTGATTGGACGAATTGATAGCACAGTCACCCTGGGAAATACAATAGGATTACGTCCTTTCGAGTGCAAATATCCGGCTTGGGGTAAAAAAAGAAAACTTCGGACCTGCCTAAGGTAAGTCATGATATTCTTGAGCAACAGGTGATCTCTTGTTGGAACCATACCCTTCTAAGTCGGCGCTCTTACACAAACCCAATAATGCCGGATTGAATTTGCCCGAGGAAAAGGGTGTTATTGTGTCGCCTTTCTGATTGTTTCAAAAGTAATCAAAATTTATCGCTGTCGTTCTTTACTATCTTTAATCGTTTATTTCAGTTTGAAGACGAGAGGAAGCAGTTTTATTTAATATAAAATGTGTGAATATGAAATGAACAATAACAGATTTACGATAAATGGAACAATCTAAAGATTTATTTTTAATAAATCTATCAGATCTCGTGTTCCGATTGACCAAATAACTACATTCAATTTTATTAATCTTTATATAAGGTATTGGTTGAGATAAAAATAGAAAAATGGCAAAAAGGAGGGAAAATTCGAAAGGAAGATCCTAGAGGATCGACGTCACGATAGCTCAGTGATAGAGCAGCGGCGTATTTAGCCGAAGGTCGTGGGTTCGAATCCAACTCATGACACTGACTTTTTTATATCAATCAATACCTTGCATGAAGATTAATTAATTGTACGTATTTATTTTTACATTTGTTATTTAAATTTTTATCTTATAAATTTATGTAATAGAAGTAACGTTATATGACAAAATCAACCTACCACGGGGATTCGTATGGAGGTAAGAAAAACTAATAGAGAGATAATTTTCAGTGGAATTTGAAGTATGAGGATTTGGCTAAGTGAATGAAGAAATTCCGAAGTCTAAGTATGAATGCTCATAAAGGATTGGTTCCTGTCAAGATAGGATTTGATTTTTTAACTGTCCATTTTAACAGTCCCTACAGCTAGAAGAGCTGTGGGAAATACTTTCTTCTGTCGTGAGAACTAAGTCTTGAATGAAAGTATGTCTAACAAATTCTTAGTTGTTCTGTACCTGTAGTTAAATGTTGACATTGTACGTCACATTTGTGGATGTCAGCCTTTTTGTCAATATTTTATCATAAATTAAAAAAACGAATTCCCATAATTTTTTCCGCTTTTGTAAATAGATACCTCTTGTTTAAATTTTATAGGAAACCATTGCAATTTTTGTTTTTATGTAAAGAAGAGCTTATATTTATTTTCATGACATATTGTAATTATTAATATAATTTTTATCAAATATCAGAATTAAATTTATTTTTCTTCATGGAAATATTTCTTAAGTTTTCATTTAAAATTGTATTACTATTAATACCATGGCTTACGGATAGTTTTTATATTTTGCAATCATGAAAGAATTATATTGTAATTTTAAATAAAGTATTACACTTCTCATTAAAAAAAATAAATAAATACCAAAAACATAAAATTAAAATAAAAAATAACTTGAAAAGTGCCATAAAACTCACCATTAATTTCAATAATTCTATAAATCTAATATTACAATATAAACATAAGTGATCAACTCTGATAATACCTACTCCATTACTATTCCAAAAAGAAAAAGAAGCTGTAGTCTACTTGCTTTCCTCAACAGATATTAGAGAAACCACAGCTGTATCTATATTCCGCTACATTTCGCACCACACTTCTGGATGCCTAGCCTTTGTATTCCAGGACTCGGCGCTTATGAAGTGCATTTCTTTACATCCATGCACTCCTGGATAGCGGCTCATACCACTCCAAGGACTACCTGCTTCTTGTTCAAAGCATGGTACATCTCGCTTTACCATAAAAGCCTTTATTCCTACCAGCATGACAATTTCTACATCAAAAGGGAAACTGATGAGGACTTCATCGTTGACTGGAACTACGGCAAGGCACGTCTCTAAAGAAAGTTTGACAACCATTATTTTTTCTAGATCTTCAGCTGTCTTGAACACTTGTCGGGATATAATGATTATTGTAAACTGTCTTGAATTATTTCATTAAGCTCCTTGCCATATTTCAAACATTTGAATGTATAAGAATAACAATTTTCTATTTTTCTCTTTTTTTTCTTTTAGTTTTTTTTGGGGAATTTTTTATAACAATATTTTTAAAAACGTGGAGCTTATCTCAAAGGATAAGCTAATCCCCTACGGCAGGCTCGGGCAGTGCGAGCTGAACTACGGAAGGACTAGGAAGGATTCTCTCTCAATTTTGCTTGAAGGCACCTGCTCTTTTATATGTAAATGGCAAGGAGTTAGTTGCGTATGTCAAAGATCACATATCTCTTTTTTTTCAAATCTAAATACATTTATTTTTTTGAAGGCTTTGTCATAATTTATTTGGATCAGGTCCCAAATTTTGTCTTTTCCGTTTAATTTAATTGAGTTTGTGGCACAAATATTTTTTCTTATTTTTATTTTACACGAACGGAAGGAAACGAGTTTGCTTCGTGTGAAGGGGATTCACCCTAACACGTTATAATTTATAATTTTTATGTAAAGTGTTATATGTAAAGAGACAACATGGACTCTCAGGGCCCAGAACCCTACTGCGGCCTAGCAGCCTGCCACAAATAGGATACATCTTAAAATATATCCTTAATGAGCCCAAAACCTGGTGGAACGCTACTACAGGTATGAGGCAAGCGAAGAGATTCCTAGAAGGACCATTTCGCAACCGCAACCGATTCTGGTTGGATTCCTGACAGGGCACTGCCACTGAAGAAAGTACATGCACCGGATTGGAGTACACATGGAAGGAACCCTGTGCAGGTACTGCCTGGAAGAGGAGGAGACCGCAGAACACAATTTATATCTCTGTGAAGATCTATGTAGGTGCAGGTTCATGCAACTAGGACAAGAAAAACCACAAGCAAGATCCTACACCAAGGAACCGCTGCCAAAGCTGTGGAGGCTGGTTAATTACCAGAAGCTGGCCAGTGAGTTATAAATAACAGAGGAGGACAATAGATCTTTTCAGGTCAAAATGCAGTAGGCCTTGTGGCTGCCTCTTTTATCTCTATCCCTATGTAATGTGTGGTTGAGTTGAAAAATCAGTGTCACGAGCCGGATTCGAACTCAAGACCTCCAGCTTTATACCCTGGCTTTTAGTGCATGAAGTTTATAAGTAAACAAAACGTGTTGAGGTTAGTTTTCATTTATTTTTAATATAACTTACGGAACTTTGGTTCTAAGGTGGAGAAGTGGTCTTGGAACTACTAAAACGGAATCGAGGTTTACAGAGAGTGTTGCTATATCGGCAGGAAAATAAGGGTGAGAGTGCTTGAGAAAACATGCTAAAATGTAACGGACCTGGAATGCTACCTCCAGACAACAGAGAGTTTCGGTGGGTAACATGGAAGAAACGTTAGGATGATTTTTAAATAAGATATAGTAGTGAGTACGAAAAAAGAAGAATTTGAAAAGAAGAATTTTTATCAGCAGGCCCTGGTACCAGTGCGATCGAGTATCTGGTAGACGTCCGGTATGATTCCATGTCAGAACTGGTTAAGTCATAGAGGTATTGAGATGAAATCATCAACACCTTGAATTTGGTTGGTAGTCACGTGGTAGTTACGTAATTTGTGGCCAGGAATAGTCTAAACATATTGAATAAAAATTAGGTAGCGATTAAAACAAAGGAAATCATTGTCTGGACACAAGCATCTTTTTTCAATTTTTTATAATTCGAATATGTACTTTTATTTATATGTAATGTAAACCGAACAATGATGTATCTACGAATTTTGGTTATTACTTACTTCGGTTATAACTTACTTATAATATTAAAGTTAAATATCTATATCCATGTCATAATGTTAAAATTGGGGGTAAAACTACTAAAACTATACCATCAGAATTTGCAATATTCTTAAAATATATAAGCGGCCATAACGGCAATAAAAGGAGGTGTTTTCATTTTACAGCAAAACTGGCGTTTCACGCCGTTGAAAGTATACCGATGATTAGCGGAGAGAGGCTCATATAGATATATCTTGTTCCAGGAGTAATTGAAAAGGGAACAACGGAACGGGGGATGTGATGTATGGGGTCGTCCAGGGTTACGTCCTATCGGGACGTATTAAGTGGATGATACGTCATCACGGGCCTAGCCACACATTCATCAAGACGAGGATGGACGGACCGTCGACCGTCCATTTACACGGTACCGCTTTCTTCTTGGGCCAAATACAAACCCGTTCCTTTTCTGTGGAAGCAAGTATTCTCCAGTTTTGGTTTAGCTCTCACTCCTAACTTTAGTTTTCACAAGATCTGTCACGAATGAGAGAAAAAGCAAAAACTGTCAACACATCGGATATGGGTTACTTGCTGGTTTCGCTAATACTATTTCTGGCGTATTGTATTAGTATGCTGACAACTTTTAGGTACCTAATGGCAATGTTAATTATATATTCACTAATTTCGTGGTCCGCTTGACCAATTAATATCTTACACTTAATTAAGGTTTTCAGTTAAGATAAAAAGTCAATGGCACGAACGGGATTCGAACCCACGATCTTCGGCTTAATACGCCGCTGCTCTACCTCTGCCACTTGAGCTATCGTGACCTCGATCCACTCGGACACTAACTTCCCATCTCAACTGAAAACCTTAATTAATTGTAATATATTAATTGGTCAAGCGGGCCACGAACTAGTGAATTGAATAAGTTTGAAATTAAGTATACTTTCACTAAATCTCTCCGTGACCAGGTCATTTGTCGTCGAGAAAGAAATAGATTATACGACATTTGAAAAATGGCAAAAAGGAGGGAAAATTCACAGAAAGGTGTGGTTGAGATGGGAAGTCAGTGTCCCAGTGGATCGAGGTCACGATAGCTCAAGTTGTAGAGCAGCGGCGTATAAAGCTGAAGATCGTGGGTTCGAATCCCGCTCGTGCCATTGACTTTTTTATCTCTAGTGAAAACCTTAATTAATTGTTAATTATACAGTAGAATGATTTCTCTAGATCTATATTCCTATGATATAAAAAGTAAATGAGATAATCCAGACGTGCATGTACTAAAGTTAAATCCCGAAGTGGTAACATACTTCAGAGGTGCAACTGTAAATTCCAGCTATAATTAAAATAACGTAGACTGCTATAACAAAGCCAAATGATAGAAAATCATGATTTCCAAGTGATCACAATTAACGGGGACCTTTGAACAAAGGCAAACTCCATGTTTTAGGAAGGTACGCTGATGGATAAAAGATGGACCAGGGAGTAGGTGTAATAAAGGTAAAAATTCTTGAACTTTTTCCACCTATCTTCAATGCTGAGGTCCATGCAATTCAACTTTATGTACGGATAAAGGAGAAAATAAACAATACACAAATATATACATTCTTTTGGATAGTCAAGCAGTTAAAAAGTCACTACATGCATTTGCTCAGAGCACCCAACTTCTTTGCGAATGCTTAGATTCCTTGATTTCACATTCGAAAAGGTTACCATAAGGTCGTTCCAGGTACATCAAGGTATAGAAGGAAACGAACAGGCTGGCCAACTGGGCAAAAAAGGGGCTGCCTGAAATTACTTGGTTGCATATATAGAGCGTGTAGGAATGACACACGTATGAGAATCCTGCTTGAACACGGCTGTGAGTATTTTGATTCCCTATGCCGATTCTTGCAGGAAACAGGGTTGTTTACTGTATAATACGAATAGTTTTGGGTCCCTAGTGTGTGTTGAAAGTGAGTGTATTTATTGACGTGAATGTGTTTTGTGAGAGGTCCAATGGCGGAATATCGTCTACCCCACAGAAATATCTACATTCTTTTGGATAGCCAGGCAGTTAAAGAGAAACTAAATGCATTTGCTCAGATCTCCAAACTTGTTTGCGAATGCTTAGATTCCTTGATGTCTCATTCGAAAAGGTTACCATAAAGTAGTTCTAGGTACATCAAGGTATAGAAGGAAACGAACAGGCTGGCCAACTAGGCAAAAAAGGGGCAGCCTGAAATTATTTGGTTGCATATACAGAGCGTGTAGGAATGACACACGTGTGAGAATCCTGCTTGAACACGGCTGTGAGTATTTTGATCCCCTGTGCCGATTGTTGCAGGAAAGAGGGTTGTTCTATTATCTAATACGAATAGTTTTGGGTCCCTCGCGAGTGTTGAAAGTGAGTGTATTTATTGGCGTGAATGGGTTGTTTGAGAGGGCTGATAGCGGAATATCGACTACCCCATCGACTAATTAGGTAAGTTATATAAGAGATATGATGAGTAATATCAAGGAATCCATCACCCTAGCTTAGTGATGGTATGTAAATAAGAAAGAATGTTTGTAAAATTTAAATGAGAGAGGGAATATGATTGGTTTTAAGTATTGATGGCGTTGAGGAATGAAATGACCAAGTTATGTCATCTCCCAGAGCCCAACCTTGGTAGCAGGACATAACACCAAGGTCTGAGTCACAGGACTGTCACTAACCAAGATGGATAATTCTCGAGGCCTGCCCGTTATTTGTTGTTAATCTCAAAAGCTCGAATTGCCGGTGGATCGAGCCAAATGATAGGCTCAACCTTCTATTTATCATGTATTTATGTACGTGCATGTGCAGAGTTGAGCTTATATAAATTAGTAACCAGTAATCAGGTGTTAATCACAGATGTTCCACATGCATCAACTTTCATGAACATAACATGGCAGATATTAACCACGATACATTTATGAGGTCACAAAACATTATTTATTATTTAAAAAATTAGTGAAAACTAATTAAAATTTTTGATTGAGATAAAAAAGTCAGTGTCACGAGCGGGATTCGAACCCACGACCTTCGTCTAGATACGCTGCTACTCTACCACTTGAGCTATCGTGACTTCGATCCACTCGGACACTAACTTCCAATCTCATCGCCACCTTCTGAATTTTCCCTACTTTTTGCCATTTTTCAAAAGTTGTGTAATCTATTTGATTCTCGGCAACAAATGAATTTTATCTCAACTAAAAACCTTAATTAATTGAAAGATAATAATTGGTCAAACCGGCCACGAAAACTAGTGAATTAGTAAATAATCATAAAGTTTAACATATAGCTAAAATTTTGGTGTGAGCTATCTTTTTGTCGTTGACAAACTAACTTATGACTTCGTAGATCACAGGAGGAAATCTTGAAAGCTGAAATTAATCGTAATATCTATCATTGTAGTTTTGTAAATTGTATGAAATGTTGATTTTTGCTCAATAGTACACCCAAAAATATAGAGTTTTATAGAACTTTTTGATTTTTTTACAATGTACGGTTTCAACATTTATTCTTATATTATTAAACTTTTTAATTAAGTAAGCTTTCCTTGATATTTTTTATTTTATAAAAGCCCTTTGTCAGTTCATTCATATTTAGAAAACAAAAGATTCTTAAACTTTTAAAAGTTCATTAATAAGAGTCCGTTCAAAAAATAACTGACAAAAAAGGAGCCATCTCACGAGGAAAAATAAGGTGCGGAAAAGCGCGTTACTTTGCGATTGGACCAATTTCACACATCCACTCACTCACACACTCTCTCTCTCTCTCACTCTCTCTCTCTCTCTCTCTCTCTCTCTCTCTCTGCTGGTATCCCACTCACCCTCGCTACGAAATGTTTGCACCAAATGGAATCAAGTGACTCCTTTGTGGTGGACAGTGTTCGATGTGAAATCGCCCTTTGTCCACGTTCCCGGCGTTCGCCAACCTATAATTCTCCAGTTTCAACAATTGGCCGGACAGGATTTGGTCTGAAATTGACTTATGGCAGCTTAATTTGAGCTCCTAGCTTTGATTTATAATAATTTAACTGTTGAAATAATTGATAACGTTTGTTAAACGTTGTATCCTTTTTATGAATCATAGTTATGGGCGGAGGTTTTTTGAAATTTAGAATCTTATATATTTTCCTCACAAATTGATTTTAAAATTGAAGTGAAATGAGTTTAAAATTTTAATTTTAATACCCACCGACCGTACTGTATTCACCTTGTTTAACTATTATTTACTGACAGATTGATTTATATTACCTAAAGAAGAATAATCGACTACAATTTTTATTGTATATATATTTAAATATTTATTTTGATTAGTGGAATATTTTTGAATGCTATTTATTATTAAGTCATATATTTGGTATTCTTGTTTCTTTGATAAATACAAAATTAACTCTGGATATATATAATATAGTCAGATTAACCAAAGTAAACGTTGACGTTTAGATGAAGTTTTTCTTTTTTTAAATAAGGACTAGGCGATTAATTTAAAAAAAGATATAAAAACAAAACATGAACTTCAAAAATATATAAATATTAACTTTAAAGTTTGTGAGTAATTTTAACTGTTTATAAATATTTTATAGTTGTAATAAAGGCTGATGCGGGGGCTGACAGCTGAGCCACGGAAACGCTTAGCCTGAAAATCAATAATCGATTTGCCTTCATTACCGTTTACACATATAAACAAATACAGATAAACTAAAAAGTCTAATTCGATGGATGCTCTTTTACTACACATACAATCACGCTTTTAAATACACTCTCACAAAACATTTAACACAAAGTCACTAGTTTCTGTGGTCCGCTTGACCAATTAATATCTTTGAATTAATTAAAGTTTTCAGATAAAAAAGTCAGTGTCACGAGCGGCGGGATCCGTGGCCATTTCATTTGTCGCCGAGAATCAAATAGATTACACGCCATTTGAGAAATGGCAAAAAGGAGGAGAATTCAGAACGTGGGGTTGAGATGGCAAGTTAGTGTCCGAGTGGATCGAATTCCCGATAGCTCAAGTGGTAGAGCAACGGCGTATCTAGGCGAAGATAGTGGGTTCGAATCCCGCTCGTTACACTGACTATTTTATCTCAACTAAAAACTTTAATTAACTGAAAGATTTAACACAAAATTTACTACAATTAAGAAAACATTTTTTCCTACAAAAATCTAAAAGGTAACTTAAGACAATTCTCATATTTCATATATTTTTATTCGCTCTCTAAATGGAGCCAAGGTATAATCCACATCATTTAAACACACTCACCCGATGCACGCTATGCGACGCTACCCGACGTCTTGCCACGTTTTGGTAGGGTGCGCACATCTATGCGACGTCAAGCGCACGCCACGTACAGTCACACAGAGGGAATCACAAATCAGTATCACAATCGGAACGCCTCTTATCTTCTTACTGTATTATTTTGAGCAAAACCATGAATTAAAATGTTAGTTATGCTTTATGAGCACAATCAAGTAATAAATTGTTTGTTAAACCTAATTGTTTTAAATAAAGTTATTTTGATGTTTTGATAAATTTTCTGCCTAACTATCATAATTAAATAATTTTTATAAATACACATAGATTTTTTATCTCGTTTAATTAGGTTTATATTAAAAAAAGAATTAATTCACTACATTTGTTGTCGGCTTGACCAATTAATACATGACAATTAATTAAGGTTTTTAGTTGAGATGAAAAAAAGCTAATGGCACGCGAGGGATTCGAACCCACGACCTTCGGCTAGATACGCCGCTGCTCTACCACCTGAGCTATCGTGACCTCGATCCGCTCGGACATCAACTCCCCATCTCAACCCCACCTTATGAGTTTTCCCTCCTTTTGCCATTTTTCAATCCTTCTCGTGCCATTAACTTTTTTTCATCTCAACAACAGCTCAAGTGGTTAGAGCAGCGACGTATTGAGCCGAAGGTTGTAGGTTCGAATCCCGCTAGAGACACTAATTTTTCATCTCGTCCAAAAACCTTAGATAAAAAGAATAATTAATTGGAATTGGAATAAATATTCGACAGCTGCGTATTTAGCCGAAGTTCGAATCCCGTTTGTGACACTGACTTTTTTATCTCAACCAATACCTTACATAAAAATTAATTAATTGAAAGAAGTTATTTAGTCAATCAGACCACGAAATATAATGGATTTTGATTAATGATTATATTTCATGTTATACAGCTTCCCATCTGAATGAGCGTTCATAACATTTTACGTTATTTTCTAATGCTTGACTCATAGTTTTCTTCTCCTTTGACTTGTCAAATAATGCTTTCCTTTGATTAAAACCACGTCTGCATAGTTGCTAAAAAAATGCAAACTTTTCAAAATGTTTTCAAATTATCGAATAAATTTATTTCCATTCATTGTATCTATTTGAACAGAATAAGTCTGTTTATCATAATTTTAAAGCAAATACTTTCCTGAGACTGTTAGAAACGTGTTGAGGTCCTTTTTTCAAGTTTGTTAGGTTTTGTCGTCGGCTGTGTTGCCGATGTCCAAATTTGCTTTGGATATCTCTAACCACGCTCTACCGTCCCCAAATTTATAGAAGACGGTAAATAATGATCGCACAGACCGCTTTGAGAGTAATCAAGGCCCTGAAGGCAATATTTCTCTGATCCTGCGTTTGCGGTGTTCAGTGGATGCAACTTCAATAACCATTTCAACTCCTGCTGAAAGCCTGGCAAAGGGGGGGGGGCAAATTAAGAGTGTTAAATTTGTAAAATATGTATATGGAAATACATATTCCAACTTGATAAATGGCGTTATGTTGTTGACCTTTTATTATTGACATTATTTAAAAATTGAACTGTATTGCTCTTTCGACTATTAATATTTGTTAACGGTAAAACTTCAACCGTAAAAACACAGTTAAATTTCCGTTCACAAACATTTAAAAGAACAATATTTATATTACAATCAAACCGGATAAATCAAAAAGGAATGGGAGTAGAATCTAACTGAAATTTTTCTTTTACTGCCCCACGTTCATTATTATAGCTGGGAACACAGTCACCCAAAGCAACGCTATGTGACGCTACCGACGCCTTGCCACGTTTTGGTAGGGTGTGCACATCTACGCGACATCAAGCGCACGCCACGTACAGTCACACAGCGAGTATCGCAAATCAGTATCACAATCGCAAGGCCTCTTTTTTTCTTAATGCATTATTTTCAGCACAAACACGTAGTACATTGTTTGTTAAACTTAATTGCTTTAAGTACAGTTATTCCGGTGTAAGTTTTCTTCCTAACCAACATAATTAAATGTTTTTTTTAATAAAAACTCATGAATTTTTGATTTCGCTTAATTTGGTTTACATAAAAAAATAAGAATGTTGTAATTAATATACGACAAAATTACATATACTTAGTTTGAAGTGAACTTCAAAAAATATGAGTGTCCAGTACCGAAGCTACTCGACGGAAATGGTGTAATTTTATGAGCAAAACTATGAAATAAATTGTTAATTAAATTTTATGAGCAAAACCGTATAATAAGTTGTTAGTTAAATTCATTATATATAAAAATGGTATTCCGGTGTTTTAATGATCAATTTTCTACTAAACCATTAAAATTAATTTTTTTTTAAATAAAAACTATCGAATTTTTAATCTCTGTTAATTTGGTTTATGTTAAAAGAGGTATGTTGTAATTAATATAACGACAATAATACATGTAGTTTGAATAAAAATACGTCCGGTTCTTTTGTCTTCGTCTGTACTCGATGCTACCCGGCGAAAATCTGGACAGTGCGGATCACATGGCGTAGAGAAGAGTAGCGTCGCATAGCATTGCACCGGGTAAGTGTGTTCCCGGCTTTAAGTTGGAACCCATCGACCAGCTCCAAGACCCGTCCGCGGGCTTTGGACTAAAGGTAAGTGGACGTATGTCAATCATATACGGCCGATTTTGAGTTTGGTTAGAATGATATCATGCTGCTTTTTAGACACTATCTGAGGTCATGTATCAACCGTGCATAGGATATGTAACAGCTTATTTGCCGATCCAGCTCACAAACGCTGTCATTTGCTTTTAATCGTGTTTTTATGGGATTTTTTAGAATCGAATTAGGTCCCTAGGGACGTACATCCGGCCTTATTGAGATTCTTACCTTCCAGACCTACCGTCCGGAATCATTTAAATCGTTTGACCTTTTGAATTTTAATAATGAGCCAGCTTCCACTTGTTCCTTCCCCCCGTTTTGTATAGTCCATGAGAAGAATGAGAGGGTGAAAGAAAAGCTACTTAAGGGAATTATCCATGATGCCCAAATGAGTAGCCTAGAGGAAGAAAAATTCTTGGTATTGTACTGACTTTAGATGCCTATATACTCGGAGGTACTCCTGCATACATACACAGTATGACAAATGAAAAATAATTGACTACTCTACCCTAGACATCTGCCCATGGTTCTGCCAATTAAAGTATGTTAAAAAGTGAGATCGATAAAAGATATTTTTGGGTCTGGCATTGGATTAAAGGGGAACCATCACAGATTTTCCCAATTGCAAGACTTCTCTTTCTGCTAACAAAACAGTACCTACGCACGTTGCTCGTAGTAAAACCAGTGTCGAAACACCCAGACTTTATAACTCTAGTTATATTCCCAATCAACGTGCCGAATTCTTCCCAAGGCGCAGTGACCTCCATCGGCCCATCCAGGATGGCTCAATAGTCTAAAAGAAAAGTACCTTTCGCAAAAAGACCGTATGGTCTGCACAGCATTTAAAATCTGTCCTTGAGTATTATTATACAGTTAAACTGTGCGTATTGAAAATAATGATAATTATATTGGGTTGTCCGGAAAATAATGCAGGATTTTAAGTTTTCATTAAAAAAAATCTATATAAAATATTCTGTTTACGTTTACAGGATTACTCATTTGTATGAATGTCAACACTTATTAATCCTCTTCCAAATGATATTGTTTGTTTACCTCTGTAGCATTCCGCTACTTGGAAATAATTCAGTCATCCTTATAATGTCAAAGCGAGAATTTCGTACGATTTTCTTTTACGAGTTTAAACTCGGCCGAAGCGGAGCCCAAACGGCTAGAAACATTAACCAAGTCTGGGGCGAGGGTTGTGTTAATGAGTGCACTGTGCAAAGGTGGTTTAAAAAATTTCGGGAGGGAGATTTCAGCCTTGAAGATGAAGAAGGTCGTGGAAGGCCTTCCTCTCTTAATGATGATGTTCTGCGATCAGTGGTGGAAGAAAACCCCAAAACAACTGTTCGAGAACTTGCAGAGCAACTCAAAGTCAGTAAAACGACCGTCGCTGACCACCTCAAGGCGATTGGAAAAGTGAAAAAACTCGAAAATTGGGTTCCACACTCATTAAACGATCGCCAAAAAATCAGCGCTTTGATGTTTGTGCATCACTTCTTTGTCGAAACAAAAATGACCCATTTCTGGCCAGAATTGTTACATGTGACGAAAAGTGGATTCTCTACGATAACACTAGACGTTCTGGACAGTGGCTCGACAAAGGAGAAGCTCCAATACATTTTCGAAAGCCCCCAACTCATCAAAAAAAGGTAATGGTTACGGTATGGTGGGCTTCATTTGGTTTAATACACTACAGCTTCTTAAATCCTGGCGAAACCATCAATGCTGAATCATACTGTAACCAAATTAATACCATGCATCAGAAATTGGCAGTAATGAAGCCCTCTTTGGTCAATCGGAAAGGGCCCATTTTGTTGCATGACAACGCTCGACCACATGTGTCACGTGTAACGTCACAAAAATTATTGGAGCTTGGCTATGAAACTTTGCCTCAGCCACCCTACTCTCCGGACCTCTCGCCTACTGACTACCATTTTTTTAGACACCTGGACCACTACTTACAACACATAATATTCAAAAATCAAACGGAACTGGAAAATGCATTTATTGACTTTATCAATTCTAAAAATTCTGAATTCTACTCAGACGGAATTAATAAGTTACCAACACGTTGGGAGAAATGTATAATTATTTTGATTAAAGAACATTGCTTTAAAGTAACTAGTTTCTTTTTTTTTGTTTAATACCAAAATCCTGCATTATTTTCCGGACAACCCAATAATAATACACGCTGTATCAATCATGCAAACTAATTAGACAACCCATTAGTTCAATTTCATTGATTTGCTCCATCGCCTGATTAATTAGATCGACATTCAGAACGGGTGTTTGTTTGTGTACATGGAATAAAGGGTCAATTACAATTCATAATACCATCACGCTCTCCGTTTTATCCTTTGTTAAATAATTTAACATTCGGGGCGGTCGTATAAACGCGGTAAATTTAATGAATAGGCTCAGAGGGACAGCGGTCTAATATTATTTTTGCTATTTAATAACCATTTATAATCTCATTAAAACACCTTTAAAAAAATCACCAACGCTAGATTTATTATAAGAAAAAGCTCAGCACTGTTAAATGTTAAACAAAAAAATAAAGGTTGGTTTGAGTGGGAAGTTGGTGTCCGAGTGGATCGAAGTCACGATAGCTCAAGTGGTAGAGCAGCGGCGTATCTAGCCGAAGATCGTGGGTTCGAATCCAGCTCATGACACTGACTTTTTTATCTACCTTAAATAAGGATTAATTAATTGAAAGATGCTATTTGGTCAATTGGATCACGAAATCTAATGGAGTTAAATAAAATAGTTGATAAATATCATTATGATTACACATTATTCACTACTGATCAAGATGATTATATAAATACCTGAATTTTTTGCATCATGTCGTAGTTTTGCTGGTTGGACGACGACACAGCCAGAAAAGCAGAACGAAGAATGAGTACCTGCAAGAAACATTAAATACGATACTTTAGAGACTTGCCAATAATATTAAAATTAAAATTAAACTACCATGTTGTAATGTGCTAAAACGTTTAAGCTATACGCGGACGTTTTTAAGTAAGAATATGGAAGCGGAGGGTGGTTGATAGGACTTTCACTCTTCCTGGAAAAAGGGCCGAATTGATTCTCTCATTAGTGAGAAAACCCAGCCTACGACTTTCCTGTCGTTCTTTTAGCCCTTTTTCTACTCGACAACTGTTTGTTAACAATGTATAACAAGCAGTTCGGAACAGTAAATTTATTATGCGATTCTGTTATGCAAACATGCTTTGTCAGCAATCCTCTTTATAGTTTTGTCATTATTTATTCCACGATTATACGTACTTTTCACACAGAAAGAAGTGAGATAGAATCGAATTTTCCAGTTGTTTTACAATATTGCATGCAATTCAAGTAATTCATCTATAATGACCGTATTTGTTAAAAGATTCTTTTAAAAAAGATAGTACCTTCTCACAGTAAGTTGTTTTCCAAAGATCCGGATTTCGAGCCCTTAGCGCATCATCAGGTTTACGGAGTTCTACAACCACGTCACTCGACATGAATTACAAAAGTGCACCCGCCGACACCCCCGCCAACGCGACGTTCCAATTAGCAGCTGATTTTTTTAATGACGCTCAATTTAGAACGTGCGAAAAGCGGAAATTATAACACATGTACATATTATAATGGTAAATACTCTAAGAAATTAATTATAAATTAGAGATTAAAGATAAAAGATAAAAATTAAATTACAATAATACCTTAATATTATAAAAATAATAACAATTAAAATAATTAATTTAATTACCTGGTCGTTTAATATTATTCATGAACTTATTTAAAAAGGGAGGTAGATCATAATCTATTATATTATTAATGCGTTTAACTAGTTATCTCCTTTTGTTGAAACTATGTAACACTCTTGTATTTAAATTTAAATTGAAATTGTGTTTTGCTTTTTTAGATGGTCCTTAAATTGCGAAAATATGTTTGATTTAGGCAAGTATTCTTTAACTCTCGTTTTCATAAGTTCAAATACTTGATTGATTCTGAAATTTCTAGCTTTGTATAAATTCATTTTTTAAATTTAATTTTGTTTTAATTTCTAAATGTCTAGCACTGTACAAATTCATTCTTTTTTAAATCTAAAATTTTCTAGCATTGTATAAATTCATTTTTATCACATCCTACATGTATTTGGAAAATTTAAATAATGTTTATAAATCCCATGCTCTGAAGATGATCTCAATAAAGATCGAAACGTTGGCACGATAAAGAAAATGTTTTTCTAAAACCTACGCCACGCCAGACCACATCGGACGACCTCCAAATAACAGTTTTATACATTGATTAAATAAACAGCAATACATTTTGCAATGATTTCTTTATCTATCTATTTGGTCTTCTCCAATACCACCAATAATATCTGAATGTAACTTACAGACGTTTTCATCCATAAAAATGTTGATCGTCTTTTTCACGAGTCTACGGCCGAGGTGAATGATTTTTACCTAATCAAATTTGAATTTGTGAGTTTTTTTGTGGCAACGTTCACAAAGCGGTAACTGGTATTTTTATCTTTGCTATCATAATAATGCTAGAAGATCAAAGAAGTCATGATGATAAAAAAAAACCTTTTTTCTCATGTCGAGCTTTTGGCTATCTTCGACTATAAAGATCTTTACTATTTAACATTGATTTTAATTAAATATTCCTGAGGAAGGCGTCAAATACAGGCAAAAGCTTGACATGAGAAAACAAGTTTTATATATATAAAGTCATAACAATTATTCAACTGACTTAATTGAACACCTATTTACACAAAAAAACAACAAATTATTTAAAAAACAACTATATAAACTAACTTATGAAAAAATAGGTCGTAATAGTGTATCTGATATATGGTGTTTTGGGAGTCCATATATTTTTGGGCATGATTATATTTATATTTTTTACAATATATATATGGTTAGGGATGGTTAGGGTTATATATATATATATATATATATATATATATATATTGGTAGGTTTTCACTATTCTTTTTTATTACTTTTTGTTTGGATCGTACTAGTACTTCCATTTGCTTTATTTTAGTTTTGTCTTCTAAACAGTATCTATATTTATTTCTTGCAGTTTCAGTTTTCTATAACTAGTGTCAAGTTTCATTTTGTGAGCTTTTGCGACGCTACTGAAATTCCTCAATGAGGGCTTTGAAAATGAGTTAATTTTTAATATTTCGGCAATAAAGTTAAAATGGGGAAAAATGGTAAAACTCTTTTTTGTAGAAAAATTATTTTTCCGTTCATTTTTTAAATTTATTTATTATTCAATTCACTAGTTTTCGTGGTCCGCTTGACCAATTAATATCTTTCAATTAATTAAGGTTTTTAGTTGAGATAAAAAAGTCATTGTCACGAACGGGATTCGAACCCACGACCTTCTGCTAAATACACCGCCAAATCTACCACTAGAGCTATCGTGACTTAGAAGTTCGATCCACTCGGACACTAACCTCCGATCTCAACCCCACCTTTTGAATTTTCCCTCCTTTTTGCCATTTTTCAAAGGTCGTGTAATCTATTTGATTCTCGGCGACAAATGAAATGTCCACGGAAAGCTTTAGTGAAGATATACTTCTAGATATAAGGTTCGGACAAAAAGATAGCCCACCCAATATTTTTTCTCTTAATCAATTTTAACCATTGATATAAATTTTTTTTATTAATATGTAGTGTATTTTGAACCGATTTTCTCCATCAGGAATTGGAAAAACATAATTTGTAAGAATTCATAAATAATACTTGATTTGGGGTGAGACAAAAAGATAGCACAGTGAACAATAATAATAAAATTCTTTATTAAAACACAATTAATATAACACAAATTAAATTTAATATCCTGTATATGCACCATCTTTTTCTAATGCAGCAATCATACGATTTAAAAGCGAGTCAAAATGATGACGAATTATCTCTTGTGGAAGTTTGGCCCACTCCTCCTGAATTGTTTTTTTCAATTCTTCAACGCCCTAGAATTGTACCGCTGTAAACACTCCTAGCAAAATGCCCCCTTACATTTTCGATGATATTAAAATCCGGGGCCTAAGTGACCAATCTATAATTGTGATACTTTCTTTTCTAAAAATTATTTTGCAACTTTTGCCGTGTGAACTGGAGCATTATCTTGCTGAAAAATTACGTTCTCTTTTGGAACAAGCTCAAAATATTTTTTTAAATTGGTTTTCTAACAAATTAACATATTGTTGGTTGTTCATTCGACCAGAAATAAACACAATATCAGTTTTGTGATCATAGCCAATACCACCCCATATCATGCGATGCCTCCTCCCATTTGCCTTTTGGAAAACACTTTCTCTTCTTTCCGTAGGTGATGGTAATAGTGAGCCCAGCCATCGGGACCGTCGAGATTGAATTTTTTTTCGACTGTGAACCGGACATCCATTCATCTTTCCATTGCACGTGTTCACGGGCAAACTCCTTTCTTCTTTCTTTATGCGCCGTGCTTAGAGGTGGAATGCCTTTCATTTTCATTCTTTTAATGTGAGGAGCTGCACGAATGATCCTTTGGACGTTTTTCACATTCGTCACTACACCAGCTCTTCAGCAATTTGAAGGGCCGTTAAAGTTGAGTTGGATGCAAACCTTAAAATTGCCCGTTTTTGTCGTGTTGTTAAGACCGGTAGTCTTCCAGGAGAAATTTAAAAAGTAGTTAAAACGAAAATTTAAAATTACTTTTCTACTCCTACCGGTATTTTTTGAAATAATGGAAATACAAAATCCTCGATTTTTCATTAGCCTTCCTTTCTCAGAGGGATTTGGTTTTGTTTGTAAATAAACAACAAGTGCTATCTTTTTGTCTACCCTAAATCAAGTATTATTCATTAATTCTTACAAAATATTTTTTTTTTTCAGTTCCTAATGGAGAAAATCGGTCCAAAATAGATAAAAAAAAATTATATCAATAAAAAAATTATATCAATGGTTAAAATTGATTAAGAGAAAAAATATTAGGTGGGCTATCTTTTTGTCCCGGCCCTTACTTATCTTATTAAATTCACTAGTTTCATGGTCCGCTTGACCAATTAATGTTCAATTAATTTATTTATTATATTTATTTTCGTCTCAGATTTCCATTTTGTTAGATGCTCAGTACTGCGTATTGTTGCTTTCAAAAATGAAAAAATGATTGTTAAAATAGGGTGAAGAGTTTTGGAGAAATGTGAACCGAAAAGTGAAAAAACGCTATTTTTTTTCAAGAGAACGAGCTCGAATTTTACCCCTTGTTGATCAATATACTCCGTAAAAACGTTACCACCGATTCTCAGCTAACAGAGAGTTTTAATTAAACGGTTTTAATTAAAAGAGTACTCGTTAGGTACTAGGATAGAATTAGAATACATGCATGTTATAGGAGATCTGTCAGCACTATCCACCTCCAAGTTAACTAAGTTGTTAAATTATTAATCTAAAAAAATTTAATCTTAGCCTAGCTATCATTGAGAGGATATCATTGTACTAGCATAACTTTATTGCTGAAATAGAGTTTTTTTAAATAAAAGGTATCACGAATGAACAAACCTAACTGGCGCAGTCGGTAGGACACCAAGAGTTTTCAAAAGCATATTGGAGACCTCTGTATCATCGGTTGATTTGCTCTTTCGAATTTCAACTTTTTCAACTTCGCTTTAATCAACATCAACTTTTTTCAACTTAACTTCATTCTAAGAAGACGACATTTAAGTCATCTTCGAAAGAAACAAGGGATGTGGTATATCTTGTATCGATATTGTAAATCAGAAACCCTTTTATCATAGCAATTTTAACAACTTACCAATTCACATAAACTGTTTTCACATAAACTATTTTCAATCGGTAATGCCTGAAAAAGAATGTACTTTTTGTTGAAGTTGATTTGAAAAAAAAAAGTTAAAGACCTCATTCAAAACACTGGTTCTGAATAACAAAAGCGTATCAGCTCAACGCTTAACTGCATCAGTGGGGTAATTGGCAGTTAGAGTAGACATTCAGCCAGAATTGTCGCATGATAATTACTGGCAGTGTAGATAAACGGAGAGAAATAATTAATTAAGATTGTCTGGCTGTGGAACGGCAAATCCTGCCCTCCAGCATATCAGCAGGACGGAGGAATATGGAATTCTGTACCAACATAATTGAATGAGTGTTATGTAAACAGGCAAATGTATTTAAGAATGAACAAATGTACGAATGGGTTTGGAACTGCATCCATTCGGTGTTGAATTAATCTAGTTGCTGACAGCACCCAAGCTAAACCACGGTGGCTGGACGGATAAGGCTAAGGTATGCCTCCGGATTGCCAACACCCTGGGCGGGTGATTTTCGAGTCTGCCGTAATTTACTAATATCGAAAGATAGAATTGCCGGTGGACGAGAAGCCAATGGGCTCGAGTCGGTACATGTTTGTACGTATGTATAGATGAGTGTATATGATCCTACATAAATCCAAATCATTTAAACTCTACAAAACAAAGACGCCATTCGTACTTTACATAATAAATTCTGCTTATGCAAATAAATATCATTTGAAAAGATTAATTGGAGATCGTGAGATGCGGGCTGGTGTGACGTAGGTTTTAGAAAAATGGCAAAAAGGAGGGAAAATTCAAAAGGTGGGGTTGAGATGGGAAGTTAGTTCCGAGTGGATCGAGGTCACGACATCTCAAGTGGTAGAGCAGTGGCGTATCTAGCCGAAGATCGTAGGTTCGAATCCCGCTCGTGACACTAACTTTTTCATTTCATTTAAAAACCTGAATTAATATAAAGGTTTTATAAAAACATTTTCTTTATCGTGCCAACATTTCGATCTTTATTGAAATCATCTTCAGGGCATCTATCATCATCACATCACACAAAACATATGATATAACATAAAAAACTGTCATTACATTCCACACATCAAACATTTTTACATAGTCTAACACTTCAAAAATTTAGCTTTCCTTTCCCTAATTATTCCCGTATACATATAATCCTGAAAGGCCGAACCATTACCCATTTTTTCCCATTGTCGGCTCCTATCACCTCAAAGAAGACAACTTCTCATATAAAAAATGTCTTTCTATCCCTACTTCCCTCCTCACCCTTTCAAAATCCAACATGTATAAATCAATATCTCACTGGCACTCTCAACACGACACACAAGAATGACACATCAACACAGAAAACAAACTCTTTCATTGAGTACAAAAACTTTGATTGAATCTAAAAATTTTAGCACTGTATAAATTCATTTTTTTCACATCCTACATTTATTTGTATAATTTAAACAATGTTTATAAATCCCAGGCCCTGAAGATGATCTCAATAAAGACCGAAACGTTGGCACGACAAAGAAAATGTTTTTATAAAACCTACGTCAAAACTGAATAGTTTCTCCATTTTTCTTTTATTTCTTTTGAAACTAATAGCTTTGAATCCTTTATACATTTAACAAATCTAACAAATTAAAATATTTTTATATACAAAAATACACTTATGAAAAAGTTTGAAACACAGCTATAATTACAATTTATTTTGCTTTTAAACACTACTTTCGTTTGTTTGTGAAAACAGAATTTCAATTTCGGTTGTCTGCTTTAATTTTCTAACGGATCCTGCCATACCCTTTCCATGTTTACAGCCTGCCATGAGTGACGTGACTATCTGATATTGGATTCTCCTGGATTCGGGTTCTGAAAGTTTAATACATCGAACAGCTACGAATCGGGCTCGACTGAGTCAAAACTTTTTAAAATAGTTGATTAGTTGTTTAATAATTCCTGAAAAAACTGTTCATTCTTGGAACTGAACAAATCCCATCATCAATGGTTCGATTTATACGTTCGATAGCTCACAGGTTAATATCCCCACAAAACATAAAACGTTGTCCACGGCCAGAATTAGAAGACAAAGAAATAATCAAAATTTATTACCATTAAAAAAATTAAAGCGAAATACATGGAAATGTTTATTTGGAGATCATGAGGTGCGGTCTGGTGTGACGTAGGTTTTAGAAAAACATTTTGTTTATCATGACAACGTTTCGATCTTTATTGAGATCATCTTCAGGGCTCAAAGTGACTCTCAACACGACAGACAAGAATGACACATCTATACGGAAAACAAACACTTTGAGTCTAAACACAACCGCGGGATCTACGATCCGAGAGTCTCTCCCGCTAACCACTCGGCTACCGCGGCGCCTAATTGAACTAATTGGAAAAGTACAATAAGGCAACAAGATGGACTTATGTGGGAATGTGTCGTGTTTAGGAAGTTGGGAAAGAAAACATTTTTATATGAGGAGTCGGCTTCTTTGAGGTAAAATGAGATAGTAAAGCAAAATATCTACCCAAACAAATCCTACTGCACTGGCTACCCACCATTTTGAACAACAACACAATTTCGACTTAAAAAATACAAAAATATTACGTACAGAACAAAACAAACATAAACGTAACTTTTTAGAACTGGTTTACATCAACAGAGATAAGCACAGCATCAATTATAGAAAGACACATGTAAACTCAGTCACAGCGAGGCTAATATCATAAAATTCAATATCGATAACATAAATATATCATCATCAAATCACACAAAGCATACAAAACAATCATTACATTTCTCACTTCAAACATTTCTACATAGTCTAATTCTACAACAATTTTGCTTTCCATTCCCTAATTATCCCCCCTATTATATAATCCTGAAAGGATAATCAGGCCGATTCATTATCCGTTCTTTCATTCCAATTGTCGGCTGTCGGCTCTTTTTATTTCAAAGAAGCCGACTCCTAATATAAAAATGCTTTCTGCCCCAAGTTCCTTCCCCACTTTTTCAGAATCTAACATATATAAACATAAAACATCAACACCTCGCTGGCAGTCTTAACACGACCCCCAATAAAGACACACCCACTCGAAAAACAAACACTTTGAGCCTGAAGATGATCTCAATAAAGTCCGAAACGTTGGCACGATAAAGGAAATGTTTTTCTGAAACCTATATCACACCAGACCGCATCTCACCATCTCCAAATAATTATGTGGGAATATTAAACCCCGTTTCTTGGCCTCTTTCTCCTTACTATCGATCGGAGCTTGAGAACGCGTTTCAAAAAAGCTAGCGAGTGTATTCAAAAAGGTTTAACCTTTTTCAATTCTCGGCTGGAGCAGGTGGCACAACGTCGGATTTAGGCGGACGGAAAAATGAGAAATAAATTAAATACCAAGCTCAAAGGAAACGTAAGCACGCAATATAGAAACATACACGAGACTGCGCCTATGCGACTTTAGCGTGGGGACTTGTCTTAAGTCTAAATACGGCTGTCTAAATAAAGGGGCCGTGACAATTTCAGAATACGCCTAGTATTGTTTAAGATAATGGGGGCGTTAAGAGACGCCTTGGCGCACAATTTCAGTTAAACTTTAACCACAAAAAAGTCTAATAAATTCAGAGCGAACAAATAATTTACAGTTATAACTTAATAATTAATAATTTATCTCTAATAATATATTTTTGTTATAAATCTAATTAACTGTTCAGTATGTATACTATTTTCTAGAATTATTATTTTGTCTGATGATTTTTACACTAGAATGTTTGGTACGAGTCATTTAAATTTAAGGTTACAATTTTCTTAATTTTACTAATTTCGTGGTCCACTTGACGAATTAATATATTACAATTAATTAAGGTTTTTAGTTGAGATAAAAAAGTCAGTGGCACGAGTCGGATTCGAACCCACTATCTTCGGTTAAATATTCCGCAGCTCTAACACTTGAGCTATCGTGACCTCGATCCACTCGGACATCAACTTCCTATCTCAACCGCACCTTTTGAATTTTCCCTCCTTTTTGCCATTTTTCAAATGTCGTGTAATCAGATTGGATTCTCGACGACAAATGAAATGGCCACGGAGAACTTTAGTGAAGTATACTTCATTTTAAATCATTAAATTCACTAATTTAGAGGTCCGCTTGACCAATTAATAAATTACAATTAATTAAGGTTTTTAGTTGAGATAAAAAGGAGGGAAAATTCAAAAGGTGCGGTGGAGATAGGAAGTTAATGTCCGAGCGGATCGAGGTCACGATAACTCAAGTATGGTAGAGCAGCGGCGTATCTAGCCGAAGATCGTGGGTTCGAATCCCGCTCGTGCCATTGACTTTTTTATCTGAACTAAAAACCTTAATTAATTGTAATTTTCTTAATATTGTAAAAAATAAAGTTCTTTTAGAACCAATCCAGACAACTTCATAACAGTTTTGAAAGAAGGGTCCACTTTTCCCAAGCATCACCTGGCTGTTTTTTTCCAGATTTTCTAGAAATTCCTGACGATTCAATTATTTCTTAATCCTACATTATTTTAGCTCATGTAGAGTATTACTTCGACTTTTAGTTCAATTCCTTTCAACTTTCAGACCAAACAAAACTATTTTATGTTTATTGGTGTAGGAAAGCTTTCATCAATCAAACTGCAAAACTGCTTTATGAACTAAATATACGAACCGAACAATTAGTATTTATTAGTGTAAATGGTGAGGTGTGACGGTGAAATATTGCGTCACCATCACCCCTCCAGCAGTGTATGTGCATACGTGCTGCGATGGCGGAATATTTATAAAAGTACCTTATCGACCATAATTTAAGTTAGATTATTAATAATATGCATAGGTCGATGGAGGAATATCCAGCATTCCACCGACTAATCATGTCGTGCATGCATGAATATATTTAGATGTATGAATTGTGCGAATGATTTATCCAATTTAAGTAGTAGTCTAGAATATTGTTTCCATGTTTTGAGGCTGAAATGACCTATCTGTTGAAAGATCCCGTCGGAGCATGACACCGTTGTTAGGGAAGCAGCGATCTCGTGAGCATTTGGACATCAACATAAGGTGGGCTTGAGATAGGAAGTTGATGTCCGAGTGGATCGAGGTCAAGTGGTAGAGCAGCGGCGTATCTAGCCGAAGATCGTGGGTTCGAATCCCGCTCGGGCCATTAACTTTTTTTCATCTCAATTAAAAACCTTAATTATTTGTCCTAAATATTTAATGTCACAATCATTACAATTAGGTTGGTATATCCCCCTTTGTGCCAAGTTGTCTACCTTGTCTTCAGGTTTTGAGAGGATGTTTTTGTTTTTTCTTCTTGTTTAAAAATTTTACTAATTCTTTCTGATACTTCACCAATGTACGGCAAACAACGGAAATCTAATGATTCATTTATGGTGGGGTGACTGAGTCCTATTGTTGCTTCTTTTAAAGTTAATTTTTTTAATCTTTTAAGTAGATCGTTGGATCGTTTGAAAACACCTTACTGTGAGTAGGAACAACCATTTTTAAAAAGCCTCGGTGTGAAAGTCCTACAATCACGAATCCTTATTTAAATCGTCAACGACCGGTTCTATGTTTCCTTCTGCACCATCCATAACGTTCTAAATGTTCTTTTTATAAAATAAAAAAATGTTGACAGATCCAGCTACAAAAATACCACACTAACGTTCAATTCCATTCTAATCCACGAAAATCTTTTCTTTAGATTTTCCTAATATTCCTCGTCCGTGGTCGAAAAAAGTTTCCCAACGCGTCACGACCTGCATTCAGGAGAGGATAAAATGAATCCTTGAATTACTACTATTATCACTAGATAGATTCTCTACTTGATATAATATTATTTTATTTTCATATGCTATGTAACTCTATTGCTTCTCTGGCAAATTGGATTAAATTAAAAAATTAGCAAGAAGTTTTTATTTTAACTACAACTTTGTAGGATCAAATATGTTTTATGGCTGCAGTCAATATTAAAAGATAACTATTTTTAAATCAAAACAATCAAAATTTACTTACCTTCTCAGTGCATGTTTATGTTCATCGCATAGTCGTCCTTTATCTGAAACAAAAACCAAACTATATTTTAACACCCCGATATATGCATTATAATAATTAAATTTTATTACATTTTAAACATAATTGTACCATTTTATACAACCCCATTTAACCCAAAATTCAAAATCGAAGTGACGATTGCTCAAGTGGTAGAGCAGCGCCGTATCTAGCCGAAGGTCTTGGGTTCGAATCCCGCTCGTGACACTGACTGTTTTATTTCAACCAAAAACCTTACTTAAAGATTAATTAATTGAAAAGAATTTAAAAAAACTTGTTTATCCTTGTTGACTTCTTAACGTCGTTTATAATTTTTGAAATGTGTAGTGAAAGAGTTTTCTAGGCATATGTCAATCTTTTAATTATAAAGAAGGCTTTCATTCTCTTAAAATATACTTCTTTATAAAGTGCTTTGAAAGGGGGAAATATTTTGCAAGCATTAGAGGTTGCGCTGCAGAAGTTCTCCTCAGTTGACAAGAGGGGAAAGTTTTAATGGGTACCTCGCAAAGACCGGACGAACTTGGAACGCTCACTAATGTATATTTTTATTAACTGTATTAAAAAGCCCTATGAATATTACAAGGATTGGATTTGGTACGATTCCGATAGTTGAAAGTAGAAAACTGATGCAAATCAAACCACTCCATGAAATAAGCATGAGAATGTTTGGAGGATCATTAAGTAAAATTTATGGGCCTAACTACTGCCTAAAAGATCACTTATTAACGTCAAATCTCATTAGTATTTTTCAAATTAAATTTAAGACTTAAAGAATAATTAAGAAATATAATTTATAATTAACTAATAAAAATTAAATAATTGCTAATTGAATAAAAATTGAGAATTTCTTGTTTTAATACGTCTTTTTTATTTTTCTTAGATTTTTATTTTGCATCCAGAATTGATTGTGAATAATTTTTTTGTTTACGAGGGTTGGCAACAGTCGAGGTCATATAAACCCTCAGGGTGCCGGTAGACCATTTGTAAGTATGACCGGTTCGAATGCAAGGCCGCGGGATTCGAACACGGGACCTTTACCTTACAGTGATAAGCGCCGTGTCAACGCCTAAACCATTGCGGCCAACGACGCTCCCCCGTGAATAATATTAAACTCTTTAAAACTAAAAAATTCCCAACTAGTCTTCATTGTGGTTTTTTTAATCATTAAAAAATATAGTTTGTAATTGACTAATAATAGTTAAATAATTGTTTTAATACGTCTTTTTGGTTTTTCTTACTTTTCTTCTTCCATAATTGATTGTGAATTAAACTCTTAACGACTAGAAAATTCCTAACATTAGTCTTCATTATGGTTTTTTTTAAATTAAATAATAAAATTTGTAATTAACTAATAATAATTAAGTAATTGCTAACAGAATAAAAATTGAATATTTCTTTTTTTGATACGTCTTTTTGGTTTTTCTTACTTTTTTTGTATCCAGAATTGATTTTGAATTAAACTCTTAAAAACTAGAACATTCCTAACATCAGTCTTCATTATGGTGTTTTTTATAATTAAGTAATATAATTTGTAATTAAAAATAATAATTAAGTAATTGCTAACAGAATAAAAATTGAATATTTCTTGTTTTGATACGTCTTTTTGGTTTTTCTTCCTTTTTTAATCCAGAATTGATTGTGAATTAAACTCTTAAAAACTAGAAAATTCCCAACATTAGTCTTCATTATGGTTTTTTTAAGAATTATGTAATATAATTTGTAATTAACTAATAATAATTAAGTAATTGTTAATAGAATAAAAATTGAATTTTTTTAATACGTCTTTTTGGTTTTTCTAACTTTTTTCCATCCAGAATTGATTGTGAATTAAACTCTTAAATACAAGAAAATTCCTAACATTAGTCTTCATTATGGTTTTTTTAAGAATTAAGTAATATAATTTGTAATTAAAAATAATAATTAAGTAATTGCTAACCGAATAAAAATTGAATATTTCTTGTTTTGATACGTGTTTTTGGTTTTTCTTACTTTTTTGCATCCAGAATTGATGGTGAATTAAACTCTTTAAAAGTAGAAAATTCCCAAAATTAGTTTTCATTATGGCTTTATTGCTGTCAATATAATTCTCACTTTTGAAAGCTGTTAGCAAAAATAGCAAATTTATGGGAATAAAATATTAACAGTTTAGCCTCATAGTTCATAAAACTATAGTATAATTAGGTGCCCGTTATGTAGTAAAGGTTCCTCGATGTGATCCACATAATAAAAGCTTGTCATGCCTCCTTACAGAAAGCGTGTAGGCTTGCCGCCGGATTTAAGAATGGTTCTCGAGTATAGTAGCAAGTTTCTAGATCCGGTTTGCTCCGTTTTAGAAGATTTGGGTTTTTTTTTTATTGTGTATAGATAAATTTTATGTTTTATTTGAGTGCCTGTACTTATCCTTGTGAGTGGTGAGGTTCTAATATTTCACTCAATTATAGTTATTTTTACTAGTTGTAAGTAAATTTTTTTTCTTGGTGGTGAATTATAGCGTTACAATCTCCAATCCTACTGGGTTTGTCTAGGATCGATGAGCGAATATTTGTAAAATTCGAAATAAGATTATTAATTGTGTATAGGTCGGTGGACAAAACGAAGAACTCCACCGATTAATCAGAAATGCAATGTATACAGGTGTAAATGTATTTATTTGCGCGACTGTAACGTTGGGGCTGCGTTCGTCGCTGAAATGTCGAAAGCTTCCGTTGAAGCCTAATCTGACACTAGGCTGGACAATATTAGGTTTTTAAGTACATAATTTTCAAATTTTAATCATTATTAAATTCAACAGTTTTTGTGGTCCACTTGAACAATTAATATCTTTCAATTAGTTAAGGTTTTTAGTTGAGTCAAAAAAGTCAGTGTCAAGAGCGTGATTCGCTATCTTGCTGTTAAATATTTAATTATTATTTTTAAATAGGAAAAGTGTTTTGACTGGCAAGGTTAATAACAATTTTTTATCTTATACCCCAAAAGCGTAGTTCGGTGTCTGAAGACTAAACTGCCAAAATATAACACCCGATTAGTTTTAAAATCCAATATATTTAGTTTTCTATTGAGCAAATTACTTCTTTCAATTAATTAATCTTTTTATGTAAGGTTTGGGTCGAAATGAAAAAGTTAGTGCCACGAGCGGGATTCGAACCCACGACCTTCGACTAATACGCCGCTGCTCTACCACATGACTTCGATCCACTCGGATACCAACTCACCCCTCATCTTAGCCTACAACTGTTCGAATTTTCCCTCCTTTTTTGCCCTTTTTCAAATGTCGATTAATCAGGATTCGATTCTCGGCGACATGTGAAGTGGCCACGGGGAGCTGCTAGTGAAGTTATACTTCGTTTTACTTATTAAATCCATCATATTTAGTGGTATATTGACCAAATTCCTTATTTCAATTAATTAATCTTTTTATGTAAGGTTTGGGTCGAAATGAAATTTCAATCGAATCGGCTCGAACACCGCTCGTGACAATAGTGACACTAACTTTTTTATATCAATTATTTTTTTTAAGTTGGCCTTTATATTGTTTCTTGTGTGTCGCACTGCGTTTAGTCATCAGGTTGGCTTGTATTATGTCGATCGTTATGGTTTTCTCTCGAATTGTAGCTCGTTGTCAAGTTTTGTATATGTCGATCTCATGCTGCTTCGGTTTAAAAGAAGGTGCACACTATGATCATCTTATTCCTGTAGGGGGCGAGTGCGAGCATATTATTCAAAATCGATTTATTTATTTATTATTATCTTCGGACCGTGAGGTCAAGACAGCTTAAGTGTTAAAACAGCGGCGTATCAAGCCGAAGATCGTGGATTCGAATCACGCTCGTCACACTGACTTTTCTATCTCAACTAAAAACCTTAATTGATTTAATAACTAGATTTGCTTTTTAGAACTTAAAAATATTTACGTGAGTCAAAAACCGAAGTACAATATTTTTACCGCTAAATGTAGTAAACTAAGTGAAATTGTATACATTTTTGAAAAATTATATAACGTCTATGCCACTGATGTATTTATCAATCAGCATCTATCAGCCAACTAGTCTTGTGTTCTTTTTCATTGCCTTAGCTGCATTCATTCTACCACCACCCCGGTTTGTGATTTAAATAGCCAACACCTTCTTGGTATACAGCTACCATATAGGCCTCATCACGACACCATCCTGAATAAAATCTTCGATGATAGACGTGCCACCATTAGGCGGGGAACACACTTACCCGATGCAACACTACGCGACTCTACTCGATTCTACTCGATTCTACCCGACGCAAATCCAAAGTCCAATTTTCCATAAGATTGTATTACCCCCGACTCGTAGTTTAGTTTTCTTGTATGTTGAGTGGGTTTTGGTTGTTATACTACTAATATAGTCACATAAATAGCTTTCAACGCGCTTGGCCATCGAAATTTTTGCAATTGCCTTTACCTGATAGTAATTAGGAGTAGCAACGATGCTTGTAAGTTGTTAACTCGTGTTAATTCCAATAGAGAAATTTCCGATAAGATAGAAAACGCCCCCTTTTTTTCTTAGCTTGTTAGAACTTTTGCAATGCTGCGCGTGGCGATTGGTAGAACCAAAAATAATGCTATAACAGTCCTTGAAGGCTTGTTGTTGTTTGTTTTGGCTATCTTTTGTGTTAAATTGTAAGATACCAGAAGTTAATAGAAAAGGAAAATTAATCAACTTTTTCATTCAAAATGCTATGCACTCCAAAATTCTAACAAATGACACACTTTATTTCGTGCCGACATACCTAACTTGTACACTAATGTCTGACAGCCTACAACTTTGTAGGATCGGGGATCTCATACGAATGAGAGTATAAGAACAGGTCAGAAATTAACAAAAGAAATGTATTGGTTTTAATTAATGGGATTTAATTAATTATTATTTAAGAATAAAAATACGTGTAAACAAAAAACAGATGTTAAATTCATGGCGGCCATGTTGGTTACCTACGCCCTAACGGATAGCAATGTGACTACATTTTCGACCTAACATTGTCCATGGTCTGTTAGATCGAGCAATGTTAACTGGCCGATTCTTACAAGTCTACGTCATCATTTTTCTCGCTATCATCAGGATCAAAGATCGTGAGCATTTTGAATAAAAGAGTTGATTAATTATTTGTGGTTCTATCGTACCAATCGCCACGCGCAGCATTACGGAAAAATTTACGTTTTACATGCTAAGAAAAGAAGAAGCCGTTCACGATATTTCTTAACACCATTCAAAAATCGTAAATACCCCTAAAGTTTACACTGACCTAATACCTATGTAAGTAAATAAATAATGAAAAAAAGGAAGTATTGCGAGATCCATTATTTTATATATTTATATTAATTGTTGTTTATGAATTTAGAGCCCTGAGGAATGCAAAAAATAACGAAAGATTGGCGTTAGTGCAATAATTGTCATTTTTTCACCAACAGAGTTAACAGGGTTAGCACAAAGAACTGTGCTGAAAACTGAACAACCTAAAGTTGGAATTGGAAGAAGTGTATGAAGAAGAAAAACTCAAGCATGAGACAAAAGCACCAGGTATGAGGCATGCTAAGAAATTTTGTAAGGCACTGAAAAAAAAGAAAGCAAGATTTGAGGGAAATATGCCATTATACGAGAAAGTCACCTTTAAACATCACTTTCTTTTTTTCTGTGTGTCTTTCTCTACCTCTTTATCATATCAATCGCTCAGCAGGCACAATTTGAGAAAAAATATTTGGCTTATATCCGCCACTGCTATAAATAGATAAAGATAGATAAAGCAGATACAGAAACATTTCGTCTCTGCCAAAAAAAAAAAAAAAAAAAAAAAAAGAGACATCGGCACATATCGTTTGATAATGTAAAAGCCCGTATACGGGAAAGCAACTTCGGTAAGGCATTTCTCAAGTTCTCAAGTGCAAGAAGAGGCACCGAGAAAGTCTTTAGTTTCGAGGTGAAAACCGCACTTACGTCGGTCACATTCTTGGTCTGCCTAACCATGATGATTTTTGTTGGTTCAAAAGTGTTTCGGATTTACCAGAGTTAACAGAGTTAAAAGAAAAATCGTGAATCTTCTTATTATTAAGTGCACGATTATAATGCTTTACGTAGTAAAAATGGCTAGGTTTGCAGTTCTCACAAATAGTGAAAGTTTTGTCGTTGAAACTTGGTGAGTTCGGTAAAATGAACGATCTGGTTAAAATTAGTGCGGAACGAGCCGAAAACCTTGAAAAGGTCAGAAAAGTGAAAAGCTTTAATAGAAGATCCACCTGGGCATGAAACGTAATTAAGACCTTGTCGTTTCAAGGCGTCCAACGCCTTCGAACCAAATTCTCCCACTATTACTTTTTGCATCTCTCACCGCCGAGAAGATTGGAAGCAAATGGGTTTTTAATGGAGACCGCTACGCGGTTTTAATTCGCAGTCTTCTCCGAGAGGGGAATAATATTTGTTGATTTTAATGAAAACGACGGCTCGAGAGGCGTTTCTCCCTTTTTAATCAACGCATTGAAATGAGAAGCAATAATTAGCGACGGAAGGCTGAACGCGCCGCTACATACACGAAAAGGGATCCGCCTTCGCCACCTCAAGCTGCTGTATCAGCCTTTCTTAACAGCACCTATGCATTCAACAGATGTTTCGGTCTTACGGCAAAGCCTCCAGCATTAATTATTCATCCGATCAACTAACAGACAGCGGTTGAATAACGTCTCCACTCTCAAGTGGATTGTTAATCTGTTATTAGAGAAATGTGTTTAGCTTCTCATAAGATTTGAGTGAATTTCCCAGAGAAATGTAGGGATAAATATTTACGATTCAACTTTACATTACTTAACATACCATCACCGTCTCTAAACTCACAAACAAAATACATATCATAGCAGATCAAAGGAAAATGTCACTCAATCGAATGTTCATAGATTTTCCAATTGTTATAATTATAACTTACTGGGAAGAAAATTCTACCTTCCTCCCATTTCCTACTAATATTAACAATTCAAGTATTTTATAATTATTAATATTTTTATTATATTTCGTAGTCCGATTGACCAAATAATTACTTTCAATTAACTAATCGTTATGCAAGGCATTGGTTGAAATGAAAAAGTCAGTGTCACGAGCGGGATTCGAACCCAAGACCTTCGGCTAAATATGCCGCTGCTCTACCACTTGAGCAATCGTGACTTCGATCCACTCGGACACCAACTTCCCATCTCAACCTACCTTTCGAATTTTTACTCTATTCCGCCATTTTTTCAAATGTCGTGTAATCAATTTGATTCTCGGCGCCAAATTAAATGGCCACGGAGAGCACTAGGGAAGATATATTTCATTTAACTTATTAAATTCATTACATTTCGTGGTCCGATTAACCAAATAACTTCTTTCAATCTTTTCATGTAAGGTTTTGCTTAAAACGAAAAGTAAGGGTCACGAGCGGGATTCGAACCCACGACCTTCGGCTAAATACGCCGCTGCTCTACCACTTGAGCAATAGTAACGTCGATCCACTTGCTCGTAACACTGAATTTTTCATTTCACCAAATGCCTTACAAAAAGATTAATTAATTGAAATTATTAATATTATCCAAATCTACACCAGTTCTAACTTTTTTACAAGTTTCTTCTGTTTATTAATTTGTCATTAAATAATACATATTTACAATATATAATTTTGTGGTTTCAGTAAATAATAAATATTTGTTCTTCAGTTATTATTAATTTAGTTTTTATGGAAAAATGGAAAAACAGAACTATGACATAAACAATTAAGTTGGCTAGATGTACACTAGTACAAGGCCAGAAAAAAATAAAAAAAATTAAGTTAATAAATACGTCCTTTGGATTTCGTACTCCGATTGACCAAATAACTACGTTCAATTAATTATACTTTATGTAAGGTTTTGCTTCAAATGAAAAAGTCAGTGTCACGAGCGGGATTCGAACCCACGACCTTCGGCTAAATACACCGCTGCTCTACCACTTGAGCTATCATGACTTCAATCCACTCGCTCGTAACACTGACTTTTCCATTTCAACATAATGCCTTACATAAAGACTAATTAATTGAAATTATTAATATTATCCAAATCTACACCAGTTCTAAGTTTTTTAAAAGTTTCTTCTATTTATTAATTTAAAATAATACATAATTACAATATATAATGTTGTGGTTTCAGTAAATAATAAATATTTGTTCTTTTTACACATTTAATATAACAACTTTAACATTACAGTTATTATGAATTTGGTTTTTAGGGAAAAATGGAAAAACATAACTAGGAAATAAATAATTACGTTAATAAATAAGTCCGTTGTATTTCGCAGTCCGATTGACCAAATAACTTCGTTCATTTAATTAATCTTTATGTAATGTTTTCCTTCAAACGAAAAATCAGTGTCACGAGCGGGATTCGAACCCACTAAGTTCGGCGTGACTTCACGTGCTTAGAGTAGCTGCGTATTTAGGCGAAGGTCATGGGTTCTATTCTTGCCCCTGACACTAACTTTTTTATTTCTACCAAAACCTTAGATAAAAAGATTAAGTAATTGGTTATGTTATTCGTTTATGAAGCAGCCTAAAGTAGTTCGTATTATACATTAGTTATTAAAGTTTGTTCTACCAACAAACCTTTCAAGTTTTCCCTCCTTTTTTGCCATTTTTCAAAGTAGTAAAACGAAGTATAGCTTTACTAACAGCTCCCCGTGGGCACTTCATGAGACACCGAGAATCCAATCATGGTTACACGACATTTGAAAAATGGCAAAAAGGAGGGAAAATTCGAAAAGTAGGTTGAGATAGGAAGTGTACGAGTGGGTCGAAGTCACGATAGCTCAAGTGGTAGAGCAACGGCGTATTTAGGCAAAGGTCATGGGTTCGAATCCCGCTAGTGACACTAACTTTTTCATTCCAATCAATACCGTACATAAATATTAATTAATTAATAATTTAAATTGATATATCACACTTTTGTTAAACACAGAACATTAGCATTGTGCCCTTGAGACAATTCCTTGGTGTGATATCCACTCCTATGCTTGACACTCTGTTTTTGTAATAAAAGATTTGATCGCGCGTTTAATTATGAATTCATCAATGTTTTCGAAGTCCGCTTTTTATGGAGGACTTCAATTTTCGAGTATAGATAGCTAACCTTAGGAATTTATTTTGTACAGAACAAGGGTAAGGTAGTACGGTCCTAGTTCTAAGTTATAAACCTAATTCACATCCGAATTTTTCATAAACAAGAAAGGGGTTTTTCCATGGTCTCTGCTAGCTTTTATCCAGGCAGTAAAATGGATTAAAGATCGAATTAACTGGATTAACACGGTCCCTATAAACCCGACATCAAAAGACACCAGAGGTTCGTTTATGTCCGTAAAACTAAATTTATTATAAATCTATTGATACAACTTATAATAGTTGTTTAATTGAAATACTAACAGATGAACAAACCAAATCCGTGTTATTTTACGAAAAACAACTCACACTTGAAATCTGTAAACAAGGAGGAAATGAAGCAATAAAGGGATCGTTCACGCTGTAAAAGGCCTTTTAGAGTGATTTAAAGTTAAAATAAGTGTTGAATGTTATTGGAATTTTAATCCCACGTTTCTGTTCTCAACAATATCAATTGGGACTCCGCTGAAACCAATCTGTTTCAATGCAAGCTTGATAAATGGAAAATTGAACAAAAACTAAGTTTATTGTTGATGCTGCCTTTGCAATTGAATAGGTAAAGCGCTGAATTATTCAGTCAACGATTAACGATGCATATTGAATAATTGCAAGAAGCCATTCTGTAGTAATTTCTCCAGGGACATTTTTTTAAATTGAAAATTCTTCTTTTGAACCTTTCTTTATTGTGAGGGGAATGGTCAAGTAAAGAATCCAACCGTTTATCGACCTATAACGTTCTATTGTGTAAACCCTGTGATTTTTTCCTAGACTTTTCTTGACAAAGAGAGAGAGAGAGAGAGAGAGAGAGAGAGAGAGAGAGAGAGAGGNCAAGATGGCCGATGATCGTATTGGAGATCTGAAGGCGATGACGGTCTAAATGAGATAAATCCCTCTGAAGGCGAAGAAGACCGGAAAGCGATGAATGTGTCCTGAATGCGATATCGTGCGTTGTTCGGCAGTGATTAGGCCGAACAACGCACGATATCGCATTCAGGACACATTCATCGCTTTCCGGTCTTCTTCGCCTTCAGAGGGATTTATCTCATTTAGACCGTCATCGCCTTCAGATCTCCAATACGATCATCGGCCATCTTGCAAGCCATGGAAATTTCATTAAACAGAGAGTCTTCAACTACTCCTTTCGTTCATTATTTATTCCTTCATTTAACCATTCCTAAACTAACATCCCCTTTTCAATCGGGAATCTTCCATTTCCGTTGGTGCCGAAACAATCTTCTTATTAACTGCAACTTCTCTCTCCGGCGGTGTTCGTCGGGGCCATTTTGAATTTTGGCTGCTGGCGAAAAGAGCATTATTGCCGATTAATACATAATCATACATAATAATACATTACATGACGGTTTTTCTTTCCCGTTCTCGAGGTTTAATTAATATTTAGTTTTTTTGATTTATCAAGCAAAGCAATAGAAACTGCACTCTTTATTTCAGCCTTAGACGCTCCAGTACAAATGCTTTCTTACGAAAATGTCCCAGACTACGGAAATGAAAAAAAAAATCGAAATCTGAGAAGAAGCCCTCATAAAATTCTAGATTATTCAACCCTTTATACCACTCATAGAAAACACGAGATCTTTTGTAGAAAGACAAACCCACGTTTCAGGAGAGACTCCTGTACGGTACACTGATGGATCAAAGACGAAAGAGGAAATGCAGGTAATCCAACTCTGTGAACAGGAGTTAACAGAGGAAATGCAGGACGCACGCATCGACTTATTTTAGGACAGTCAGGCAACTATAAAGTGCTTACTAATTGCTTGGGGCATGAAGGTATAGAAGAAAGGAAACAGGTTGACAAACATAATGATGAAGGAGGGTGACGAGGAATCATTTGGGCCATAGGACCTGACCACCCTCTCTCACTCACCCCTCTCATTTTATCTCTCTCTCTGGATTTCAGTATCTCTCTTTTTCTCTGGCTGTCTGTCGTCTATCTGTCTGTCCCTCTTTTTCTCTGTCTATCTGTATGTCTCTGTGTTTTTTTTCTCTCTCTATCTCTTTTTCTCACTCTCTTTCCATATCTGAGAAATTGTGGGACGTGTTTTCATTGCTCCCGTTAAGCAAATGCATGCAAGTCTCTGTATTTTCGTGAGTTCGTTTCTTTAAGTAAATTGTTCTACTTTATCGGCCCGGGCTACAGCTCCGTATGTAAGTATGGGTCTTACTATAACAGTGTACATCCAAAGCATGGTTTCCGGTCTATATGTCTGTCTGTCTGTCTCTCTCTCTCTCTCCTCTCTCCCTCCCTCCTCTCTCTCTATCTCTCTCTCTCCTCTCTCTCACTCTCTCTCCTCTCTCTCTCTCTATCTCTATCTATCTCTCTCCTCTCTCTCTCTATCTCTATCTCTCTCTCTCCTCTCTCTCTCTCTCTCTCTCTNATTAAATCAATTAAGGTTTTTAGTTGAGATAGAAAAGTCAGTGTGACGAGCGTGATTCGAATCCACGATCTTCGGCTTGATACGCCGCTGTTTTAACACTTAAGCTGTCTTGACCTCACGGTCCGAAGATAATAATAAATAAATAAATCGATTTTGAATAATATGCTCGCACTCGCCCCCTACAGGAATAAGATGATCATAGTGTGCACCTTCTTTTAAACCGAAGCAGCATGAGATCGACATATACAAAACTTGACAACGAGCTACAATTCGAGAGAAAACCATAACGATCGACATAATACAAGCCAACCTGATGACTAAACGCAGTGCGACACACAAGAAACAATATAAAGGCCAACTTAAAAATAATAATTGATATAAAAAAGTTAGTGTCACTATTGTCACGAGCGGTGTTCGAGCCGATTCGATTGAAATTTCATTTCGACCCAAACCTTACATAAAAAGATTAATTAATTGAAATAAGGAATTTGGTCAATATACCACTAAATATGATGGATTTAATAAGTAAAACGAAGTATAACTTCACTAGCAGCTCCCCGTGGCCACTTCACATGTCGCCGAGAATCGAATCCTGATTAATCGACATTTGAAAAAGGGCAAAAAAGGAGGGAAAATTCGAACAGTTGTAGGCTAAGATGAGGGGTGAGTTGGTATCCGAGTGGATCGAAGTCATGTGGTAGAGCAGCGGCGTATTAGTCGAAGGTCGTGGGTTCGAATCCCGCTCGTGGCACTAACTTTTTCATTTCGACCCAAACCTTACATAAAAAGATTAATTAATTGAAAGAAGTAATTTGCTCAATAGAAAACTAAATATATTGGATTTTAAAACTAATCGGGTGTTATATTTTGGCAGTTTAGTCTTCAGACACCGAACTACGCTTTTGGGGTATAAGATAAAAAATTGTTATTAACCTTGCCAGTCAAAACACTTTTCCTATTTAAAAATAATAATTAAATATTTAACAGCAAGATAGCGAATCACGCTCTTGACACTGACTTTTTTGACTCAACTAAAAACCTTAACTAATTGAAAGATATTAATTGTTCAAGTGGACCACAAAAACTGTTGAATTTAATAATGATTAAAATTTGAAAATTATGTACTTAAAAACCTAATATTGTCCAGCCTGCTGACAGGCGTTGTACAGTTGACTGATTTGTGTTACTCTTGTCCATTTAGAACCTTACAATGTTCAAAACTTCGTTAAAGAATTCTTCTATGCAGGGCTACTCGTTTATGTAAAGATATTGTCCGGCAATGAAGATTAAATTAAAAAGTTTAACCAGGACGTAATAAACTAGTTATAGAAGTTACTTTTATTGGCACTAGAGTTCGTTAAGATTATAATTCTATTACCGACTTATTTAAGGCTGTTGCTGCCCAGCTGGCTTTTCTTTAGAAATACACTTTGAACTCTGTTAATGACATAAAATTAAACTGGAGAATTTTACCAATTGCAGAAAGACGTAAAGTAAAAGACGTAGCGCGGGATTAAATTATTTATTACCCTAGCATTAATTAGTAGTTGCCTACAATAATTAGATTCTAGTCGCTATCTTGCTGTTAAATACTTAATTATTATTTTTAAATAGTAAAAATGTTTTACGGGCAATGTTGAAAGCTATTTTTATTTTTTGTAATTTTTATCTCATATAAGTATATATTAGATATTTTGGATGTAATTTAGTAAAAGACTTTGTCCACCAAAAGCGTAGGGGGAACAACTAATGAATAACTAATGAAAAAATAGTGCCACGAGCGGTAATCGAACCCCCAACCTTCGGCTTGATACGCCGCTGCTCTACCACTTGAGCTGCAGTGACCTTACGGTCCGAAGATCGTGGGTTCGAATCCCGCTCGTGACACTGACTTTTTTATCTCAACTAAAAACCTTAATTAATTGAAACATATAACAGATAGATAAGTCTCCACTCTCTTGTGGATTGTTAATCTGTTATTAGAGAAATGTGTGTTTAGCTTCTCATAAGATTTGAGCGAATTTCCCAGAGAAAGGTAGCGCGAAATATTTACGATTCAACCATACTTTACTTAACATACCATCACCGTCTCTAAATATACAAACAAAATACATATCACAGCAGATCAAAGGAAAATGTCACTCAATCGAATGTTCATAGATTTTCCAATTGTTATAATTATAACTTACTGGAAAGAAAATTCTCCCTTCCTCCCATTTCACACAAATATTAACAATTCAAGTATTTTATAATTATTAATATTTATATTATATTTCATAGTCCGATTGACCAATAACTACTTTCAATTAAATAATCTTTGGTTGGAAAGAAAAAGTCAGCTCACGAGCGGGATTCGAACCCACGACCTTTGGCTAAATACGCAGCTGCTACCTACCACAAGTGGTAGAGCAGCGACGTATTGAGCCGAAGGTCGTGGGTTCGAATCCCGCTCGTGGCATTAACTTTTTCATTTCGACCAAAACATTACATAAAAATATTAATTAATTGAAATTCATTAAATATTTAGAAAAATTCAAACTTGTAATATTTATTTGGAAATTGTGTAGTATTTTAATATTTATTTTACTAATTGTTTTGGGTTTAACTAACTGAGCCTATTAACTATAAATTACAATGCTTTTTAGGACAAAAAAATAATATCCAAGAAAAAAAATATATACCGTGAAAAAGTGGCGCTCAGCTTTTTCCCAGTTTGCACCCGGCTGTAAAACATGGTTTAATGAGCAATTATACAGGCTGGAACGAACGGTGCGGAGGAATTTTCCGCGTAGATGAAAAAAGCAAACAGCCCAACGCAGCTTAATTAGCTGTTGTTAATACAAACGAATGACTTCCGTGATGGGGGATTGAGATCAGTTTTGGAAAATTGAGGAAATCTTAATTAGTTGCCAACATTAATGTCCACCACTACCTACAACAATAAATAGTAATTTTCTCTATTTTCATAATCAGGTATATTAAATTATAAATATAATATTTTTAAAAAAATGATAGTTAATGGTAAAGAAATACGAGAATGCGTACAAATTATACTTCAACGGAGACCTTGCTTTAAAACGTTAAAGTTTTCACTGACTACGGTATATCAGGTTATTATACGAAAAGTCAATGGTCAAAGACGAGTTTGGGCATTGGAGATCATCACCGACAATAGTGGAAATAATTTATCAAAACAGAATCGGTTATCGATCGAGAAGCGATCAACTGACATGAAAATTAATTGTCACTGTTTATCCTATATCGGTCTGTTTGTATTTCATTAAATGACATTAGTAGTGAATGATCGGCAGGGGGAATGGACAAAAGTGTCGACATCATGCTAATTAAGCATCCATTTATGAAATCGATGAAACTAGGGATGTGTAAAATTTATATCAATCTAATTAAATTTAATGATATGTTCGAGAACGTTTTCCTTAATACCTAGTCCTGCCATAAGTTCTGTTACTAGAAAAAGAGCCATTAGGGAATAGAGAAACTTGATAATTTGAACAAGAAATTTATTTTAAAAAATCCAATATTTTTTAAGATTGAAATAAAATAATATTACTCGAAATGACCACCTTTTGCCTTCACACAAGCTTTTAGTCTTCGGCGCCAATCATCTATAGCAGTACGCAACACGTCTTGAGGAAATTTCTCAACTGCTTTTAGCAGAGCGGACTTGAGGCTCTCTAAATTGGCGTGTTTCCTGTGGCAAGCCATAAGCTCAAGATGGGACCACACCTTGTAGTCCAGAGGATTCAAATCTGGGCTTCCCGAGGGCCAATCTGAAGCCTTAATGAATTCCGGAACATTCTCCTCTAGCCACTGCTGAGTTGTTCGGGCCTTGTGCGCAGGAGCTAAGTCCTGTTGGAAGACCCAATGAATTCCGGAAAAAAGAGTAGTACTTAAGGGCTTTACTACTTTCTCAAGGATGTCTTCTTGGTAATTTTTCGCCCTTGTTTTAACTCCTTGCTCACAAAAATGGAGTTTTGTGGTGCCATCGTAGAGTTAGGGTAGGTAAATAGCACATGCTCATCCAAATTCTGGTATAAACCTCAAGAAGATAAGATAATCGGAGTGTTTCCTAACCGAAAACCTCTCTGTGAAAAAAGTAAATAATTTAAATGAATTCAATGGCTTTAAAAAATCATAAGCAACCTGTAGACAATAGACGCAGACCTGTCTGCCTAGCATCAACAAAAAGCTTCAAGCATATCTCTCTTCGTGGCACTCGTATACACATTTGTTGGAAAGCAGAACATGAAATGAATACTCAGGTATACACTGTTATGCTATAGAATACTAATGATTTCAAGAGGACTTACTTTGAGAAAATGACAAAAACTAAAAATACAATGAGAGAGGCCATTGAAATTTGCTATTTAACTAGACGTAAAAGAACATCGAAACTTTAAATACATATTAAATCTATTAACTTTCGTGATCCGATTGATCAATAACTTATTTCAATTAATTAATCTTTTTACGTAAGGTATTGGTTGATATAAAAAAAGATTGTAGTGGAAAAATGGCAAAAAGGAAAATTCATAAGGTTGTAGGTTGAGATGGGGAGTTGGTGTCCGAGTGGATATTGAATTACAAATTAATAAACAGCGGAAACTTTTAAAAAACTTAGAACTGGTGTAGATTTGGATAATATTAATAATATCAGTTAATTAATCTTTATGTAAGGCTTGGTTGAAATGAAAAAGTCAATGTCACGAGCAAGTGGATCGAAGTCACGATAGCTCAAGTGGTAGAGCAGCGGCGTATTGAGCCGAAGGACGTCGGTTCGAATCCCGCCCGCGACACTAACTTTTTCTTTACCTTACATAAAGATTTATTAGTTGAAAGAAGTTGTCAATAGAGCCACGAAATACAATAGACTTTATTTTAGTAATTAATTTTGTACTTTAAAAAAATTAATATTCCTGACTTCAGAATCCCGCATGTGCCAATAACTTTTTCCTTTCAACCAATACATTACATAAAAATATCATTTAAATAAGTATAAATAGATAAGAAAGTTAAAACAAAATGGAAGATACAAGAAGTAGATGAGAATATATTTTTTACTTGCAAAAGAGAAAGAAATCGAGCACAATTCTTAAACGTTAGATCCTACAGAATAGAATGGCTAGTTTAACACTCACCTAGTTAAATTTTTCAACATTTAGCGCAAATCTAGTGACGGTTTGGTTTTTTGACTAGATTTTATAGAATAATGACAAATACTATGTAAACTATTTTATGACATGTGATGAATCTATCTATTTATATAATATTTTGATGATTTCCACGCGTTAATAGAAGTATAGCCGATTTCGAAAGCGTGTGCACTACTTCTATTTTAGTTAGTCTACGGCAACACGTTGCAGAACTCGGCAACCCTGGGATAGAGTTTGCGGCAACACGTAGTCAGCTATTTATTAACGTGCTCCATGTATTTTAGTTTGTTTGGTTCAACAACGTTTTAACTTCTTGTATTATCTAGAATTACTAATGTTTATCTTGAATATTCATTTTTAAATAGACGAAAAAATCTACACATAGATTTGGCATATATAGATTTATATATTAAAAAAACTCTCCACCTATCCAAAAAGCAACATTTTTTAATTAAACATGTATGAAGAAAACAGAGTGTTTTTGTTTGTCTTGTACTAATATGAAAAATAAATCTTTTGCATTCAACAACAGACAGAGAATCACTGAGGAGTAGTGACGTGCGATACCAAAAAAATATACGACACCTGTACTCGATACTGGTATAGAAAGAAACATTCGACACTACTCAAGAATCGACAGATATTAATCGATACTAACGAGTACTTACTCATATGAGTAGTTTTTCTTTTATTCATCAACTAACTATTCTGGACTTTGGTTAAAATACGCTCATGTTTTATCCGGAGATCGTGAGATGCGGTCTGGTGTGACGTAGGTTTTAGAAAACATTGTCTTTATCGTGCGAACGTTTCGATCTTTATTGAGATCATCTTCAGGCTCTGGAATTTATAAACATTGTTTGAATTTTACAAATACATGTAGGATCTGGAAAAATAATTCAATAATTAAATAATAAAATAATTCAATGCTAGAAAATTTTAGATTATAAAAAAATTAAATTTATGCAATGGTAGAAAATTTGAGATTTAATAAAATGAATTTATACAATACTAGAAAATTTTATATTTAAAAAAATTTGCATTTATGCTTTTTTTATCTAAAATTTTCTAGAAGGATAAATTCATTTTTTTTAATCTAAAATTTTCTAGCATTGTAGAAATTCATTTTTTTTAATCTAAAATTTTCTAGCATTGCATAAATTCAATTTTCTTTATCTAAAATTTTCTCGCATTGTATAGATTTATAATTTTTTTCCACATCCTTCATGTATTTGTAAAATAAAAACAATGTTTACAAATCCCAGGCACTGAAGATGATCTCAATAAAGATCGAAACGTTGGCACGATAAAGAAAATGCTTTTCCAAACCAAGGTCAAAACAGGGGCACTCTCAACACGAAACAGAAGAATGAACATGTGCACGGAAAACAAACACTTTGAGCCCTGAAGATGATCTCAATAAAGATCGAAACGTTGGCACGATAATGAAAATGCTTTTCCAATTCTACTCCCAACAGGGGCACTCTCAACACGAAACAGAAGAATGACCATGTGCACGGAAAACAAACACTTTGAGCCCTGAAGATGATCTGAATAAAGATCGAAACGTTGGTACGATAAAGAAAATGTTTTTCTAAAACCAATGTCACATCAGACCGCATCTCACGATCTCCCAATAATCATTGGCTAACGGTCACTAACCACCACACACACACACGCTCATGCGTTAAACTTATCTAGAAATTACTTTTTTTTTCATTTTTAAGTATTTTTTCACACAGTGGGTACGTAAGTAAGAACAACGAAAAGCGGCCAACACATTTCAAAGTTTGAGAGAGACAAATTCTCCAGAGGTTAGAAGAAGCCGACGATTCAGTTTTCTTAGTAAAATTACCTCATGCCTTAATTTTGGGAGAAGAAATGATTAGGTACCTACCTACGAGAAGGAAGGCGAACACATTTTAGGGACTTGAAGAATTTTATAAAACATTTTATAAAAACTTACTGAAATTAATAGTGCTTGGTGCGACACTGGAAAGAATTATGAGTTAACAGAATTATCAGCAGAGTTACTAACCACCAATTAAAAAGTATGGTTAACTTCGTTGATACATGTCGCCAGTGGCGCTCTAGTCAATTCCCAGTTTGATGAGAGGTTAGTTTCGAACGGTAAATAACAGTTCAATATTACTTGAACACTCGACGTAAAATCTATTTGAATTTTCCGATACGACAAAAAGCATTCGATACACTACTTGTATCTAATGACAATATTCTATACAAAAAGTTCTCGGTATCGAAAGAAAATATTCTATACTTTACTCATATCGATTGGTATCGCACCTCATTATTCCTACATACAGTATCTCCTTTTTACATAGTCCAGCCGAATTTCTTTTATAGGAATGACGCTATCAATCATTTTCAATTTTTTTCGGGATAAAAATTATACAGAGAATTTGAAGTGTCAGGATGTATAGGGTCATATTGACAATTTTGAAGTTTAACTGGTCTGATGTACGCTCTATAATTTTTCTCCAAAATAGATAAAAATTTGAAACTAGTCTAAAAAATATAAACCATGTATTTTTGTTGTTTTGATAGCGTGATTGGTTCAAGAGATATTCAGCCATTTAAAAAGGACACTGTATAATTTTTAACCACCTTTTAAAATATGGTTATTTGTCCATGTGTATTACTTCAAGGTCATTTTTTATCAGTAGATTTTTATTTTGACGTAAAACAAGAAAATAAGATGAAATATTATATTAAATGAGATTAGATATTACACTCATATAAAAAGATGTAAACACAAAAAATGCGTTGAGTTTAGTAGGATAAGTTGTTTTAAATATTCAGATTAAACACACTGTATTATCATTAAAAATATATATTTTTGTCGCAAAAAATAGATATTTTTGGGCTGGATGAGACAGGGGTTATTTAATTTATTGGTTAGTTAAGCAATTAGTTTAATTTTATAATTGCGGGACAATTTAAAATTGGAATTTTTCGCTTTCAATGTTGATGATTGCACACTGTTAAAAATGTTTATAGAAATAATTTATTCCTGACCAGATGAACAGTGTACATATTATGGATATGCAAATTTATGTTAGGGATATAACAACAATAAAATAAAAAATAAGCTATTTTTAGAACATTGATTTTTAAAGTGTGGCGCAAATTATGAGAACACATTAAATTATCCCTGAGAGTGGTTTTTTCTAATTCATTTGATTAATCAATACTGTGAAACAGTAGTTAATTGTTTTAGCAAAACGATTTTAAATCCAGTATAATTGGTCGCCAATCAAAAACCAAACCCTATTACCAACTGTGTGATATCGCCACCAGTTCCATTTTTCAGGGTAATTCGTAGAGGACGGTTCTGCCGCTCTATCAGATTTTCGAGACCATTAATTCTCATGAAATTTGGCAGCATGGCCACGGGAAAAAATTATTTACACTGAACGATAAGCTATGTCCATTGGAAATACGATCAGAACGAGAGACCGTTCATTCCCATCAATTCTACATTGACGTATTTCGTTTTCCCAACTTCTAAATAATATTGAATCCCGTGATTTTCAATAATTAATTACGTATCTTTTATCTTGTCCCACTCAAATTTTAATACAAATCTATAGAATATAATAACAACAACAATATTATTTGTGGGAGGGGGGTGCGTCGGTGGCCGCCAGTGTTGGGCAAAAATTAGTAATGTCTAATGATTAATGATTGATCACTCATACCGTTAGTCATGATTGTAGTAAGTGACTAATTTAGTCATGAGTCGCCATATGTGATTGATGGCTAAATTAGTCATGACTAGTAATTAAATACGAGGCATGACTAATTTAGTCGCCATATGTGATTGATGGCTAAATTAGTCATGACTAGTAATTAAATACGAGGCATGACTAATTTAGTCACAATTTAGTTAGTCATGACTAAATTTCGATAAATCATGTTAAAATGGGTACTCAAATGAAAAATACACTTCATCACGTTTAACAAATTTTCTAACAGAAATTTATATCATCCAAACGAAAATCCTTCATCACCTTTAACAAAAATCAATCTTCCAATTATAAGTAAAACTCCGTCGTTATGAACAGCCAAAAAATAATGATAATGATAATAATAATAAAATAAAATAAAAAAAATCCTAGAACAAGCTACGCTTTGAAAAGTAAATATGTTTACATAGCCGATCAATGGAAAAAATATTTCTTTGAATTAAAATTTATTCCACTTAAAAGGAGAGATTTCTACTTTATTTGGAAAATACACCATCTTGATTGTAATAAAATAGACATGTAGAATAATTATGTAAATTTGGTTTTGTTTATGATAACTATTTTTGAAGGTTGGCCTTGAGCATGACTGTCATCTCAAAATTTTTATCCGGAGTCGGTTGGATTTTGGTAAGTTGGTCATTGTAGCCAGAGTTGGGCAAAATCAAAATAATTCAATCAGGATAAAGAATTTTAATTAATGTTTAATCATGATTGAATTAGTCATGAGTAAATTAATCATTATATGATTTAGTCATACCTCATGATTGAATTAATTATGATTAAATCAAATAATGATTAATTTACTCAAGAATAATTCAATCATGATTAAACTTCAATCAAAATTCTTAATCATGACTGAATTAGCTAGATTTTGCCCAACTATGGTGGCCGCAACGGTTTAGGCGTTTATACGGCGCTCATCACTGTAAGCTAAAGGTCCTGGGTTCGAATCCAGCGGCCCTGCATTCGAACCCGACTGACTTACAAATGGGCTTTTGATTTGAAGCTCATAACCGATTGATACAGGAAACCTACTCGTAACCATAGGTATATGGATTTTCGCTCAGCCCATTCATTTTCTCTAAAGGAAAATTGAGCTTATAATTTAATAAACCGTGTTGTAGGACTTTGTGACTCTTGGTTCATGGAGAAAATGTAAATATAGTTAAAAGAATTTTTATAAAAAACCATTAGCCATTGGCACTTGTTAAAAAACGTATTAACAAATTTAAGACGAAAATGAATAACCTTAGTAACCTCCCGTTGTTAGGTGTTAAGGTGGAACCTATTTCAACTCCCATTGACTTCAAGTCAATTACTTACTGATGTGTCTCAAAAAATTAAAAAGTTAATGTTTGGTAAAATAAATGTTTTGCTTATAAATAAAGGTTCACTGTTTTAAAGTCAAAGAGCCTATTGGCTCCCAGTCTAATGCGGTTGTGTAGGGTGTCCTGTGGTAGTTGCAGCGTTCAATATGTGGGTAAAACTTAGTAAAAAACCAATGTTAAAATGAAGCGACTCAGATTGGATTGCGTACGTAAAAAGATAGCCACAGGGTTGTCCACTCATGCAATAAAAAAACAGCCATTTTTTTTTCAAATTGGATTCCGCGGAAGTTTCGGTTTCTATTGGAAAAGGTACATATTCATGTAACAAAGAACGCCTGCAGCTTGCAGCGATCTCGACGTTTGCGGGATTGACAGAGGTTTACAAAAAACGGAAAAAAGGAGGCAACCGTTGGAGGGCGCACGATTGAAGGCACACAGAGCTTAGTAACCCCTTTTTATCCTTTTTAAAAATATAAGTTCCTACTCGCGGTAAGTTGTTTTGCAACGATCCGGATTTCGAGCTTTTAGTTCATCATCAGGTTGAAGGAGTTCTACAACCACGTCTCTCGGCATGACTTACAATAGTGAACCCGCCGATACCCCGTTAGTTAATGATTATTTGGAGATCAGAAAATGCGTTAGTTTTAGAAAAAGATTTTTTTTATCGTGCCGACGTTTCGAACTTTATTGCTATCATCTTCAGGGCTCAATAAAGATCGAAACGTTGGCATGATAAAGAAAATCTTTTTCTAAAACCTAGTAAAATAAACGTTGAATAATCGCTAATACGGCGCATCGCAATGCTAAACCTGAATGATTGATCTGTCATCTTGGTTTTAATATATTCAAAGGCCTTTCTTTGAAGAAATTTTTACTTGCAAGTAGCAAACATGATTATGATTGAGTGAGTATATCAATTCAAAGAGTAGAAAAACTAAATTGACCTTGCAAACTATTATAAATATTAATATCATTGAGTATAGTATCGGCCATAATCATAAATAGTAATCTTATCCTGGAAGTCAAAACACATGACAATAATTTTTATTCGGTATGATTTTATGCTTATTACAATTAATTAAGGTTTTTAGTTGAGATAAAAAAGTCAATGGCACGAGCAGGATTCGAACTCACGATCTTCGGCTAGATACGCCGCTGCTCTACCACTTGAGCTGTCGTGACCTCGGAGAGCTTTAGTGAAGTATACTTCATTTTAATTCATTAAATTCACTAATTTCGTGGTCCGCTTGACCAATTAATATATTACAATTAATTAAGGTTTTTAGTTGAGATAAAAAAGTTAAAATGAAGTATACTTCACTAAAACTCTCCGTGGCCATTTCATTTGTCGCCGAGAATCCAATCCGATTACACGAAATTTGAAAAATGGCAAAAAGGAGGAAAAACTCAAAAGGTGGGGGTTGAGATAGGAAGTTGATGTGCGATTGGATCGAGGTCACGATAGCTCAAGTGGTAGAGCAGCGGCGTATCTAGCTGAAGATCGTGGGTTCGAATCCCGCTCCATTGACGTTTTTATCTCAACTAAAAACCTTAATTAATTGTAATATATTAATTGGTCAATCGGACCACGAAATTAGTGAATTTATGCTTATTGCTGTTGTTTGCATGATGATCATTTAATACTTGTTTGGGATAATATTTATGCACTTATTAGCTTAACATTCATCTTTTTGTCAAACTTCCCTAGCCAATCTAGTTTGCGTGGATATTCCGCAATCGACCTTCTTATTTACTCATCCACACAAACAAACCATATGTACATATGTACGCACTGTAGATATATACAATAATTATTACATTAATATTAACAGTCCCTATTCGATTTTTAAGGGATGCAACAACCCACTCTCATCAACTCACACTCATTCATAATCATTTTACTAATTGTAAGTACAAATTTCTTCTTAGAATGGCGGTTGTATACAGTAAAACCCGCATGACAGATCGGTCTTGCAGGTTTAACATGGCGATTCGATATTAGCGATTCATAAATGGTTTTTTTTCTATTTGTTTAAAACGGTTGACATTTTTTGATGTTTATTTTATAATTTTATTATTTGTTCTATTAGATTTCGTGGTCCGATTGACCAAATAAATTCTTTCCAATTAATTAATCTTTACGTAAGGTAATTATTTAGAAATCGTGAGATGCGGTCTGGTGTGATGTAGGTTTCAGAAAAACATTTTCGTGTCAACGTTTCGATCTTTATTGAGATCATCTTCATGGCCTGGGATTTACAACCATTGTTTACATTTACCAAATACATGTAGGATGTGGAAAAGTGAATTTATACAATGCAAAATAAATTTTTTTTATTCAATCAAAGTATTTCTACTCACTCAAACTCACTGGCACTCTCAACACGACACGCAAGAATGGAACAATTACACAGAAGACAAACACTTTGAGTGAGTAGAAATACTTTGATTGAATATAAAAAATATATTTTGCATTATATAAATTCACTTTTCCACATCCTACATGTATTTGTTAAATGTAAACAATGTTTGTAAATCCCAGCCCAGAAGATGATCTCAATAAAGATCGAAACGTTGACACGATAAAGAAAATGTTTTTCTGAAACCTACATTACACCAGACCGCATCTCACGATTTCTGAATAATTGTCGATTAACGGTCACTAATTTCCACACATTTATGTTAGATATTGGTTGAGATAAAAAAGCCAGTGTCATGAGCGGGATTCGAACCGCCGCTACTCTGCCACTTGAGCTATCGTCACTTCTATCCACTCGGACGCTAACTTCCCATGTCAACCCCACCTTTTAAATTTTCCCTCCTTTTTGCCATTTTTCAATTAATTGATTTCATTAATTGAAAAGAATTTATTATTTGTATTGCAGGTTGTTGAAAAGATATTGCAGCATGGAATTTTATTTATTACTAGAAAGTTTTTGACATAATAACTTGAGTCTATCCAATGGAATTCCTAACAATGTCACTTATCGATGTCATGAAACAAATAATAATTTTTTTTATTGCTAATCATTTCCGAATCCCTTAGTGAAATGTTAAAGAATGGAATCCCCAGCAATAATAATTTTAATTTTATTTTTACAGATTTTATTTTATTCCATTTTTGTATTTAATTTAATTAATAACGATGTCTTCGTCATCATTGCGACGTCCAGTTGATAGAAAATTTAATTAATAGTGAAGATGTCTCATGTGATGAGTTCGAAAACGTTCTTTTAATAAATAAAATTTCATGTTGCACTATATTATTCAACGACCTACAGTTCAAATAATAAAAATTTTGTTTTAATTTATTGTACTGTTGATCATTGCCAAATGCCTTAGTGAAATTTTAACAATTAACTTTGTTTTACTAGTTTGTTGTTTTAGGATAGTTTGAAAGTTCAGTTTACAGAGCAATATTGTCCCTTCATGGACATGACCTGGAATAATTTATGTTAGCATAGAATGAAAAAGACAAACGTATTAGACAATGATTTTAAGAAATGATCTAGTGTTTGTTCTGTATGTTTATAGCTTACAAGTGACCAACATATGTAGGTGACAACTATTGGGTTGAAACTGTTATCGGTCGTTATCTATCATTCTGATCAATCCTCGCTGGATTGTTGTGTCAGACGTGTGTTGACATCTCGACATTTTCAGTGTCTGTCTATGTGATATCTCGTTACTAAAATCGGGCGGATTGGGGTGCGCGTGTCGTCGATATATTTGTTTGACAGAGCCATTGATGGATTAAGTATGGGTTTTTTCGATTTTTCCGGTTGTTCTTCGAGATCTTCAGTTTTTTTTAAAATTTAATATATATATTATAACGGCAGCACATTAACCAACGCATATAATCAATAAAAAAAACTCTTTAAACCTCGTTAAAGAGTTGTAATATCAAGAGTGTCCAATTGTAGTGAATTATTTCAGAGAAAATGGTCATTTTTATCAAAGAGTAAATGTATAATGCAAAAATCGCAGCTTATTAAAATTTAATAACTCAGGAATATTTCATATAAGAAAATTAATTCAGAGATATGTCTTTTTTAAAGGGTTGAGAAATTATGCTGGATGTTGTACAGGGCAAAAAAAACACATAGGGAGTCGCGCGGTTCAGTCCCAGGGGTTGTTACTCGTAAATTAGCCTCCTTGGCTGTAAAAAGTCCAGCACGACTCGGTCCAGTTCAACTGTTCACGTTGCTCGACCCATCCGTATTACAAGCTGGACATAAATGAGAACCGTGTCTACTCGTTTTTTCACGAAAGCAACCATACGGCAGATTTATTCGAACGGCAATTATTTTTTGTATTTTTTTAAAAATATTTTTGTATTTTTTAATTGGCTTCTAGTCAACTGAAACATTTGACACTTTTTCGACCCGGCTCAAATGATTAAAACGCTTTTTTTTTAGATAGTAATACAATACTTACACATCGGAGCGCAGGGAAAGTGCATTGAGTATTGAATTACATTTCCTTTTTAATTTAAGTTATCCCAACACAAATAGAAACAAGCAATTTAAATCTGAACCACGCTTTCCGTGATAATATTGCAGTTTTTAATTAATTTATTCATTTTAAACAGCATGACTTTTACATAAAAATTGTTTAATTAAGAATAATAAAGTTGTAGATTTTAAAGTTCTTAAACAACTTATTTAAAAGAATTGCAAATAGAATTAAGCAATATTTTTATAAGTTCATTTTTGTAGCAGCTGGTGTTTTACATTCACAAAAGATATGTAACTATGTCTCTAGTTTCGCTAGTCTATTTTTGCGGAAATAATCCTGACATGAGCTGTTATTGAGGTATTAGCGATTAGACTATAAGAAAGTTTCTTAACAGCGAGGAAAAATACGAGGAAGCTATCTGTGACATAATCCAAGAGGGATTAAAAATCACAGAAGAATGGTGTAAAACCGTTTAGGATTCAACCATAATAAAACAACCATAGTCGCTTTTAAGCTCAGAGAGAGAGAGAGAGAGAGAGAGAGAGAGAGAGAGAGAGAGAGAGAGAGAGAGAGAGAGAGAGAGAGAGAGAGAGAGAAACAGAGCAAGAGAGAGAGAGAGAGAGAGAGGGAGATAGATAGATAAAAACACAGAGACAGAGAGAATGAGAGAGAGAGAGGGAAAGAGAAAGAGAGAGAAAGAAAGGAAGAGAGCAAGCGAGAGAGAAAGAGTGAGAGAGAGAGTGAGAGAGAGAGAGAGAAAGGGAGAGAGAGAGATAAAAACACAGAGACAGAGAGAATGAGAGCGAGAGAAAGAGAGAGAAAGAAAGAAAGTGAGCAAGAGAGAGAGAGAGAGAGAGAGAGAGAGAGAGAGAGAGAGAGAGAGAGAGAGAGAGAGAGAAAGAGAGAGAGAGAGAGAGGGAGATAGAGAGATAAAAACACAGAGACAGAGAGAATGAGAGAGAGAGAGAGAGAGAGAGAGAGAGAGAGAGAGAGAGAGAGAGAGAGAGAGAGAGAGAGAGAGAAACACAGAGACAGAGAGAATGAGAGAGAGAGAAAGAGAAAGAGAGAGAAAGAAAGGAAGAGAGCAAGAGAGAGAGAGAGAGTAAGAGAGAGAGAGTGAGAGAGAGAGATAGAGAGAAAGGGAGAGAGAGAGATAAAAACACAGAGACAGAGAGAATGAGAGAGAGAGAAAGAGAAAGAGAGAGAAAGAAAGAAAGAGAGCAAGAGAGTGAGAGAGACTCACAGAGAAATAAAGAAAAAAGACAGCCATTTTCCCGGCCCAATATATTCTCCGAAACGCCTAGTTGCGGTTCTGCTCCATAGTGTGGTCTGCCTCTTTTTTGTTAGTGCTTATTTACTTAATAAAGTTTACACAGATGTTAAATAATGATTGATATATTTAATCAACTTTATAAACCCACGAAGTCTGGCTTTAGGAGACTTTTTTACACATAAAATGTTTCTAACTGCTAAGTAATTTTGTGCAAGTAACGTACTTCACCGTGCAATCCCACAAAACTACAGGGATCGAGTTTACCACCGGGCGGTTCGCCACTGCCTGACTAATGACCCATTTAGCTGATTTTCAAGTAGCCAACGCTCTGTTAAATTATTAAATTACATGGCATAGTTGAGTAGATTAAAATAAATTAATTGCTGTGCGAAGGAAATTAATTTAAATGCACACAAGCCTTTCGGCCGATACGTTTACATAATATGTTTAAGTATTTTTCCTTTTATTTTAATTATGTGTTACTAAGGCTTCAAAATATCACAAAAGTTGAAAAAAAGATATAATGGTAGAGAGCAATTGTTGTTATCTATAATATTTCTTTGTGTTTACGCCTGAATTTAAATTGCAGGTATAAACTAATTTAAAAGCATCTTACGCGAGTTTTAGATCAATATCAGCGTACATTTGGGGAACTGAGTACGATCGCTAATCGAATAGAAGCCCTTCTCAACTCCCGTCAATTACATTCGATATCTTTTGATCCAGATAACATCGACATTCTTACACCTATTTTCTTACAGGCGCTCTTCCATGCTCCAAGCTGGAATGGGATGTTGCAGAGATTCCCAGTACGGGGCTGTCCCCATGGAAATTTTTACAAATGTACACAATGCCTCTGGAAGAAATGAAGAATAGATTATCTGCAAAATTGACAACAGATAGGGAAGTGGACAAACCCCGAAACCAAAATCGAAAAAGGGGAACTAGTCCTACTAGAAGACGATGACGCGACTCCGTTGCATTGGCCATGAGGATGAGTAATCAGACCACCTTGGTCAAGATGGAATAACAACACGCACACTGGCCACTCTGTCACCCTTACTTCCTGATAGATATTTTGTAGAAGATTTGGTGGGCGGAATGTTTACGTCTTAATTTAAATTTTAATTAAGTTAGAGTTTCTTTGTGGTGCTATGGGGAACGAATGTTTACGCCTTCGTTGCTATGGGAACCAAATGTTTACCTTTCGGTTGCTATGAATACCAGTGGTTACAGGTCGCCGTTGCTACGGAGATTTGTTTTGTCCCAGTCGCGTCTTAACCGCCAAGAAAACAGCATATGATCCGTTTCTTTAATGTTAGATGTTTCAGGCAATAATATTTCTTTTATAAGTTATTTTATATTGTGAATCCAATAGTTTAAGTTCTGTTCAACAATACGGGCAATATTATTATTCGTCTGTCGCATTTGTGGTCTACGTCTTGTTACACAACGACCGAACGCCCTGAGATCTTCCCGCACCGCAGCATAAATGGACCCGACTTCATCGGTCTTTCCCGGACAACCACAAAGCTACATCACATCTATACATCAACAGTATTCACAAGTGAACTTTCAGTTTAATCTTTCAATTAATTATTCTTTGTATGTAAGGTATTGGTTGAGATAGAAAAGTCAGTGTCACGAGCGGGATTCGAACCCACGTCCTTCGGCTCAATACGCCGCTGCTCTACCGCTTGAGCTATCGTGACCTCGATCCACTCGGACACCAACTCTCCATCTCAACATACAACCGTTCGAATTTTCCCTCTTTTTGCCATTATCTTATGTCGTGTATTCAGGATTGTATTCAGGATTATATTCTCAGCGACTCATGAAGTGGCCACGGGGAGCTGTTTAATGAAGTGATACTTCTTTTACTTATTAAATATTAATCCATTTCCGTTTTTTATTGGTCAATTGACCAATTTACTTCTTTCTATTAATTAGTCTTTGTATGTAGATGTTGGTTGAGATAAAAAAAGTCAGTGTCACGTGCGGGATTCGAACCCACGACTTTCGGCTAAATACGCCGCTGCTCTACCACTTGCTCACTTGCCAGATAGCTCAAGTGGTATAGCAGCGGCTAATTTAGCAGAAAGTCGTGGGTTCGTATCCAGCTCGTGACACTGACTTTTTATCTCAACCAATACCTCGCATAAAAATTAATTAATTGAAAGATGTCATAGAGTCAATCGAACCACGAAAGCTAATGGATTTAATAACTTTTATGAAGTATATCTTCACTAAAGCTCTCCATGGCCAATATTTTGCCGAGAATCAAATAGAATACACACCATTTGAAAAATGACAAGAAGGGAAAATTCGAAATGTTGGGTTGAAGTGGGAAGTTAGTGTCCGAGTGGATCTAAGTCAAGATAGTTCAAATTTTTAAAAGCGGCGTATTTAGCCGAAGCTCTGGGTTCGAATCCCGCTCGTGACACTGACTTCATTATTTCAAACAATACCTTACATAAAGATTAATTTATTGAAATATATCACTTCAACCTTTTAACTGACATTTGTGTTTAGCGATGGGATGTTTAGATACCCAAATCCATAATAAAACTTTCTTCTCTCTCTCTCTCTCTCTCTCTCTCTCTCTCTCTCTCTCTCTCAGTATAATTTTAGATAATGATGGATTACACTCGGACACTTTTATCTTTCTTTTCCCTTAGGGGACTTCCGTCATGGGCACAGCCCCAAGGGGCGCAATCGGTGCCCTATAAAATATATCAGCAGCGTTTACACCTGACCAGTTTCATCATGTAGGTCGCTTGATTAAAACAGGTAACGGATTAAATTACACCGGTCCGAGACCACGGCCATAAGTGGCAGCTCGTGTAATTATCCGAATGCGTCCCCCTTGTACGGGGTTGATTAAATTTTACGTTTTGACTTTTACCACTGATTGCGAAACGCCGCCGCGGAGATTGGCCCCTTTAGGTCCCAACCAGACGCAAGGGTTAATTAAACTCCTCTGGAATATTTGCGAATAAATTTTTAACCCTATGAATTAAATTCCAGCCAAAAAAAAAATTTTAACGTTGCAAATGTTTATTTTTACCTAATGATAAGTCATTTCGTTTTTCAGGAAAAGTGTTAATAATTCATAAAAATTTGTACAGTTTGTGTTTTAATATGAATTTGCAAACTTATACATACATTGAGAATTGGCTCTGAATTTAGAAACATCAAGCCCATCAAGTTAGGCCTTTTTGACCTACAGGAGGACCTACACACTCTAATCACATCTCGGCCTCCAAGGACGATCTCAATCCTTTCTTCACATTCTGATCCTGTATTTGCAGTAAAAGTAACCCATCATCGGCGAGACCTAATTACTTACTAGAGCACAAGTTTGCACATCAATGTAGGCGAACGAACGAGCTGGCAAGATATTTACGATTCGAAGTGAACATATGAAAGGTGTTAAACTTAACTTGTAAATGAAAGTAAAATTTAATATACTTAGTGGCATGCAAAAATTACCAGGTTTATAAAATTATTTAGTTTATCATACATAGATTACACTATAGCTTATACTTATGAAGTGCAATCAATAACGTTTAATTTTTAACAGTGAAAGAAAAAATTAATGATTATCTCAATATTCATTAACATTAAATGTAAGTTATCATCATCAGGAGAAGTAATGCATATTTGGCCTATTCGTTATTAAATTTTTTATAATAATTTTTCGGAGATCGTGAAATTCGGTCTGGTGTGACGTAGGTTTTAGAAAAACATTTTCTTTATCGTGCCGCGTTTCGATCTTTACTGAGATCATCTTCAGGGTCTGGAATTAATAAACATCGTTTAAATTTTATAAATACATGTAGGCTGTGAAAAAATGAATGTATACAATGCTAGAAAATTTTAGATAAAAAAATGATTTTGTACAGTGCTAGAAAATATTAGAATCAGTCAAAGTATTTGTACGTAAAATTTTTTTATAGCTTTGTATAAATTCATTTTTTAATTAAATTTTTTTTATAGCTTTGTATAAATTCATTTTTTTGGATCTAAAATTTTCTAGCATTGTATAAATACATTTCTTTAATCTAAAATTTTCTAGCATTGTATACAAATTTTTTTTATCTAAAATTTTCTAGGATTGTATAAATTAATTTTTTTAATCTAAAATTTCTAACATTGTATAAATTCATTTTTTCACATCCTACATGTATTTGTAAAATTTAATCAATGTTTATAAATCCCAGGCCCTGAAGATGATCTCAATAAAGATCGAAACGTTGGCACGATAAAGAAAATGTTTTTCTAAAACCTACGGCACACCAGACCGCATCTCACAATTTCCGAATAATCATTGACTAACGGCCACTAAACACCACACACTTTTATAATAATATTATTTTGTATCTTGTAAATGAGTTATATACAATACAAATTTGTATACAAATTGTCGAGGCCAAAACACTAACACTACGGCCAGCAGTGCACCCGAAATGCAAGTGTTATCTGAAGCGACCCATTGCTGGCATTCAATTTGTAGGGGTCTTGTTCAGGCGAGGAGTCTCGGGGCCATCCTCGTTTGAGGCGACATGGAGGATTCTCAAGATGGAAAGAAATGAAGAGGGATACGGTTAGGAAGGGTTGAAAGATCGGAGATTCGAAAAAGCAGGCATGGATCTATTCTTTGACGAAGGCAATCTTAAGGTCATTGTGGATAGTGAGATAAGTGTGAAGACATGGCACGAAGTTTGGAGAAATCTTCTACTTTTGATTGGAAAGGTTGTATTCGTTAGATGTTTGATGGCTTGAGATTAACCTCACACTTCTTCTCTGTATGTCCAAATAGGACGAAATAATGTTTTGTACAGAGTTATTTTGTTCATGTCATTATTAATTTCGGTCCTATAAGTCTTGTAGTTTTCCAAATCGTCTATTTAGTTCTTTTTGTTTGAGGCTTGGTGTGTGGATTCCAAGTCCTAGATCGGGATAAAAGAGGCGGCCATAAGGCCTACTGCACCCTCGACCTGAATAGATCTATTGTGCTCCTCTGTTATTTATGATTCACTGGCCAGCTTCGTGCTATTAACCAGCCTCCACAGCTTTACCAGCAGTTACGTGGTGTAGGATCTTGCTTGTAGTTTTTCTTGTCCTAGTTGTAAGAACCTGCACTTACATAGACCTTCGCAGAAATATAAAATCAGTTCTGCAGTCTCCTCCTCTTCCTGGCATTATCTGCACTATTATCCGGTGCTTGTGCTTTCTTAAGTGGCACTGCCCCGAATCCTGGTTCGGTTGCTGTTGCCTTCCAGTAATTCTTTGGTAAGTTTTGCGGATGGTCCTTCTATGAACCTCGTCGCGTGCCTCATACCTGTGGTATTGTTCCACCAGGTTTTGGATTCATTAAGGATCCAATTTAAGATGTATCCTCTTTTGTGGCAGACTGCTAGGCAGTAAGTTTCTGGGCCCATAGAGTCCATCTTGGCTCCCTTTTTCGCCAGCATGTCAACTTTTTCGTTGCCTCTATGCTCCGAATGTCCAGCGACCCATGCCAGTGTCGCTGACTTCCGTCAGAGCCTCCATGCAGTTCCAAATACTTTTTGCCTAACGCCTCGCATGAGGCTAAAGCCCTGAGAGCTGCCTGGGTGTCAGAGAAAATGGCTACATTCCCGGAATATATTCCTAGCTTTTTTATTTCTCTGGCACGTTGTTCAATCGCTATGGTTTCAGACTGGAAAACTGTAGCATACTTGCCTAGGTTTACCGTCAGTTCGGTCTTGGAGTTCATCCCAAAGACCCCACCTCACGTATCTTTGTCGGTTTTAGAGCCGTCAGTAGAGTACGCCCTAAGTGTTTTATTTGTGTGGATATCGGTTGTTCTCTATTGTTAATTCACTAGTTTTCGTGGCCCGCTTGACCAATTAATTAAGGTTTTTAGTTGAGATAAAATTCTTCTATTGTTAATATTCATATGTGGGCAATGCTGTTTGTTTACCGTGAACCTCACTTGGGTTCATTTGGCTCTGTTCATTATTGGATATGGCTTGGGTAGGATTGGAGTTAGGATGATGACGATCATCACGATCATGGATACTAGGAAGCTGGATGCTTCCCAGGCACTGCAGCCTTCTGGCTTATTGTACCTTCCTTGTTCCCTAGTTTCTTGTTCAACATAAAAGACTGGCCATATTCACTCCCCCAGAATACGCGATATTCTTCTGGGCGGGGTTTCAAGAAGTTTGTAGTTCAGCGACATGTTACAGATCCCTATCTGGTATGTCAGTGGAGCGTCCGTTCAGTTTAGAAACCCTGGAGGTCATCAACTCAAACAGAATCATATTCACACTCATCCTCCTCGGAGCGGAGTTGAACTTTTCCATTCTCGCTAATAACTTACTTCACTTTCACTTACTTCAACTCTCCTGACGACACATACTCATCAGGGTACCCAATATCCCTCGAAAAGGGATGAACAACTCCTTCATAAATTACATCCAATAAATTACATTATTCCAATAAATTACACACCGATATAAACATTTATTTCTTATATGCTATGTTTATTACCTTATTGTGAAACTTTTTGTATAAAACAATACGATATTTGCGAATAATCAATTTAATTAAAACATATTTTGACGTAAATTAACAGTTAGAAAATAAATAGAAACTCTTTGTGACTATTATTGAACTCAAAACTCAACGCCTGAATTTGACTTATTCAGAGTTTTATGGTATTTTGTGGTAATTATGTGCAATAAGTAAAACCTTAAATGCAAATAAATTACACCAATATTAAGTACCCTATTTTTTACTCATGAAATTGAAATTAGCACTGAATATATAAAGAGGAACAGCGGGAAATAATATTCTCTTGGATATTTTTTCTAAAATACGGTTAATCACTTTAATGGGCCAAAATGGCCAGAAAGTGGGCGACACCCTCTCCAATAAATATGAGTAATGAAGAAGGATTTCCGGTGCGACGCGAATTTTAATTATAATTCCAGCCCACTTCGTACTCTTTTTCCGGTCTCGCATTTTTCCCCATCTGGAATTGGCGTTTATTGAATAATTCAGGGAAAAGGGGCAAAGATAGGTGGCACATCGGGAATGAGAAGTCGCACGGACGGGCCCGGAATCGTTAAATGGAAATCTCTATCGAAATGGCCACGATTCTTACGCGCGTCACTCTGCCGGAAGACTTTTCCTTAATTGTCAAAAATACACTACCCGCGCACGTTTTGTTTTATGGTGTAGAAATAACGAATACCTATTCTATTTTTTACAGCTGGAAGATTTCCATAATAATTTTTCAATTATTAAAATCACTTTTCGCAAAATGTTGTATATTTTTAAGCCTGTATATCTGAAAAACGGTGAATAAGTAGATGACAAAACAGGTGGGAAATAGCGTTAAAATTAAACTAACCTTCTAATAATTTCATCTGTTCGAGACCGAACTCAAGCTATATAAATCTCCCCATTACTGGACATGCAAAACTATGACAGAGCGCGCCTACGTTGTCAGATACGTTCATAAAATGAAAAAAACTTTAGACGGAGTAGGGAGTCTATGAGGACGTCGAGCACAAGATATTTTTATGAAAAAAGTTATAGTGAGAGAGAGAGAGAGAGAGAGAGAGACCTACTCCAAAAGGAGAACTCGAGTAGCTGGCTGTCCAGCGTTAAATAGCTCGTCCAAACAAAGCAACCATACCAACCTTTCAAAAAATTTTCTGTGATAGATAAGCCCCCAAGAGCGTATGTGTGTGGTGTTTAGTGACCGTTAGCCAATGATTATTCGGAGATCGTGAGATGCGGTCTGGTGTGACATTGGTTTTAGAAAAACATTTTCTTTATTGTGCCAACGTTTCGATCTTTAGTGAGATCATCATCAGGGCTCAAAGTGTTTGATTTCTGTGCACATGGTCATTCTTCTGTTTCGTATTGAGAGTGCCTCTTGTGACGTAGGTTTGGAAAAACATTTTCTTTATCGTGCCAACGTTTCGATCTTTCTTGAGATAATATTCAGGGCCTGGGATTTATAAACATTGTTTATTTTTACAAATACATGTAGGATGTGAAAAAAAAATTTCACCTCAATGAAGCCTTCCAATATAGACGGGGATAATTAGGGAAAAAAAGGCCAAATTGTTCAAGAATCAGACTATGTAGAATTGTTTCATGTGAGGAATGTAATGATTGTTTTATATTTTGTGTGAAGTGATGATGATATATTTATGTTATCGAAATTGAATTTGATTAATGATGATATTAGCGTAGATGCGACTGAGTTTACATGTGCCCTTTCTGTAATTGATGCTGTGTTTATCTCTGTGTTTATAAATCATTTCTACAAAGTTACGTTTATGTTTGCAATATGTCTGTAAATCTATCAAATACAGACAAACCGATATACATATCCATGACAATCATTCACGGCCCATCACATAAATTAAACACATTTTTCACTTCTGATAACTTTAAAACAGCTTTAAGAACCTATAAAAAAATTCACACACTTTTTTCCAAGATTGAAATACAAAATCAATTGTTTAAACTGCTCTGCAACTTACATCGAAATTATATCCCAATATCTGGATAAGAGAGTAAAGCAACATATCTATGACTGCAAAAAACCCAAACAAAATTCTACAGCACTGGCTACTCACCATTATGAACACCAACACGATTTCGACTTCAACAATCCAAAAATATTACACACAGAACAAATCAAAAATAAACGTAACTTTTTAGAAATGTTTATTTAGAAATCATGAGATGCGGTCTGGTGTGATGTAGGTTTCAGAAAAACATTTTCTTTATCGTGCCAACGTTTCGATCTTTATTGAGATCATCTTCAGCTCCTGGGATTTACAAACATTATTTTCATAAAATTCACTAATTTCGTGGTCCGCTTGACCAATTAAATCATTACAATTAATTATGGTTTTTAGTTGAGATGAAAAAAGTTAATGGCACGAGAGGAATTCGACCCCACGACCTTCGGCTAGATGCCGCTGCTCTGAAAAATGGCAAAAGGAGGGTAAGGTAAACTCATAAGGTGGGGTTGAGATGGGGAGTTGATGTCCGAGTAGATCACTAATCACCACACATTTTTAGAAATGATTTACATCAACAGGGATAAATAAAAACAGCATCAATTACAGAACAGATACATGTAAACTCAGTCGCAGCTACGCTAATATCATTAATAAAATTCCATATCGATAACATACATACATCATCATCACATCAGACAAAACATATAATATAACATATAAAATATTCATTACATTCCTCACATGAAACAATTCTACATAGTCCAATTCTTGAACAATTTGGCTTTCCTTTCCGTAATTATCCCCGTCTGTATAATCCTGAAAAGAGAATCAGGCCGAACCATTCCCCATTTTTTCCTATTGTCGGCTCTGTCAGCTCTTTTCGCCTCAAAGAAGCCGACTCCCAATATAAAAATGTTTTCTGTCTCAACTTCCTTTCCCACCACTTCAAAATCCAATATAAAAAAATCCAAAATCAAAATATAAACATAAAACATCAATATCTCACTGGCACTCTCAACACGACTCAGAAGAATGATATACTACACGGAAAACAAACACTTTGATTGAATCTAAAATTTTCTCCCATTGTATAAATTCATTTAATATATAAATTTTTTTAGCATTGTATAAACTCATTTTTTTAATCTAAAATTTTTTAGCATTGCATAAATTCAGATTTTTTACCTAAAATTTTCACGCATTATATAAATTCATTTTTTTAAATCTAAAATTGTATAGCATTGCATAAATTCATTTTTTTTAATCTAAAATTTTATAGCATTGTATAAATTCTTGTTTTTTAATCTAAAATTTTATAGCAATGAATAAATTCAGTTTTTTTAACCTAAAATTTCCCCCATTGTATAAATTCATTTTTTATATAAATTTTTTTAGCATTGTATAAATTCGTGTTTTTAATCTAAAATTTTATAACAATGAATAAATTCAGTTTTTTTAATCTAAAATTCTCACGCATTGTAAAAATTCATTTTTTTAATATAAAATTGTATAGCATTGCATAAATTCATTTTTTTAAATCTAAAATTTTATAGCATTCTATAAATTTATTTTTTTCCGTATCCTACATGTATTTGTTTAATTTAACCAATGTTTATAAATCCCAGGCCCTGAAGTTGATCTCAATAAAGATCGAAACTGTGGAACGGTAAAGAAAATGTTTTTCTAAAACCTACGCCACACAAAACCGCATCTCACGATCTTCGAATAGTCATAAACTAACGGTCACTAAACACACCACCTATGATGGATATTAATATATATCAGATATATTCATGTTTATCTATTTTATTAAATTTAAGTCAATTTCAATCGTTTGTTAAGAAATTTTATTTCAGACAAGTTTCCACTTGACTTAATTTAACATGTTTAAATTTCAATATATTCCTGTAAATATTTCATTAGCCCTCCCACATACTAGTATAAAAGGGGAAACCTGTAAAAGGAGATCCTTTGAATCATAATACACAAGTTTAAAGATTTATAATCTCCCTTACGTTCCTTTGGCCGTCCTTTACAGGTGAGACCAAATGAATACCTTACGAAATTAAATAGTTCCAAAAAATTGCATTTTTAGCATGTCAAATAACCGTTTGTTTCGCTGTAGTGTAAGTACGCGGGGTGGATGTGAAAAACCTGCATATCTGGACTAAATAGGATCATACTTTATAATTATTTCATCACTTTAAATAAATACTCAATTAATTCTACACAATTTTTTCCAAATGAAAATTTTTGACACGAGCGGGATTCGAACCCACGACTTTCGGCTAAATACGCCGCTGCTCTACCACTTCAGCTATCGTTACCTTGATCGCCCATGCCATAAACTTTTCATTTCAATTTTCCGTTTTATCACAATTGTAAGCAAATCATAATCAAAAATAAATAGGATCACTGTAAAACTGTAAAATATTTATTGTATTTTAAAGCAAACGATACCGAAGTATTCTATATTAGTTTGCTTTCAACAAGTAATTATATTTTGATGACTGTTCATTCAATGTTGTATATTTTTGGGTGAAACACTTATAGGTCGTTTGATTTTGCCGATAGTAAAAAATAGAAATGACGAGCTATGCTGGGATTCGAACCCAGGGCTGCTAATGGCAATACGAGTCGACCGCCGTAACCACACAGCCACTGCGGTCCCTCCCCTAAAACTAATAATATAAAAGACTATTACTTGTTATTTTTTTGTTCGTTTACATATTTGGATAGGTTTAGTATATACTATTTTTAGCTTGTTTTATAGAAGTTAGAGCCCATGGAAAATTCGCCGAAATGCCCGTGTATATCTAAAGAGAAACCTTTCAAAATCTTTTCCCATCGCCGCTGGAGAACCACAAGGCTCCATATTAGGAACCCTCTTCCTATTATTTATAAACCCCTCCGCAGTTCAAAAATTGTATAATTGTGCTATATGCGGATGACATAGTGATAAGTAGCATGGAAGCCAGATACGATTGTTTGTCGATTGAATGAGAACGTAAATCACATGTACCGATTCGGCAACCGTTAAAAATTAAGTATAAATGCCATTAACTGAAGCCGTGATTTTAATGGGTAAAAAGTGTGTAGAAATACTTTGATTGAATATAAACAAAAATTTTTTGCATTCTATAAATTCACTTTTTTCCCACATCCTACATGCATTTGTTAAATTTAAACAATGTTTGTAAATCCCAGGCCCTGAAGATGATCTCAATAAAGATCGAAACGTTGGCACGATAAAGAAAATGTTTTTCTGAAACCTACGTCACACCAGACCGCATCTTACGATTTTCGAATAATTAGTTTATCTGACTGTCAATAATAATGCCACAATCTTTAACAATTTCTAATCTGATTAAGTGCGAGTCTGATAAGCGTAGTAAAATTTCGTAGGATGTTTTGTTTTATGGAAAGTCATAACTGAAGAATTATCCTGATTTAAAAGAACATTATTAATGGTTAAATTCTCTAATTTCGTGGTCCGCTTGACCAATTAAATCATTACAATTAATTAAGGTTTTTAGTTGAGATGAAAAAAAGTTAATGGTCACGATAGCTCAGGTGGTCGAGCAGCGGCGTATCAAGCCGAAGGTCGTGGGTTCGAATCCCTCTCGTGCCATTAACTTTTTTTCATCTCAACTAAAAACCTTAATTAATTGTAATTATTAATGGTACAGAGTTGATACGTGAGAGCTTCGCTACCCTAGATTATTGTTTCCATAGTGAGCGATATTTTAGAAAATAGACAAAAAAATTACACTTTTATCAATGTGTAGTGGTAGTTATAATAATACAAATGCTAACAATAAAGAACCATGAAACAATAAAATAAAACGTAAAATATGACTTTTGTGTTTTTCTCAATGAACTCAACTTTTACACCATTAAATTCACTAATTTCGTGGTCCGCTTCACCAATTAATATATTATAATCAATTGAGGTTTTTAGTTAAGACAAAAGTCGTCGAGAATCCAATCCGATTACACGACATTTGAAAAATGGCAAAAAAGGAGGGAAAATTCAAAAGGTGCGGTTGAGATGGGAAGTTGGTGTCCGAGTGGATCGAGGTCACGATAGCTCAAGTGGTAGAGCGTATCAAGCCGAAGATCGTGGGTTCGAATCCCGCTCGTCCGTTGACTTTTTTATCTCAACTAAAAACATTAATTATTTTACACCATTGTTTGTTTGAAATTGCCAATAAAATTTATATCAGCTGAAAAAGAATCGTTGATGAATTTCATTTTTTTTAAGTTTTTGAAAAAAAAAGTCTGAAAATACGAACTTGGACATAAAATAAGACTCGGCTTTTTAGCAAGGTTTTAATATGCACACGATTGCGTAGGTTCGTCAAGCTTTAGTTTTGATGTGGCAGACTCCAATTAATTTTTGATCAAGTCGTTAAACAAAGTATCAGACTGGCATCAATATTGAACAGACTATTTGATATTGTTGGACCTGTTAAATTACAAAACGTTGAGAAAATCACAACTGTACACTTTTCCTCATAGAAAAAACAACAGTTTATAATAATGTATTAAATTTACTCCTAACTTTATCACTGCATTGTTCATAAAATAACTCTCTTGAAATAAATCGGTGCGTGATTTTTTTATGAGCTGAATTTGGAGCGCGGCCTCACAATGTCGGCTGTGATAAATAAAAAATTCCCGGCCGCACAACAGGTGGCGATGCAAGGCATGGATTCATTCACTTACCCCCGGCCTTTTTATATCTGCAAGCAGTGATCCCACTTGCGGCTAGCCTGATAAACTCCCTCCTAAAAATTTCATACAGGAAAATTTTATTTAAATCAATTTGAAAAAAAATGTTAAAGAAAAACAACACAGTTCCGTCTCAGCAAAAACAAAAACATTTTATGCTTAATGTCTCCGACAATAGAGAAATCGCGGTTATAGGGAGGGAGTGATGTTGTAGGGTATTGGGAAATGAGATAAGGAGTTGCGAGCAAGAATTGCTGTCACTCCGTGGGATGACCCATTGGGGTGATGAGTCGTGTAAGTTGTGTAACCTGGGATGTAAAATCGCAATCTGTCAGTAAAGTTAGTTTCTGTTATCAAAACTATATCAATTCTTTTTTCATATAACAGTATTTTAAGTTCATGTCGTCGGTTAACAACTTATTACAAAATAAATTATATGTACAACAAGGGTAGTCACGATGTTAGTAAGATGTTAACTCGTGTTAACTGAAATAGAGAAACGTCCAGTAAGATCGTGAACGTCCCCGTCTGTTCTTAGCGTGTTAAACATTACTTTTTCCGCAATGCTGCGAGTGGCGATCAGTAGAACCAAAGATAAAGCTATAACAGTTCTTGAAGCTTGCAGTTTGTTTTTGTTTTCTTTTGTGTTAAATTGTAAAATGCCAGAAAAAAAGAATAATGAAATATGTGAACACCTCTGGAGATGTCCACTACTTCCGAACAGTTCGAGATACAGTGCTGCAAGACCATGAATGGGTGGTCAGACAGTTTTATGTTTCGACAAAGCCAACCAGTCTATCTTCAAGTGAATACGAACTTTCATAGACATTACTTCTGACTCCACCATGAAACCGAAGCTGTCTAGATTCTGAACCCGATATCCGACTCCAGCTACCAAAATTTAAATATAATTTAATGTTTATAAACCCTACGCCCTGAAGATGTTCTCAAAAGGTCGAAACGTAGGCACGACAAAGAAAATGTTTTTTCTAAAACCTACATCACACCTCGTCTCACGATCTTCAAAAAGACAATATCAAATGTTCTTCTGTTATCTAATGTAATCATAAAATTTTAAAGATTTTTTGTATTCGTAAAAACCGTTTCGAAGAGGGACAATATTCGACAAGCGTCGACACTTCCAATGAGTTGCTATTTGCTATCAATTGATTTCGTGTTGTTGATAATGTAATGACGCGAGGTTGCCGTTGTAGTTTAACTTTTCCTTGTGATTAGTCACCCATTAAATAGTGGGAACACGGGAGCCATTAGTGGGACGTAACGTTACGGAGCCCGTCTGTCCTCACCAAACCCCACCGGTTATTACGGAAAATAATTCCAACCCTAATTGACAAAGACATTAACCGTTGCGCAGAAGATGGCCGAGTCGAGACTGAACGGGGTGGCCATGGCTGGCTTTTAATTAAATTTAAACAAACACCATTTGCCAGTGACGTAAACGAGATAATCTGTAAAAAACGGCGAAGGGGTTGGGCTGAGGGAAAAAGAAAAATGCAGCGTGTTTTGTTAACGGTGAGAAGTTCAGGTTTTAATTATTAATTAATTTTTTTATGTTAACAGAGCTTTAATAATTTTTTGGTGGTATTATTAAAAGAAAAAAAAATATTTACCAAAGCAATATTGACATGAGTTTATTACTGGTACAGTTGTTTATTTAAACCAGAGTACGCATAAAATAGTTTACTTAAGTTCTTTGTTTGTATTAATTAATTGAGATGGAGAGTTGGGGTCCGATAGGATCGAAGTCACGATAACTCAAGTGGTAGAGGTATGGTATGGTAAAAAAGCATACTAGGAAGCACGGTTTGCGTTCTCCAGGCACTGCAGCCTTCTGGCTTATTCCTAGTTCAGTGCTACAGACTCAATACATTTCTTTAGAAGTATCAGGTCATTGACTGTCGCTGCTGCAATTTGATTCCCTAAGTGTTTTCCGTACGTTAGGTTAAACCTCCACTGGGCTGTTGCTTTGCATTCGAAGATTATATGAGTGGCTGTTTCCTCCTCCTCATTTCTTAATCTGCAAATGGGATCATTGTTGTATATACCTATATTGTGTAGATGTTTTCCCAGATACCAGTGTCTGGTTAGTAGTTCAGAGGGATAGAGTCGCCTTCTCTATCTAGGGAGTACGCGAGGGGGGGGACGGCCTGATGTATTTCGGCCCGTTAGCCCCTCGCGTGCGACGTACGACCTGACGCACAATGCAGGCCCGACCATTCGGAGTGGACAAGCGGAGAGCGTGGCTACTGACCCTTAGGGGCCGGGACACCACTACACCAATGCTGCGGCGGTAACACTTTTCCGTCGTATGCAGAAGTGCGTCAGCTCTCATCTTGAGAATCAAAGCGTCCGATAAGGCCATGAGCCAGGTGCGGACGTTAAAGATCCTCTTGTCTTGTTGACGATGAGTAAATCGGGAAGCAATGTCTGGTTAGTAGTCCCACCACTCCTCTGAGTTTGGCCCTCTCCAATTGCAGCAATGCTTTTGCCAGTCTCGTTGAGGGTTGTTCATAAGTTTACTATGCCTAGCACCGCTAGAGTTTATCCACTTCTCCTTTTGTTTTGTTTGGATCCATTCTGCGATGGAGGATTCTATATTTGTTTTGGTTATTCCAAGTATATGTTCGGGGGGCCTATGTATGAACTTGCAGATCCTCTGGCCAGACTGTCTGCTTTCTCATTACTCAAAATTCCCCTGTGCCCTGGCACCCAATATATCAGTATGTACTCTTCTGCGCAACGGTTAATGTCTTTGTCAATTAGGGTTGGAATTATTTTCCGTAATAACCGGTGGGGATTGGTGAGGACAGACGGGCTCCGTAACGTTACGTCCCACTAATGGCTCCCGTGTTCCCACTATTTAATGGGTGACTAATCACAAGGAAAAGTTAAACTACAACGGCAACCTCGCGTCATTACATTACCAACAACACGAAATCAATTGATAGCAAATAGCAACTCATTGGAAGTGTTGACTCTTGTCGAATATTGTCACTCTTCGAAACGGTTTTTACGTATAAAAAAAAATCTTTAAAATTTTATGATTACATTAGATAACAGGAGAACATTTGATATTGTCTATTTGAAGATCGTGAGACGGGATGTGACGTAGGTTTTAGAAAAAACATTTTCTTTGTCGTGCCAACGTTTCGATCTTTATTGAGAACATCTTCAGGGCGTAGGGTTTATAAACATTAAGTTATATTTAAATTTTGGTAGCTGGAGACGGATATCGGGTTCAGCATCTAGACAGCTTCGGTTTCATGGTAGAGTCAGAAGTAATGTCTATGAAAGTTTGTATTCACTTGAAGATAGACTGGTTGGCTTTGTCGAAACATAAAACTGTTTCGGAATTCATGGTCTTGCAGCACTGTATCTCGAACTGTTCGGAAGTAGTGGACATCTCCAAAGTTTGAAGGTGTTCACATATTTCATCTATCAAGGTGCTATCCAAGATCCAGGTTTTTATTAAAAACAACATTTAACACAGGAAAACACTCCACCTTTCTTTCTCCACATTTAAACCCAAAACTTTATTTTCGTTTTAAAGGCGCTGTCTTAGTCATTAGCATCGAAAGCACAAATACGATACACATTGCCTTTTTTTTACCAATGAAAACGTTTGCCTATTTGTCATTTTGGTTCATCAACAAGAGAAGACTTCAGAACGTAGATGTTGAGATACAGCGATCTCATTTTTGTATGGAAAATTGAGGTTTAATAAAGGCTTCCAATTTCATCATTTCGGTCTTGTGAAAAGACTTGACTTCAATAGCCGTGACTTGAGATAATTAATAATTTGAACAGATTCATGCCAAAATGTCTTAAAAGAGGCTGGGATTTGTTTAACAGCTAAAGCTTGTCCGTGAAAACACGAAAACACAATATCTGCTTCTGGAAAATAAAACCTCTCGTTTTCTGCACGAAATGTTATTTGTTTTATTTTTGTAAATTTTAATTCGTTCAAATTTTGCCGCGGACCGAAGTTTGTCCTAGAATATTCGGAGATAATGAGATGCGGTCTGGTGTGACGTAGGTATTAGAAAAACATTTTTTATATCGTGCCAACGTTTCGATTTTTATTAAGATCATCTTCAGAGCTCAAAATGTTTGATTTCTGTGTAGATGTGTCCTTCTCATGAGTCGTGTTGAGAGTGCCCCACGACTCACAAGAATAACTCATTTAGACAGAAAACGAACACTTTGAGCCCAGAAGATGTTCTCAATAAAGATCGAAACGTTGGCACGATAAAGAAACTGTTTTTCTAAAACCTACGTCACACCGGACCGCATCTCACGATATCCAAATAATCATTGACTAACGGTCACTAAACACCACACACACACACACACACACACACAACACACGTTTGTCCTAGATCGAATCCACATCTAGGAAATATGGGAAATAAAAAAAAAATGCAAGTGGCCGTTTTTTGTCTTTGAGAATTATTGATTGCTCATCGAAATGAATTGTACAGGTAATTACCTATAGGAATTTAACTATTCTTATGAATGTACGGCGTTGCAAATGAAATTTATCAAGTTGCTTTGACATAATTCGTAACAAGAACATTTGTGTGGACTACGTTTGTCTCTCAGTCCATTGTACTACTGGCCAAGTTAGTTAAGAGCTAGGGTGAGTAGGATACCCGTCCGTTGGGGGCTTGTATTTGGGAAAGTGATGTGTCAACGTCTTAAGATCGTAGACAATGGGCAAAGCGAAGTCACTTCCTACAAACTTTACCCGGTACACCCTGTACAAGAGTTTCAGGTGGCCCTTATCGAAAACTAGCGTGTCTTTAATTATTTTCTCTACATTTCTACATTTTAAATCCTAAAAGAAAATCATCTCCTCCGCATTTTATCGATCTTCAATCCGCCCGGGCAAAGTTTACTAATTGTTTTCCTCGACCGACGGCCTGGAAAACTAAACAAATCTCCTCCCAGTGAACATTGCAAAAGGGTGAAAAGGAAGCTTATATAACTCCGTCCGTAGCACTTTCTCCACAAAGCATTTCCGGTTGTCAAATATAAAACATGTTACTTCATAAAAAAATTTGTTCCAATTTTGCAAATAGTTGGAACAGTTACCTTTCATTCCTACTTAAAGAGAAATTACTGTTCACAATTCAATAAAGGATCTATTTTGACAATTGACTACAATCTGGTGTTTAGTGACTATTAGCCAATGATTATTTGAAGATCGTGAGGTGCGGTCTGGTGTGACGTTTTAGAGAATCATTTTCTTTATCATGCCAACGTTTTGAGCTTTATTGAGATCATCTTCAGAGCTCAAAGATTGGGCACTCTCAACACGACACACAAAATGACACATCTACACGGAAAACAAACACTATGAGCTCTGAAGATGATTTCAATAAAGATCGAAACGTTGGCAACATAAAGAAAATGTTTTTCTTAAAACTACGTCACACCAGACCGCACGTCATGATCTCAAAATAATAATTGGAAAAATATTAAAATGTCTTAGAATCAAGTCAATAGATTCTAAATTTTATAATTTATTTAAATTACTTATATTTTTTATCTACTGTCTTGGTTGAAAAAACTGGTGTCACGATCTTGGTGACTTCAGTCCACTCGGACAACAACTCCTCATCACAACCTACAACCTGACGAATTTTCCCTTTTCTTTTTACATGTACAAATTTTCATTTACGTATATTGCATATATATTGTCAATCACGGCTACTAGGATAAATACATATACCCATTAATTTTCTAAATTATTAATTAATTGCAAAAAGGGTGGAAAGGTTGTTAAATATAAAATATGTCTTCATCAGGAAAAGTTGTTACATTTTCCAAATAGTTTCACTAATGCCCTTTCATTCCTGCTTAAAGAGAAAATACTGCTGACAATTCAATAAAGGATCAATTTTGATACGTGACTACGACTCTACGAATTTGACTAATTACATTTCAGCAATTTGAAAAATATTAAAATATTCATAGAATCTAGTCAAGAGCTTCTAAATTTAATTTATAAAATCGTCAAAATTGATTCTTTATTAAAGTGTCAGCAATATTTTCTCTTTTGTGTGGTGATTAGTGATCCGTTAATCGATATTTATTTAGAAATCGTGAGATGCGGTCTGGTGTGATGTAGGCTTCAGAAAAACATTTTCTTTATCGTTTCGATCTTTATTGAGATCATCTTCAGGGCTCAAAGTGTTTGTCTTCTTGCGTGTCGTGTCGAGAGTGCCTTTTTTTTTGTCTGCATTTCAGGAAAAAAGTTCTTTGATTGAGAGCCGATGCGAGTTTCTTCTCATTGTTGGTGATGTCTTTCAGTATACTTTTAGCTTCGTGTCCGTATGTAGTTGCAATTTGTTCATAGAATCCCATGTTGCTCTCTCGACACGACACGCAAGAATGACACAATTACACAGAAGACAAATTACTTATATTTTTTATGTACGGTCTTGGTTGAAAAAGCTAGTGTGTCGAGCTTAGTGACTTCGATCTAGTCGGACACCACCTCCTCATCACAACTTACAACTTTTCAAATTTTCCTTTTCCTTTGACATATTTTCAATTTTGAGAAGAGATGTTGGACCCGATCGTAGTCACGATTGTTCAAGTTGTTACAGCAGCGACGTATTGAGCCGAAGGTCGAGGGTTCGAATCCTCTCGTGACATTTGCATTTTCATTTGAACCATGACCTTAGATAAAAATTGTAAATAATCGACATTATTCGCACGGAAAATTAAGACTACTAGGATAAATACATATACGGTTTAATTTATAAATTATTATTTCATTTTCGTTTTAGTTGTCAATTGACCAAGTTACATCTTTCGATTAATTATTCTTTCAGATCAAATCAGTGTCACGAGCGGGATTCGAACCCTCGTTCTTCGACTAAATACGTCGCTGCTCTACCACTTGAGCTATCGCGTCTTCGATCCTCTAGGACACCAACTCTCCAAGTGACTTTTTTATCTCAACCAATACCTTACATGGAAAGAATAATTTATAAATTATCTTCTTTTATAATAAGTAACATGCCTTTCTCTTGACAATATATATCCAAAATGCCACGAAGTAGGTAATGTAAAACAGGAATAAAATAGAAATGTTTTTTCATTGTTATAAATATTTAATTTTTTTTAATTTAGTCTCAATTTTTCAAAAGTAAGATCCGGCAAAATGGCGTAACAGCGCGTTATCAACCTCTTGCCTTCTCTTTCTCGCTCTCTCTCCAAAAAAGAGGAATTGTGCTGGTTTGACAAAGTGGAAATTGGAGATACCAGAATAAAAGAAGAGATCTCGCAAGTCCCGATTCACAGGCAGCGGCGAGCTAAGTTTTGATTAAACTTCCTTCCTCCGTTCCTTGCGAGGATGATAGTTGCCCTCCCGGCCCTCAGAATTGGCCCGATTCGCCTTTCAATACAAACCGCGCCCAGGTGAAAAGTCAGTGCTGTTACCTAAATCGAATTTTCCCGTGGAAAGTAAAAGTTTCCCTTTCCGATAGTAAATAATAAGAATAGGATCTTCAACGAGATTTGCGGTTTTGTTTCTGAAGTTTCCTCATTTTCCATCAGAAAGAACGCTTGCAAAGAACCGCTTAAGATAAAATTGGTAAAAGTTACACACAAAAAATGATAAATCTGTACCAAGAGACATGTTTTTTTGCCGGCAGGTTTGATGCATTCAAATTTTGCTTTTGTATTCACTCGGATTATTTTGGAGAAACGTGCATTACTAGGGATGAGCAGGGAAGGTCGATGTTTAGAAAACATTCATGTTACTGAACAAACATTGTTACAATAGCTTTTAGAAGTACGGGGTCACTAAACAACATCCTCTCAAAACCTAAGTACAAGGTAGACAACTTGGCAAAAAGCCTGTTTTACCAACTCAATTGTAATAATTGTGATATTAAATATATAGGACAAAGCGGTATAGAAATAAAAACGAGAATTAAAGAACACTTGCCTAAATCGAACAAATTTTCGCAATTTAAGGACCGTCTAAAAGAAACAAAACATCATTTCAATTCAAATTTAAATACAACAGTGTTACGTAGTGTCAACAAAGGAAAAGAACTAGATTGGTTTGAGAAATTTGAAATTAAAAAATGTAAAATTCAACACGGTGATAAATGAATTAATAATATAACCGATTTTGATCTACCTCCCATTTTAAATATGTACATAAATAATATTAAACGTCCAATTAATTAAATTAATTACTTTAATCGTTATTATTTTTATAGTTAATAATATTAAGGTATCATGTGTGGTGATTAGTGACCGTTAATCCATATTTATTTAGAAATAGTGAGATGCGGTCTGGTGTAATGTAGGTTTCAGAAAAACATTTTCTTTATCGTGCCAACGTTTCGATCTTTATTGAGATCATCTTCGGGGCCTGGGATTTACCAACATTGTTTACATATAACAATTACATTTTGGATGGGAAAAGTGAATTTACATTGCAAAATATATATATTTTTATATTCAATCAAAGTATTTCTACTCACTCAAAGTGTTTGTCTTCTGTGTAATTGTGACATTCTTGCGTGTCGAGAGTGCCAGTGAGATTTTGCTATTTTGTGTTTATATACGTTGGATTTTGTAGGGGGGGGGAAGGGTGTCGGTATAGAAAAGACATTTTTCTATAAGGCGTCGGCTTTTTTGAGGTGAAAAGAGCCGACGAAGGGAAAAAATGTGTTGGTAATTGTTCGGTCAGTTTATACTTTCAGGATTATATAGAAAGGGATAAATAGGAAAAGGAAAGCGAAATTGTTGGACAATTAGACTATGTGAAAAATATTTGATGTGTGGAAAGTAATGTGGTGATATCGGTATGCTATCTGTATTGAATTTGATTAATGATATTGGCGTAGCTGCGACTGAGTTTACATGTATCTGTTCTCTAATTGATGCTGTGTTTATCTCGATTGATATAAACCATTTCTAAGAAATTACATTTGTTTGTTTTGTTCTGTGTGTAATACTTTTGGATTTTTGAAGTCGAAATTGTGTTGGTGTTCAAGATGGTGGGTAGCGAGTGCTGTAGGATTTTACTTAGATTTTTTGCAATCATAGAAATGTTGCTTTACTCTGTTGTCCAGATATTGGGATGTAAGACCGTTGTAAGTTGCCGGACAGTTTAAACAGTTGATCTTGTAGATTACGTCAGATTTATTTGTTATTGATGTGGGATCTTTAATTTTGGAAAAAAAGTGTTTGAATTGTTTTATAATTTTTGAAAGCTATTTTGAAGTTATCGGATAAGAGAAATGTGTTTAATTTATGTGATAGGCCTTGGATGAATGGTATGAAAATGTATGCTGGTTTGTTTGTATTCGATAGATTTAATGTAGTATTATTAGTAATAGTGGATGGTGTTAGTGTTGAGTTGCAATTGTTGATTATTCTGTTAATTATGTGTTTAGGGTAGAGATTGTTTTGGAGGATCTGTTTGTATATCTTTATGTTTTTGTGGTGGAAGGATTCATGGCTTAAGGTAATCATTCTTTGGCCGTGTTTATTATTGTATGAAGGGGATGGTGAGATGAATAGCTGTATTTAGTAGACGTGTCATGATTATGTCTGCCAGTATCGGGCCTAGGTTGCTACCCATGGCTATACCAAATAGTTGTTTATAAAATTGATTGTCTTATGTAAAATATCCGTTAACACAACAGTGTCGGATCATTGTAATGAACGTGTTCTTTGATAGAGTTGTGTGTGGTTTTATGTTGGGCCATTTATCTTTAATAATGTTCAGTGCTGTGTCTATTGGGATGTTAGTAAACAATGATGAAACATCTAGGGATATGAGAGAGTAGTGTGAGGGGATGTGAATATTATAAATTTTGTTAATGAAATGAAATGAATCATTTACATTATATGTGTTATTTGTGATGTTGTTGAGTATATTGGTTAGATATTTTGTCATGTTATATGTGGGTGAGTTTACAAATGAATTTATGGGTCTTAGAGGGTGTTCGGGTTTATGTGTTTTTCAGATCCATATAGTTTCGGGGGCGTTCGTGAACAACTCATATATATGTTGTTATATGTAAACAATGTTTGTAAATCCCAGGCCCTGAAGATGATCTCAATAAAGATCGAAACGTTGGCACGACAAAGAAAATGTTTTTCTGAAACCTACATCACACCAGACCGCATCTCACGATTTCTAAATAAATAAAAAATTAAGGAATCATTTTAATTTTCTATCTTTTATCTTTAATCACTAATTTATAATTAATTTCTAACAGTATTTACTAGTATAATATTGTGTTATAATATCCGCGTTTCGCACGTTCAAATTGAGCACCATTAAAAAATCAGCTGCTAATTGGAACGTCGCGTTGGCGGGGGTGTCGGCGGGTTCACTTTTGCAATTCATGTCGAGAGACGTGGTTGTAGAACTCCTTCAAACTGATGATGACGTAAAAGCTCGAAATCCGGATCGTTGGAAAACAATTTACTGTGAGTAGGAACTATCATTTTGAAGAAGGATTGAACACCACACTCACTCCATCATTTATCATTTCTATCAATGTTACTGTTCCGTTGTTTTTGACCATTGATGATGGGCTATCGATGTTTTATAAATTGTTTCAGTTTTTCCAAATTTTCACTTTTGTGAATATGACCCATATTCTTCCGATATGACAGTGACCCATCAGAACCTCCCAGCGGTTGTTGAGTTGCTTTAGTGGTATATATGTTTCCTCTGAACGATTATTTTCCAAAGCTGGATTATTTTGAAGACCAGAAATCGGTTAGAAGATAAATTGGCTTTGAAGCTAGGTTTTTATAATTGCGTTCCGGAGAAGATGTGGTAGAGTTTCATTTTAAAATTTGGATACATTAATTCTAATAAATTAAGGATATGGTTGATTGTAGTTACGAACATGTTAAACGTTTAACTTTTTTTGAGCAAGGGACAGAAATAAAGCCAGGAGCACGCTTACTCGATGCTACGCCATGCGACGCTACCCGATGCTACCCGACGCATTGCCACGTTTTGGTGGGGTGTGCACATCTATCCGACGCAAGTACACGTCGCGTACAGTCCACAGCGTTTATCACAATAATCACTATCACAATCGCAACGCATCTTTTGTTCTTAATGCACTTTTTTGAGCAAAACCTTGTAATAAATTGTTAGTTAAAATTTTATGAGCACAACCATCTAAAACATTGTTCGTTAAAATTAATTGTTTTAAATAAAGTTACTCCTAACCATCTAATTAAACAATGTTTATAAAAACTTATGCATTTTTGATCTTGGTTAATTTGGTTTACATTAAAATAACATGTTGTAATTAATATAACGACAAAATTAAATGTACTTAGTTTGAAATAAACTACAAGAAAACATGAGTGTCCTGTTCTGATGCCCCCCGACATTAGAAAATGGTGTAATTTTACGAACAAAACTATGAAATAAATTGTTAATTCAATTTCATGAGCAACACCGTGTAATAAATTGTTCCAATTTTAGTATATGTACCGCCGAAGCGAGTACAATAAATTGTTAGTTAAATTCATTATATCAAAAAATCGTATTCCGGTGTTTTGATTAATTTTCTACCAAACCGTTAAAATTAATTTCTTAAATAAAAACTAATTAATTTTTAATCACAGTTAATTTGGTTTATATCAAAAAAAGTATGTTGTAATTAACATAACGACATTAATACATGTAGTTTGTAGTCTAATGGCGTAGCATCGGGTAAGTGTATTTCTGGCTTTAGGCTTAGGTGGATTATGGATGTTTTCCAAAGTAGCGAAGAAAAACAGCGAGGTATTTTGAATAAAATTCTGCTCCTCTCAATGTTAATAGTTGTATATAAGTTCATGTATCCGCAAATTACTATTGTAAATAATAATTACAGATTGTAATTAGAAAAATAAAATAAAAAATAAATATAAGTTATTAATCAACTTCCTAATTAAGATAGGAATTGGTGACCATCGATGTTTTTTTATCAATGCTCATGCCTAGCATTTACCCAAGGATGTAATTACAAATTTAATTTTATTACAATTAATTAAGGTTTTTTATTTTATTTTTTAGTTGAGATAAAAAAACGTCAATGACACGAGCGGGATTCGAACCCACGATCTTCGGCTTGATACGCCGCTGCTCTACCACTTGAGCTATCGTGACCTCGATCCACTCGGACACCAACTTCCCATCTCAACCGCACCTTTTGAATTTTCCCTCCTTTTTGCCATTTTTCAAGTGCCATTTTTGCCATTCCGAGTGGATCGAGATCACGATAGCTCAAGTGGTAGAGCAGCGGTGTATCAAGCCGAAGATGGTCGGTTCGAATCCCGCTCGTGCCATTGACTTCTTTATCTCAACTAAAAAAAACCTTAATTAATTGTAATATATCAATTGGTCAAGCGGACCACGAAATTAGTGAATTTAATTTTATTGTGTTTGACCGTTTACGAGTGGATGAACTCATGTTGTACAGATAGAAACTTTCCTGGGTCCGTCCATTTTTGCTAGATTACGATGCAAGTTGAAATTGAACATATAAATTTCGTAACAAATAATTCGCGTATTTATCCATACGGTCACATCTAATCACAATTAGCGTACAGATTAGCCAAAATTACAGATAAATCTAACACTTAAGATGAAAAAGGCCGAAAAGCTTCTGGCAGAACGAAGCGAGTATAAGTGGACCGTCGTAAACGAACAAAATACAGGTTCTCGTCATAATGGTGCTGTATATTACGTTAATTTTTAACAATTTAATGCATTTCTATAATTAGGGACAGCAAACAACTGTCTAGATAGAAAAAAGTATCTATAAATGTAGAATAATATGCTTGTCAAAACACAATTAACAAAAAAATAGTTTCGAAGTTTTTCAACCTCTGCTTGAGTAGGTTCCTTACAACCAAAATGATATAAATATTATTATGTAATAACAAATATTATATAATAAATAATAACATAACTACTCAATTAATTATACACAATTTTTCATTCCGAAAAAATTGTGTATAATTAATTGAGTATTTATATATTTAAATAGAAGCTGATAAAATAATTAAACATTTAGTATTAATCTAGAATCACATCTGTGAATCGTACACAGTCCCGCTAATCTAGTACAATCGTTAATAAAAAGTTTTTCTATATGAAGCCGCGATTTGCTTACAATTGGAATAAAATCGGGGAGTCGAGATGAGAAGTTTGTGGCATGGGGGATCGAAGTCACGGTGGCTCAAGTGGTAGAGAAGCGGCGTATTGAGCCGAAGGTCGTGGGTTCGAATCCCGCCTGTGACACCAATTTTTCATTTCGAAAAAATTGGGAATAATTAATTGAGTATTTATATATTTAAATAGAAGCTGATAATATAATTAAAAATAATAACATATTAATCTCCAGACCGGACCATCGCGACCAGGCCCTCTGACGCCAAGCTAGCAATAAAGAACATGATAAAAGAAAGCTGGCAGCGTCAGTGGGCCGGGTCGTCCGAAAGGCTTTTGCGCGTGGATTCGTGAATGGCTCGCCGATAACCTGAGCCGGAAACAAGGAATCGTCCTTACGCGATTAAGAATAGGACACACGAGCACCTACTCTTGGGAGAAAGCCCGCGCAGGTGCCCCTTATGCAGAGAAAAGTTGCTCGATATGTCCCACATACTGGAAACATGTCATGCCTTGGCTCCCCACAGGGAGCGTGTAGGCATGCCATCCAATCTGAAAATGGTACTCGAGCACTGCAGCGGGTTTGTGGGTCCCCTGTTCCGCTATTTAGAGGAAAATTGTTTTTTTTTTTTTTTTTTTTATTGTATATAGTATGTCTTATTTGTTGTGTGTTTATATGTATTGTCTGAGTGCTATTTATTAGGGTGAATGGCGAGAGGTGATGGTGAAATATAACGTCATCATCGCCCCTCGTACGTTCAGAGCGTATGAGTGTGTTCGGGGTAGATGGTGGAATATTTATAAAAGTACTCCATCGACCCCAATCTAGATTAGTTTGAGTTTTATTTAGAAATCGTGTGATGCGGTCTGGTGTGATAAAGGTTTCAGAAAAACATTTTCTTTATCGTGCCAACGTTTCGATCTTTTATTGAGATCATCTTCAGGGCTCAAAGTGTTTGTCTTCTGTGTAATTGTGCCATCCTTGCGTGTCGTGTTGAGAGTGCGTAAGGATGGCACAATTACTCAGAAGACAAACACTTTGAGCTCTGAAGATGATCTAAATAAAGATCGAAACGTTGGCACGACAAAGAAAATGTTTTTCTGAAACCTATAGCACACCAGACCGCATCTCACGATTTCTAAATAAATATCGATTAACGGTCACTAATCACCACACATTAGTTTGAGTATAGGTCGGTGTAGGAATATCAAGTACTCCACCGACCAAACGGAATGAGTGTACTGTATGGATGTATTTATGTGTATGAATGTATTTATTTGTATGAATGTAGTGTTTGAAAGGGTAAAAACAATATAGACTTAGTTGGGGGCTGAAATGACCTAGATGTCGGAAGCCCCAGTCAAAAATAAAAACAAGAAAAAAACATATTAATGAGGGCATTGGTGGCTCAATGCTAATGGCATTTGGACAGGGGTTGACAATATAACCTCGGATGTTGCAACCGTCGTAAAATAATCTATGTAACGGAATCTCGTTAAAACGTTATAATTAAATTAATTAATTCTAAAGTATTATTGAGAAAGCTATGGTCATGTTTTTAAAATGATGAGAGTGATAATGGAAGCTGAGCAGGTTTCGGGTGCCTACATGATTTTTTTATTCCAGCCCGAATCATTGGGGGCCGCAATCCTATTCAACAGAAATCCGATGGGAACAGAACAAACCAAAGGAGCTACTATCAGGTTTCCGTTATCACATTTGTCAAGATCACTCCCACAGGGAAAACGCCTTTTAGCCGGTCGATTGATCCGGCACAAAACCCATCAGCGGGATCTTTGTTCAGAAATAAAAGAAATAGAACACAATCCTTTGGAAAAGGCTCTTATCAGCTGATTACACCGGTTTTAATGAAATGGAACCTTCGAATTACTCACCCCACTGTTCACTGTATCACAAGTATGACAACAGCCATAGAAATCCCTTCATCTTTTGTGCGATATATACTTATTCGGAATAAAGCAAGTTTATGTTACATTAATACATTCTTTATCAGCTTATATTTTAATCATTTAGCGTAGACGTATCATTTGTTAGGTTTATCAAAGCTGAATCAAATTGCCATTAATTGTACTTTTCCAGTAAACAGAAATTTCGTTTTGCAGGTTAGGCATAAGATAAAATTTTATATGTTTGCTTTTGCGTTTAAACTTGACAATATCTTAATTGAAATACTAAATATTTGAATCAGTTTTTATTATTGTTGGGCATTTTCATGAAGTCATGCGAGTTTTGAACTCCATACCACTAGAAGAGGGGCAGTTCTGAGGGAGGATGAAGAAATAAAACGGGTCCATCCAAGTCAATTATACGTCTGCTATTAAAATACAACCTGGAAAAGACGTGACAGCGGTGTAAGAAAGTGCAAATGTTTTGAAACAGGCCACACAACAATGCAACATCATACTACATCACGCTGACTATTCATAGTTAATTTTAAGACGTAAAAAACTGTGAATGAAATAGTACATAAAAAATAGTATTTGGAGATCGTTAAATGTCGTCTGGTGTGACGTAGGTTTTAGAAAAATCGTGCTAACGTTTCGATCTTTATTGAGATCATCTTCAGGGCTCAAAGTGTACGTTTTCTGTCTAAATGAGTTATTCTTGTGAGTCGTGGGGCACTCTCAGCACGACATGAGAAGGACACATCTACACAGAAATCAAACACTTTGAGCTCTGAAGATGATCTTAATCTGATTAGTGACCGTTACTCGATAATTATTCAGAAATCGTGAGATGCGGTCTGATGTGATGTAGTTTTCAGAAAAATATTTTCTTTATCGTGCTAACGTTTCGGTCTTTATTGAGATCATCTTCAAGGCACAAAATGTTTGTTTTCCGTGTAGATGTGTCATTATTGGGAGTCGTGTTGAGATTTCCAGTGAGATATTGATGTTTATGTCTATATATGTTGGATTTTGAAGGGTAGGGAAGGAAGTCAGGATAGAAAGACATTTTTATATGAAGAGAAGGCTTCTTTGAGGTGAAAGGGGCCGACAATGGGAAAAAATGGGTAATGGTTCGGCCTGATTAGCCTTTCAGGTTTATATCGATGGGGAAAAATAGGGAAAGGAAAGCCAAATTGTTGAAAAATTAGACTATGTAGAAATGTTTGATGTGTGGAATGTGATGATTTTTTTATATGTTACATTATATGTTTTGTGTCATGTGACATCGATTTACATCGAAAGATATCACAGCATCAATTTCAGAACATACGCATGTAAACTCAGTCGCAGCTATGCTAATATCATTAATCAAATTCAATATCAATAACAAATCATCACATCACACAAAACCATCTACCTTTGAGAGACCTGCTACGTCATCCTAATGATGGTTTCCACCGCAGATAAATGTGATATCATTAAATTTGTGTCTAGTGTATGTATATGTCGCCCAACCAACTAACCATCTTCCTATCCTGTCTCCTCTGAAGAATTAAACACCCACTTTGTCTCGCCCAACTCTTCTTCATCAAAGCCTGTCCCCATACTGTACCTCTGGATCCTCATTCAGTTCGTCTAACTTCTATTTCTCCTATCTAACCCATACCGAAGTCCTCGAGGCCATAACCAAATCTTACTCCAATGCCATTGGAATGGATGGCATCCCTATAAAATTTTCTTAAACTCTGCCTCGCAATAATACCACCTGTTCTACTTCACATCTATAACTCACTCCAAAACTTTGTTTTTCCGACAGCTTGGCAAAAAGCCCTTGTCCACCCTGTCAATAAAACACACAACCCATCCTCCCCAACAGACTACCGTCCCATTTCCATGCTTTCAAACCTGTCCAAGCTCCTAGAAAGTTTAGTCCAAGCACAAGTCTCCAGGCACTTTGAACAGTCCCATCTTTTCAACCCCTTCCAATCTGACTTCCGCCAAGGTTATTCCACCCAATCAGCACTAATAAAAATTACCAGTGACCTCCACTTAGCAATGGACCAACGGAAAGTTACTATACTTGTCTTTCTTGATTTTTTTCAAAGCCTTCGATTCTGCCCCTCACTCTCCTCTCCTCACCAACCTAAAGGAAATCTTTTTCTTTCTCCGCCGGCACCATCCGTTAGTTCCACTCCTACCTTACCAATCGCCACCAAGCTGTCTCCCTTCCCAATGGCCTTACCTCCTCCTTCCTCCCTCTAAAATCTGGGGTGCCCCAAGGCTCTAGCATCTCTCCTACCCTTTTTTCCATTTATATCAATGACCTGCCCGACTCCATCCAGTCCTGTAACTATCACCTATATGCCGATCACTCCCAAATATACATATCCTTCCACCCTTTCCGATCTTCACTCGGCAATTCTCAAGATCCAAAAAGACCTAAAATCCATCAACGAATGGGACCATAAAAATTCCCTAGTTCTCAATCCGTCCAAATCCACCGCCATAATTATCGGGCCCGGGCAACTCCTCAATTCCCTCCCCAGCATTCCACCTCTCATGCCAAATAACCATCCCATTCCATTCTGCTCCTCGCTTAAAAACCTAGGAGTAGTCTTTGACCAAAAACATTCCTGGCATCCTCACATTTCCCAAATTTCACGCCATTACATTGCCTCCTTCAGCCTGTTTCGTCGGTTTAGGATGGATTTGCAGCCGCCAAACGCTGATCACTACGATCAGACATGTTAAATACATAATGTAATATCTAGTTATTATCAAATCTAATAGTGTATGTAACAGTAGTTTAATGTGAATAAATTTCAGTAAATATCCTCTAACTCGCAGTAAGTATACAAAACTACTTGTTTTCACTTTACAGTTTTAAAATTCATTTTTCGATCTACTTATTTATTATTTCATTATTTTTTTTACAGTCGATTATCAATATGTCTATGATTTGGCCCGTTCTGCAATCGGATTTCTTCACAAATTTCCTCTCTCCCTCCTTATGTAATTTCCTTTTCCTTTCGTTTTCCTCGCACCTGACGCAACGGAAAGGCCGCGAGGGTGTTTTTATCTCAAAAAAAAAGAGGAAAACCACCTTCAATCGTGAAAAAGCCAAAGTGGAAAGTTTATTCAGTCGATTTCAAAGGAGTCGGGAAACTTTTAAAACTGTAGTCGAGACAATTCTGAGTGGGCACCGTTTGTTTCACCGCGCTTTACGAGCGTCAGCTTTTGTGAGTTTAATGATTTATATTATTTTCATTTCGGTTTTATTTGCATAACATGTCAGCTTTACTAAAAATATTTCATCCTTGCTTTAGATCATAAAAAAGTAAATAAAATATTATTATTGAATCATGTGTGATTTTTATGCCTTATATTTAATTGATTATTTAAAGACCATAGTCACCTTGCAATCAGAATATTTAAACATTAAATGTTAAAGTCTCTCTCTCTCTCTCTCTCTCTTTCTCTCTCTCTCTCTCCCTCCCCCTCTCTCTCTCCCCCTTTTTATAGATTTTATTGTTGTTTTTTTTTACGAGAGTCGCAACAGCAAATATATCAACCCTCGGGATGCCGGTATTTAAAAAAATTCATTTGTAAGTTTGTCGCGTTTGAATGCAGGGCCGCTGGATTCGAACCCGGGACCTTCACCTTACATGAGCCCGTGTCAACGCCTAAACCGTTGCGGCCAACGACGCCCCCCTTGGGCGTATTGTCATCAAGTGTGTGGCTCAGCCAATGATTCCAATTCTCAACCTCTCTGATTATCCGACAAATTATCAATGCTACATTTTCTGTTTCAAATTACACTGGTCGAAACGAGCTAGACACCCCGTTTGTGCCCTGATCAAAACGTGCTATAAAAATTTCATCACTCACTGAACATCCACAAAGTCTCTCCTAGAATGACAATTACCACATCCAAATCAACCGGAGTCTTCAGTGTAAAGGAGTAATGCTTTTGGCGAATTTCAGAAGTGACTTAAATGGTCTTCTCCATTTAATCCTCGGTTTCTGAATGAAACCTTCATTGTTGCTGCCCCACTCTTCCATGACCTTGCAAAATTGGAATTCGTAAAACAAAATATTAATGGATACTCATGGTTCAGATTATTTATTATGATTATTTATATTATTTATTTATTTATTGAAAAATGGCAAAAAGGAGGGAAAATTCAAAAGGTGGGTTGAGATAGGACGTTATTGTTCGATTGGATCGAAGTCACGATAGCTCAAGGGGTCGTATTTAGCCGACGATCGTGGGTTCGAATCCCGCTCGTCAACACTGACCTTTTTATCTCAACCATTATCTTACACAAAGATTAATTAATTGAAAGAACTTATTTGACGAGGAAATCAAATGAATTATTTATAAAGTTAACTATTTTTTTGTCTAAAGTATTTATTTTTAACATATCCACTGTTCTTTTAATCATGACTGTCCTGTAGTGGGTTCACCTGTGTGGACTTAAACAATAACAGATATATAATTATTTCCTTTAGAGCCCACAACGCATTTAGCGAGTCGGTGCAAAATTTATCTAACATTTCAACATGTTCATATTCGATTTCGAATAAGGGGACCGCGGTAGCCGAGTGGTTAGCATGAGTGACTCTCACGGCGCGGTCGTGGGTTCGATTCCCACCGTCGCCTCTGGCCCTTTTTTCACAATAACCCCCCCAAATGTGATCACACATATATGAATTGTCACATGGCTAATATGCATAGTTAATAACGCCAAAAAAAAATAATAATAATTTCGAATAATCTGGATCACGATAAGGTCTTGACGAAAAAACAAACTCAATTGATTCTGCAAAGATTTTGACCTAATTCAAGGAGATCAGAGAGATCAGTGGGGAGCAATCTTATAATAAACATGTTTACAAATTGAAAATTGAACAATTTAATTGTTTAAACACAGTGCCACAATTTAAATATCACTGTTAAAGATCACCCTTGGCAATATTGACATTGAATCGGTCTTCAAAGAAATATGAAACTGTCTATAAAAACATAATTATCTCAATTCCTAGACATATTAAAGATATCTTGCCTCGATGATGACGTTAAAATAGGTCAAAAGATTGGCAGTAACAATTGAATTTGTGTTTTCATCCAGACTATATCGTGATCCAGGTGATTCGTGAGTAAAAAAGAAGAAAAAGAAATCAAGTTTGTTCAACGAAGATAGCAAACAGTGCCTTTTCACCGGAGGTACCGTCTTTAAAACGAGGTAGATATTTTTAAAGAAAAGATTTTCCCATTAGGGCACAGAAGAGATAAACGGGAGGATTACGGGTCATTTGGTTATCGACGGGGTAGAATTCAAAACTCTGTTATCTGTTTCGGATTAACAGCGGCATCGGTCCTCTTTTATTAACAAGGGCAATTCATCTCCAGGGGAAATTTTCCCAAAGGGCGTCGTTGATGTGCGTAATATTTAATACCTTTGCCTTTGTAAGTTAAAAGTCTCCCTTTAACCGTCGATAAAACGGCTATTAATCATTTATATTCGGAATGTTTCGAAAGACGTTAAAAAAAATTTATTTATTATTATTTACTTTTATTTATTAACAACTAGCATGTTTCAACTATACAAAATCACTTTTTAACATCAAAACGAATATTTGGAGATCGTGAGATGCGGTCTGGTGTGACGTAGGTTTTAGAAAAAATATTTTCTTTATCGTGCAAACGTTTCGATCTTTATTGAGATCACCTTCAGGGCTCAAAGTGTTAGTTTTCCGTGTAGATGTGTCATTCTTGCGTGTCATGTTGAGAGTGCCAGTGAGATATTGATGAAGATGATCTCAATAAAGATCGAAAGTTGGCACATTAAAGAAATTGTTTTTTTTAAACATAGTAAAATAAACGTTGAGTAATCGCTCAACATCTTCAGAGCTCGAAGTGCTTGTTTTATGGGTAGATGTGTCATTTTTGTATGTCGTGTGAGAAACAAGACACACAAGAATGACCAATTACGCACAAAAAAATCACCATGAGCCCTGAAGATGATCTCAATAAACGTCGAAACGTTGGCACGATAAAAAAAATGTTTCTCTAAAACCTAGTAAAATAAACGTTGAGTAATCGCTAATACGGCGCAACGCAATTCTAAACCTGAATGATCGATCTGTCATGTTGGTTTTAGTATATTCGAGTGCCTTTCTGTGAAGAAATTTGTACTTGCATGTAGCAAAAATGATTATGATGGAATGAGTATATCCATTCAAACAATTGAAAAAGAAAAATTTTTGCCTGCAAACTATTATAAATATTAATATCGTTGAGTATACTATCGGCCTTCATGATTAATAGTAAAAACAATTACTCTACGTTCATTTTACTAGATTTTAGAAAAACATTTTCTGTATCGTTTCGATCTTTATTGAGATAATGTTCAAGGCTCGAAGTGCTTATTTTCTGGGAAGATGTGTCATTTTTGTGTATCCTGTTGTGAGTCAAGACACACAACAATGACCAAACGCAGAAAACAAACACCTTGAGCCCTGAAGATGATCTCAATAAAGGTCGGAACGTTGGCACGATAAAAAAAATATTGTTCTAAAACCTACGTCACACCAGACTGCATGTCACGATCTCCAAATAACAATTAACTAACGGTCACTAAACACCTAACATCAAACGTTGATTTTTCTAAAAAACGATTATCTCTACAAATGTTTTATTTTTGGTAATAGGTCATTTTTAATAATAAATTTAGGTTAATAAGTTATGTAGCAAATATTTCATTAGTTCGTTCGTTACTTGTTATATAAACAAAAATAATTCTAGGAAATTAAATATTTTGCACGTGAACGGCCATATTTTTACTAATAAAAAGATTATTCAGAGGCATAGCCGAGTATTAAATTTTTTTCACTTTTCCTCGCGGATATTTGCTACAACAGAGGTCATATTAACCCCTGGGTTCTATTTAAAAAAAAATTCCATTGGTAAATACAGTAAACTCACTTTATCCATGCGTTCACTCATCCATGGTTGCTTCCCTAGTTGAATTTAGAAGAGATTGGGAATGAGCAGAGAGTGGAAACGCATTTGTTCAATCATCGAAAAACCACCGAGCGTAATTAAATTTTTACTAAAAAAAAGTTGAAATATGTACGCATAAGTTCTTACATTTTGTCAAAGTTTTTATCCGTGGTGTTGCTTGTACGTATCCTCCGCAGATAACGAGAGTCTACTGCAATGCAACATAAAAATATTCGTCAGAAATTTCGTCATTTTTGATTGCCTCGGGCCGTCCAGCTTCGCTTTTTTCGTGTCGACTTTGCGATAGATCTGAATTCAACGTGCGGACAAACTTTCAACAGTTGGACCACCAGAAAACCCTGGTTTTAATTATTCAAAGAAACGTACAAACTAACGAATCTATATAACAAATTAATTGAATTATTTGGAGGTCGTTAGATGCGGTCTGCTGTGACGTAGGTTTTAAAAAGATATTTTCTTTATCGTGCCAACGTTTCGATCTTTATTGAGATCATCTTCAGGGCTAAAAGTGTTCGTTTCCGGGTAGATGTGTCATTCTTCTGTGTCTCCCAACACTACAGACAAGAATGACACATCTACCCGGAAAACAAACACGGTGAGCACTGAAGATGATCTCAATAAAGATCGAAACGTCGCACGATAAAGAAAATGTTTTTCTAAAACCTACGTCACACCAGATCGCAACTCACGACCATCAAATAATCATCAAGTAACGGTCACTAAACACCACATATAACAAAGTAAATTCACTTAATACCACGAACACAATCGGAAAACGACCAACACAAACATAAACTAAACTGACCCATTTGAAAAAAAAAAGGCATATAACTTGCAAATGAGGAGACAAATACATTAGACAGACAGAAAGAAAAATGAAAGACAGATACAAAGAACATATAAGATCATTTAAGAACGAAAACAGAAAATCAACCTGCGCAACACACCTCACAGAAAACCATCACTTGCCTTTAACGTTTTCATGCCCTATCTCAGAGCAACACCAAATTTAGCAAATTCGCTAAAGCTTAGCTAATTCCAAGAGGTTAAGGCGGGTGCAATGTTTTTCCTTTAATGTTTCATCCCGTGTGATGGAGCGCCAATGTAAAATCTACATCTTGGAATCTTCCATCTTTAATGGCCTTTCCACAACTAGTATCGATTGTTGTATTTGGCAAGCAATAAAACTTTCCATATCTAGTTTATAATTTAACCAATTCTTGCCCAAAGTTGCTTGAGAGCAATGCCAGCTGTATAAATTTATTAATTTTGTATGGTGTTTAGTGACTGTTAGTTCTATTTGGAGATCGTGAGATGCGGTCTGCTGTGACGTAGGTTTTAAAAAGATATTTTCTTTATCGTGACAACGTTTCGATCTTTATTGAGATCATCTTCAGGGCTAAAAGTGTTCGTTTCCGGGTAGATGTGTCATTCTTCTGTGTCTCCCAACACTACAGACAAGAATGACACATCTACCCGGAAAACAAACACGGTGAGCACTGAAGATGATCTCAATAAAGGTCGAAACGTTGACACAATAAAGAAAATGTTTTTTTTAAAGCTTACGTCACACCTGACCGCATCTCACGGTCTCCAAATAGTCATTTATTAATTTTGTTTAACAAGCAATAAGGTCAACAAGAAAACCCGCGCGTTCAGGGTGCAGTGATGTTCCTCGTCGTGGATTGCCAACTCGGTTTTATTTAGCGGCAATCTAAATCACTATCACCAAATTCACTGGATTTCTAGTTAACCTTTTAAATTGCTAAAGTTTGTCTTGCTATAAGACATCAATAGGCAACAAAGGGTTAACAATTGAAGATAAGCGCTAAACTGCACGGCGTTCAAAAAGTACAAAAATCAACATACTCGAAAACTTATTAATGCATGTATAAACATACATTAAATGACAAATAATTAAACTAAATTAAAACAATATAACAACAGACTATATATATACCAAGTTAAAAAGACGGACCGTCCAACACGGATATCTATTGGAACAATCGCAAAACCTAAGACCTCATCAACCAAAGTAACGGAATAACAAATATAACGCCGATTCGCTTACCTCACTCAACCCGACCTCATTGACTTGAGTTAACCAAATCACAAAGACACACTGAAAATGAAGAAATTGCGAAAGGAACCTGATAAACCAACTTAGCAACATTAAGCAGGCCAAAATGATAGTTGACCAAATGTCATACCTATTATTATCAATATTAGATCCCCCAAACCTTTTCTTTTATAAATCGACCATGTTCTAAAGATCTTGGAAAGAAGGATTAAAATTAAAATCTCATTCCACTAAGTAACCCACCCAACCCGGCAATAAATGATTCCGGAGTTAAGTTCTCTTGTGGGAGCCAGTGTTTGTTATCGTGTCGGTAAGTTGTGAAACGTTATCAGCCGGAAAATACACACCCTCGCCTTTGCTGTAATTAAGGCGGTTGCCCATTATCAAAGGGTAGTTGGACAAGCTTTTTTCCACCGAATCATCACATTAACCGTTTTTTAGACCAACTCCACTAATTGCTTCTGTGGTGCGATGTGGTAGTTAGTTTTAATCAATATCTAGTTTTCGTGTCCAATGGCAATAACGCTGGTATACAATATTTTCTTGCTTAAATTATTATAAAACTAACTATTTAGAAAAGTGTTACAAACTAAACAAGCGTTTAAAGTATAATAATGTACAATAATGCAACTGACTCTCGGAAAACGAACGAGTCTAAGAACCGTTACATTCTCCAAGGTAGTCAAATATCTAGGGGATAACAGATCATATGAAATCCACATCTAATCAAAACTGCCCAAAGAGTCAAACCTGCCTGGTGGAGCTGATGACTCTGTGCTAAAAATTAAAAAATTAAACCCCAACATGGTCTACATCCATGTCCTAGATCAATATCCTGGTTGATCAAGACTTTGCTTGCTAAGGCGATCGAACTTTTAAGTGCCACTCAAAGATAACCTTGCCTCAGTGTGTTCAGCGCGAACTGCGGCCTTGGAGGTGTTGTTAAACCTTTCATCTTTCCATATGTTAATCCAAGGGAAACCAGAGCAGCGACTCATAAATCACTACCATCAGGAAGGTCATGGCAATGGACTCTGAGGAAGCAGGTGCAGGCCAATGCCAAACTAGGTAGGCCAATCAATGCCACTACCCCAAGAATCACTTCACCAACAAGCACAAAGTACTTATACCAGAATAGAAGTAGGGCCAACGGAACATCTGTGAAGACGAATTCCTACTGATACACCGACGGCTCAAAAACGGATAAAGTCACGTGAGCTGGGATCGTCGGGATGAATCCGAAAGCCGAATTGTCTTTAAACGTAAGCAAATACGGTATACTTTTCCACTCTGGAACCACAGAAAGGAATACTGCGCCAAAGAAATAAAAAAGCTAGCACACATTCTAGGAATTTTTTCTATTTTTTCCGACAGTCAGGCAGCACTTAAGGCCATAGCCTCATTCGAGATAGAGGAAAAAAGCGTATGGAATTTAATGGGAGAAGACAGTGACACCCATGACCTGACCTTCGCATGGGTCCAGTCAAGGTATAGGCAGTGAGAACCAAAAAATATCCAATACGATTGCTTTAGGTCATAACCCTACAGTGCCTATCACTTTGCCTCAATAGACGACAGATCCAAAAATGGATCCTTAATGATTCAAAAACCTGGTGGAAAAATACCTCAGGCATGAGACTCGCGAAGAAATTCATATATTCATACCATCCGCAAGACGTAAAAAAGGAATTACTACGGGTAACCGCAAAAGAACTAGGATACTGGTTGGACATGGACAAGACAACACGGCGGGCGTTCCCAAATACTCGGTCGTCCTTAAAAGTACAAAGAGGACTGTTTAACGTCCGCAACTAGCCTTATTGAACGTTTTGGTTCTCAAGAGGAGAGCTGACGCACCTCCGCATACGACAGAAGTGTTACTGCTGCAGCGTTGGTGTAAATGCTCCCCGCTAAGGTAACAACCTCGCTCCCCGCTTGCCCATTCAGAGTGGTCGGGTCTGCATTAAGCATCAGACCGTATGCCGCGCGCATAGGGCTACCTAAGCCGAAATACATCAGCCTGGTTTCCCCCGCACTCCATAGATGAGAAGGCCACTCTATCTCTCAGAGTATTGAGGCTCCCCCAGAGTACGTAACTTCCGGATCGGCTCTGGCAGGGGTTTCGTTTAAAGTGGAATTGCTTACCACCCCTAGAGGAGTCTGCCTACGGTAAAAGCCGCCAATCGAGCACATTACGTATACATGCGTGCACAGCGCACTCGAATAGGTGCAACCGATTGACTACTCATTTCTATCTGCTACATCTCACGCATTCGGGGGACTCCGTCAGCGTAGTCTGAGCGTCCTTAACGCTATATGCTTCGATTGTCCGATCCTTCATCTCCCGAGAGGCCGGGGGAATAACGATGGTCAAACGCAAGTTTCGTGCGAAGTTCACAGATAGAAAACAGCCTCTTCTCTAGGTGCCCGCCAGGGGTCTCGCCACGGCCAACTATGGGTCCATTCCCAGTGTAACAGGGGCTGAACCTTGGAACATTTCTGTTACCCCGTAGTACAGATGGTTATGCACCCTCCTCCGTCTATGCAGACAGGATCTGGTACCCTAACCCACGTGTGCCTCTGATAAAGCCCTCGCCGTCCGCTGCCGACCCGGAGGCCGACACGAATCCAGCTTGTCCTTTAGCGAGCTTGTCACGCCCTCAAGGCTGCACCATTATTTTGCGCCAAATGTTGGCAGAGCTCTCAAGGAATAATGCCGGATGTAAAATAGTTCGTAATGATTCCAGAAGAGCTTGTGGTTGTCTCTTTTGACCCTAAGATCGGTTTCGCAGTATACTTTTAGCCCGAGAGGTATTTTGCACAATTGCACTATCTTTAAGTCTTGGATAACTTTTAACGGAACACACTAAAACCAAAATTAACCTTTCAATGGCAACATCTGTTAAAGTAATCTGATCTGGTGGAACAGAGTTGAGATAAAGATAACGTAAGTTTATCTTACATAAACTAACTTCCAGCTTTATAGTATGTCCCTGATTATCAGCTCTGTTCGGTGTTGTAATAGCGTTTACAGCTCTATTATTTCCCGTTTCCTAATCTCCTTGATCTTTTCTTTAAAGCGTTCTGCTTTACCTTGGGGTGGCGCAAAGCAATCTGCCGGAAATTGATAAAATAATTCCGCTTCAATCTCCGCTTATCATAAACTACTTACGGAAATTGAAAACTTTGAATGTAACAATATTCTCTTTTGGGCTTTATTTAACAGGGGAAATTTTAATGAACTTTGTCATTGAACCATCACAATGGTGATAATTTATCGGCCAACAAAGAATCTAACACCACAGAAAATATGATTTATCCTTAAGGGAGGTTTTATTTCTGACAAAATGAGGGAACAGAGATAAGTAAAATATTTGCAATTTACGAGATACGTATTAGTTCCTAAACTAAATTGCTTTGCATTGAACTCAATATTCTGAGATTATATAACAAGGTTTTGTTATTTAAGAGGTGTGAGTGGCGGAAGGGATAAGAGTACGTTAACAGGATACCCATCAAGTGCCTTGCCGATAGCCTAGATCCCATTACAATCGGCTCAGAAGGAATTAAATATCAAAAAGTTTAGGTTTCCCTTATACATTAGCTCAGGAAATTCCCTACTGGTTGTGACGTAAATAATCATGTATGTAAATAAGTTTTTAAAAATGTTTTTGCTTCTGAACAATCGAAGGGAGCTTTGTATTCATGCGAGAAGTTGAAAATATTTTTGTCAAAATAGAAATTTCCACTCACATTTTTTTAACACCTCTGTAAACAAATTTGGATTCCTGTCTGCCTGTCTGTAGTCAATTCCTTGGAAACGGCAAAAATCCGAAAATGGGGCCAATTTTTATGAATGTTTCATGCACAACATGTGAGGAAGCTATACTGCCCGCCCACTTGGCAGAGGTTTTTATTTCTTTGTATGTAACGATCTGGATATTAATTTTGAACTGAGTTCTTTAAAAAACTTACATTTTACTTCAAATGAACGTTCTTCTGTTTGATAATATCGAATAAACATTCGATAACTACGAATCGAATAAACAATTGGACAAACAAATTCGTCGAAACATTTGGAAAATAACCCTCCTTCAATAACCAAGAAATTGTGTCACATTTCACGAACAAATTATATGATGTCAATAGTTATTATAAATTCTTTTCAATTAAGTAATCACTAATTAAGGTTTTCGTTGAGATGAAAAAGTCAATGTCACGAGCGGGATTCGAACCCACGACCTTCGGCTAAATACGCTGCTGCTCTACCACTTGAGCTATCGTGACTTCGGAGTTTGATCCACTCGGACACCAACTTCCCATCTCAATCCCACCTTTTGAATTTTCCCTACTTTTTGCCATTTTTCAAATGTCGTGTTATCTATTTGATTCTCGGCGACAAATGATATAACCACGGAGAGCTCTAGTGAAGTATACTTCATTTTGCTTATTACATCTATTAGGTTTCGTGGTCCGATTGGCCAAATAAATTCTTTTCAATTAATTAATCCTGAAATATGGCAAAGAAAAGGGAAAATTCAAAAGGTGGGGTTGAGATGGGAAGTTAGTGTCAGAATGGATCGAGGTCACGATAGCTCAGGTGGTAGAGCAGCGGCGTATCTAGCCGAAGATCGTAGGTTCGAATCCCGCTCGTGACACTGACTTTTTATCTCAGCCAATAAATTAATTAAAGATTAATTATTTTAAAAGAATTTATTTGGCCAATCGTAGCACGAAAGCTAATAGATTATATTATTATATTGATTTTTTTTTTTTTTTATCCGGTGTTTCTGTTTAAAGGTCTATCTAGAAGTCTATAATCGCGGCCTTATTTCAAAAGATTATTATTTTAAATAGATCTTACAGATAGTTTGTTCGCCGTATACAGACGCGTTAAATTCTAATTATAGAGTGAAAAACTCTATATGCAAGAGACCAATAAATTTGGTCATACAAATTTATTATTTTTTTACGAAATATGCAATAAAGGTAAAGTATTTTCTGTCATACATTTACAGTTGAACGTTTAAGTACCCGTTCTAATATTTTCACATAAAATTCCAAGGGCAGTGTTTGGTTTCGAACTCAGAACTGCCAGTGTGATAATTAGGAGTCGGTACGCCAAACTGGAGATGGTAAAACCTGCTCTTTTTAAGGATCGCATCAAAATCGTGAATTGAATCAGTTCTATTTATGTTACAAAGTGGTCAACGTCACAATGTGAACGAGTTAAATAATGCGGTCTCATTTATGTTACCTAAAGATGGAAGCTTTTATTTTCGTTTTCTGTTTTGTGAGCCATACCTTCATTTCATTGAAATGTTGCTGTTTATGATGAGTAGAGATGGGAAAATTCGCCCTTTTAAAGGATCGGATCAAAACAGCCCACTGAGAGTATTGAATCATCTTTTTTTCATGGCTCACCGCTCACGCTCATTAAATTTATCTTACCCACAATTCCATACGTAAACTTAGGCGAGTTTGTCCAAAGAAATGAGTAATATTGAATATTAAAAGAATATAAGCGAAGACAGTTGAAAGTTCGTTATTTCGTTCACATAACGGTTAATAACGCTGTAATTTTATTAATTTTTTCTTGTGAACCAATGAATAAAACAAAAATCAAAATGTATAAACAAATAAAATATATATATTATGAAAATAAATATTTTTATTAAATTCACTAATTTCTTGGTCCGCTTGACCAATTAATACATTACAATTAATTAAGGTTTTCGGTTGAGATAAAACAGTTAATGGTACGAGCGAGATTCGAACCCACGATCCTCGGCTTGATACGCCGCTGCTCTACCACTTGAGCTATCGTGACCNATATATATATATATATAAGTTAAATAACTTCAACTGCGGATTCCCTTTTTAAAAAACTTTATTTGAAGTTACAAGAACAAGTTTTAACCTAATTTAACGATGTACTCTCGTCAAGCTCTAGGCAAGGAATCGTTATTAAAAATACAGAATTAAATAAGTAGGTCTCTTGGGAGGGAGAAGGTGCTGACTACAATACTAGGAATCCTGCATCTAAGCGTTGTAAACAAATAATTTCACATAACATATATATATATATATATATATATATATATACACACATATACATATACATGTGGGATGATGACGTGAGAGTGCGATTGGTGGAGGGGACGTGACGTGACGGATGAGGCGGAGTGGAAAGGAGGTTACAGAGAGTCACGAGGAGAAGAAGATCTGAAAGACGAAAAAGACGCGTGAAGTTTAAGTGAAATTTAAGGTTGTTTGTAAACATTAAACAAATCATAATAGTAACTTAACTTTGGAGCAAAAATATATTCCTTATATTAATAATAAATGATATTTAAATAAAAAATTAAGTTAAACCTTTTAGAAATACAATTTTTTATTTGACAAAGTAATATTTATAGACAGGTGGTTTAATTTGAAAGACTTTTTAACTCAGTCATCGTAGATAGCAAAGATGTCAATTTCCCAGGGGCTTTCAACGGTAAATTATTTTCAGAATTCGGTCAGTCTGAGGGATTCCAGTTGAATAGTGGATGGGAGCGGTTAGAGAGGTTTTGACTCCGGACCTGTTAAACGCAATTAGAGGTTTCATCCAATCCAAGTGGGTCCGCGAGGTCATTGCGATGCAAGGGATGCTAATCTAAGTCTCCCTTTTCCACCTTGTTAATGATTCCAAGCCCCAAACGAGTCAGTTTTGAGAAGGCATCCGACCCCCGCAGACCACAGGACTATTATTGGAATTAAAGTTGTAACTTATTTAAACTAGTGAAAAAAACATTAAAACATTAAAAACATTTTTAAATAAAAACATAAAGAAACTAATTGCACTTTAAAAAAATTAACATGGACCGGAAGTGAAACAATACACACTGAGATCTGAGATACATAGAACGAACCAACATTCATGACACAATAGAAGACATAAGTTTCGTTTTTTTTTAGTTGTGAGAGACTGGGAAGAGTTAAAGTTAAATCTATTTAACTACATTACAAATCTTTCATTTATGACTGTTATATTCATCGATGTTGGGTTGTGAGATATGCAGTCATACAGAAAACATAGTGCTCAATTCTTTAATTTCCCAACGTTTCGAATGATTTCATTCTTTTTCAAGGGAACGCTGGAATAAAAGTATAGCCCCTTTTGTCCACTTTTTTCGTGTGTTAGTATTAATATCGTAGCCGTAATTCGTTTCGAAGTGGTAGTTCTTCAATTTTTTTCTTTCTTTTTTTATGCCGGAACGTGCCTAATTACGTGTCAAGGGCTTTAATTTGATGTACTTTTTAATTGGAAATCTTTTACTCCTTCCAGTCTCTTCTGATTTCAACATTCTTTTAATTTTTTTTACGAGACTGGAAGGACTAAAAGCCCTTGACACGTAATCAGAGTAGTACCGGCATGAAAAAAAATTGAAGAACTACCACTTCGAAAGGAATTACGGCTACGATTTTAATGCTAAGACCGGAAAAAAAGTGGACAAAAGATAGGCTCTATCTTTATTCCAGCGTTGCCTTGAAAAAGAAAGAAAAACATTCAAAACATTGGCAAATTAAAGAATTGAGCACTACGCTATGTTTTTTGTATGGCTGCACATCCCATAACCCAACATCGTAAAATAAAAATAAAACAAGGAATGCAAAATTAATCATTTGTTATGATCAAGCATACATTATATCATGTTGGCAAGTAAGTTAGTACAACTCTCTTCAACAAGCAACTAATATCTAAACTAGCAGCAATCTATCAGGGAGGAATGTCTCAGAAATTGAATCATGTACAACGTTTCCCAGATCGATACTTGCATACTTTTGGGCTCGTAAGTAATTTTGCAATATATACATTTTTTAACATAATTAACCACCACTGATTTCATCATGGGCCCTTGTGCTGGTGCATAAACCAAGGAGTAATTTTCTTCGGGACAAAAGGACGCCAGGGACACATTCAAAGCCGGAAGGGAAGAGGCGGTTATAATGGTCCTTTTTGCTTCGCCATGATCATCCGTTTTTCACTTATTATCAAGAAAGAAAAACGCAACCTTTTGTACAATCCTTATGTGGCGTTCCCTGTAAGTGCTGAAAGAATAATATTTGGTGATTAATGTTGCGTCGCTGATTTAAAAAATTATGGAAATTAATTGAACAGTATTATAATCGATGCATTTTATTACAACCAATGAGATAATCAACAAAATATTATTCATTGATCAACAAATGTGTCATGTACAAAATTTTAAATCGATGTATTAATACCGATTAACTAAAGCTACTAAAACCGAAAATCGACGAACTATCTCAAATCAAATCATCGCTAATAAAGATGTTTAAGACTATTTGAACAATTATCTACATGAATGAATTTGATCGATGTAACACGCATTTATAGGTGTAATTAATTACCTTCGATCAAATCTACAACTCACACTCGGGCTTGGTTTAGACATCTATATACTGATATCATTCCTGACAGACTTTCACCTAATGTACGCATCAAGGCAGGTATTCCTCAGGAAAGCATTCTTGGTCCTTGTTTTTAAATATACACAACAGACAGTCTTAAGCGAGGATCACATTTACACGATGCAACGCTACCCGACGCCTTTTCACGTTTTGGTAGGGTGTGCACGTCTACGCGACGTCAAGCGCACGCCACGTCCAGTCACACAGCGTCTATCACAAATCAGTATCACAATCGCAACGCCTCTTTTGTTCTTAATGCATTATTTTGAGCTAAACCATGTAATAAATTGTTGGTTATATTTTATGAGCACCACCATGTAATAAACTGGTTTTTAAACTTAATTGTTTTAAATAAAGTTATTCCGGTGTTTTGATAAATTTTCTTCCTAACCATCATAATCAAATAATTTTTATAAAAACTTATGAACATTTGATCTCGTTTAATTTGCTTTACATTAAAATATGAATTTGTAATTAACATAACGACAAAATTACGTATACTTAGTTGGCTAAGTATTTAAATAAACTACAGAAATATGACTGTCCGGTTCTGAAGCTACTCGACGAAAATGGTGTAATTCTATGAGAAAAATCATGAAACAAATTGTTCGTTATAAGGAGCACTCCAAGGAATTAAAAACAAAATAAAATAACTGATCTTATAATTTTTAAAAATGCAGCTCAACAAATGAAAATAGATCAACTAATCTTTTGAATTAAAGAACAAATTATTTCAAAAATGACCAAAGCGCGCACTAACAATATTTGTCGGAGCAGGAGCAGGAGACACGCCTCAATTATTTATTTTTGTTTTCTCCTTCCTTATTATCTCTCCCCACCATTAATCGGTGCGCTCCTGATCCTGATAAATTTTATTATTAAATTTTTTTTAAAATAAAGACTAATGAATTTTTGATCTCGATTAATTTGGTTTATACTAAAATAAGTATTTTGTAATTAATATAACGGCAATAATACATGTACTTTCAATAAAAATATGAGTGTCCGGTTCGTTTGTCTTCGACTGTACTCGGTGCTACTCGACGAAAATCTGGACAGTGGGGATCGCAAAGCGTAGAGTAGAGTAGCTTGCATCGGGTAAGTGTGCTCCCGGCTTTAAACATATTGACTTTTCAACACATACCATCGATGTTGATAGTGAAACTTTGGAAAAAAAAAGTGCGGCAGCTTCCCTCCAATCCGTACCACCTCTTCAGCAATCGCCGCATACTTATGAATTTTGTCTTAACCATCACTCAATAATACTCTTTATGTTATTGTTTCTCCGCTTTTATAATTCACCTACGTTCTTGCCCGTTAAGCATCAACACTCTGCGTACCCTCTGCCAGCAATGAGCATTTCTCAAGCTTTTATTTATTAATTTATTTGCAGGTTACTCAGACACAAGCAATGTTTACAGATGAGCTCTTCTTTTTATTCGATGTTTCATAAAATAATTTATTTCCTTTGTATGTACATTATATTTGTTTATATATTTTGATTTATTTCAATTAATTAATTTTAAGTAAGGTATTCGTTGAGATAAGAAAGTGTCACTAGCGGGATTCGAACCCACGACCTTGGGCTCGATAAGCCGCTGCTCTACCACTTGAGCTATCGTGACTTCGATCCACTCGGACACTGTTTCAACCAAAGCCTTACATAAAAACATTAATTAATAGAAAGAAGTAATTCGGTCAGTAGACCACTAAATATAATAGATTTTGATTTATGTTGTATTGGATTCGTTTTCGAGAAAAAGGTAATAAAATTACAGGGTTATTTTACGTTATGTGATCGAAATAACGAACTGTTCAACCTTCTTCGCTTTTGTTGTTTTTTGACATTTAAATATGCGAGATCCTGGAGAGTTAGATTGAAAGTTTTGGCTCATGAATAATTAGACAATAATAAAATTTACGTGTCTATAAGTCTTTCCCAAAAAGTTTTTTTTTAATTTTTTGTATTTATTTATCATATTATTATTTTTTATAGCTTGTCGGTCAAGGAAGGCTGCTTTAGTCGACTAGAACTGAAGAAGGGAATAATACATGAACGATTCCTAATAGAAAAACTAAAGCATACGAAAATTCGATGCTTCTGTTAGGATAACCGGCAGTGAATATCATTGTAAGAAGACATCAGGCAATAAGCTGTAACGGAGGAAACAGCGTAGCTCCCACGCTGATGCTACGGAAGTGGATCTGAATTTCAAATCCCCCTCAGCCACGTTTCGGCGAATCCGTCCTTTGGGGAGTTTTCATCCGTTTCCTAAACACGGCTTTCTACAGTTCGACCGGGGATGGTTACATCTTAAATCATCTCTGCTGTGGACGAGCATCGATAAATTCTTATCCAACTCAAATGTAGGACAAAAAAAGTTTATAGCAGTTAAAAGCCTGGCTAAGTTCCTCTCAATTTCTTTTATATTGCAACAATATTGGAATGTAGAATATCAGACCAATGATGCAGTGATTCATTCTTCCGTCTCGTCTTGATCCTACCAATTTTCACAGAAACTTCGAAAATCAATTTTTACGGTAAAAATGCAATACAAAAAATAACTTCACTAATTTCGTGGTCCGCTTGACCAATTAATACATTACAATTAATTAAGGTTTATTAGTTGAGATGAAAAAAAATTAATGGCACGAGCGGGATTCGAACCCACGATCTTCGGCTAGATACGCCGCTGCTCTACCACTTGAGCTATCGTGACCTCGATTCACTCGGACATCAGTTTCCTATCTCAACCCCACCTTATGAGTTTTCCCTCCTTTTTGTCATTTTTCAAATGTCGTGTAATCGGATTGGATTCTCGACGACAAATGAAATGACCATGGAGAGCTTTAGTGAAGTGTACTTCATTTTAATTCATTATATTCACTAATTTCGTGGTCCGCTTGACCAATTAATACATTACAATTAATTAAGGTTTTTAGTCGAGATGAAAAAAATGGCAAAAAGGAGGGAAAACTCATAAGGTGGGGTTGAGATAGGAAGTTGATGTCTGAGTGGATCGAGGTCACGATAGCTCAAGTGGTAGAGCAGCGGCTTATCTAGCCGAAGGTCGTGGGTTCGAATCCCGCTCGTGCCATTAAGTTTTCATCTCAACTAAAAACCTTAATTAACAAAAAATAATGTTGGATATTAAAAAAATGTTTATTACTCCTTTACGAATATATTTTACCTTCTCTCTAGTTATACCAAATTGCTCTTCCTCACATTGCTGTTGCGGTGGAACTTCGTGGAATTTCTATAACAAAACACTGATATGGAACCTACACTAAGATTATTTGAAGATCGTGAGATGCGGTCTGGTTTGACGTAGGTTTTAGAAAAACATTTTCTTTATCGTGCCAACGTTTCGATCTTTGAATTAATTAATCGTTTCGTGAGGTATTGGTTGAGATAAAAATTCAACGTCACGAGCTGGATTCGAACCCAAGACCTTCGGCTTAATACGCTGCTGCTCTACCACTTGAGCTATCGTGACTTCGATCCACTCGGACACGAACTTCCCATCTCAACCCAACCTTTTGAGTTTTCCCTCCTTTTTGCCATTTTTCAAATGTCGTGTAATCTATTTGATTCTCGGCGACAAATGAAATGGCCACGGAGAGCTTTAGTGAAGAGATACTTCATTTAACTTATTAAATTCACTAGATTTCGTATCTCAACCAATACCTTACATAATTATTAATCAATTGAAAAAAGTTATTTGGTCAATCGGACCACGAAATCTAGTGGATTTAATAAGTTAAATAAAGTCTAGTTTCACAAAAGTTCTCGCCGAAAATCAAATAGATTACACGACATTTGAAAAATGGCAAAATGGAAGGAAAATTCGAAATTAAGGTTGAGATGGGGAATTGGTATCCGAGTAGATCGAAGTCACGATAGCTCAAGTCGTAAAGCAGCGGCGTATGTATCCCAAGGTCGTGGGTTCGAATCCCGCTCGTGACGCTGACTTTTTTTATCTCAATCAGTACTTTCCATAAATTAATTTAAAGATGTAATTTCGTCAATCGGACCACGAAATCTAGTGAAGTATCGATCTTTACTGAGATCATCTTCAGGGCCTGGGATTTATAAACATTGTTTAAATTATACAAATACATGTAAAATGTGAAAAAAGTGAATTTATACAATGCTAGAAATTTTAGATTTAATCACATTATTTATACTCACTCAAAGTATACTTTCGATTTTGAAAATGTGGGGAAGGAAGTTGGGATAGTAAGCATTTTTATATAAGGAGTCGGCTTTTGAGGTAAAAGGATCCGACAATGGGAAAAAATGAGTAATGGTTCGGCCTGATTATCCTTTCACGATTATATAGCCGGGGATAATTAGGGAAAGGAAAGCTAAATCGTTGAAGAATTAGACTATGTAGAAATGTTTGATGTGTGGAATGTGATGATTATTTTATATTTTTTGTGTGATGTGATGATGATATATGTATATTGTTGATATTAGCGTAGCTGCGACTGAGTTTACATGTTTCTGTTCTGTAATTGATGCTGTGTTTATCTCTGTTGATGTAAACCATTTCTAAAAAGTTACGTTTATGTTTCCTTTGTTCTGTGTGTAATATATTTGGATTGTTGAAGTCAAAATTGTGTTGGTGTGCAAAACGGTGGGTAACGAGTGCTGTAGGATTTTGCTTGGGTTTTTTTTTTTTTGCAATCAGATATGCTGCTTTACTCTCTTATCCAGATATTGGGATGTAATTCCGATGTAAGTTGCAACAATTTAAACAACTGATTTTGCAAATTACGTCAAATGTATTTGTTACTGGTGTGGGATCTTTAATTTTGGAAAAAAATGGATAGCAACCTATGCCACTACAAGAACATAAAGATATATTGATGTGCCATGTTTATACACGTTGGATTTATGTTGTAGTTGCCGGACAGTTTAAACAATTGATTTTGTAAATAACGTCAGATTTATTTGTTACTGATGTGGGATCTTTAATTTTGGAAAAAAAAGTCTGTGAATTGTTTTATAGTTTTTGAAAGCTATTTTCAAGTTATCAGAACAGTGAAATGTGTTTCATTTATGTGATAGGCCATAAATGAATGGCATATTGGTTTGTCTGTTTTTCATAAATTTTATATATTAGTATTAGTAATATGGTGTTAGTTGTGTTGTACAACTGTAAAAAAACCTAAATTTATTAAATATAAATACTATTAAACATTAAAACTAGTACAATTTTACCATATGCGATTCTTGTAATTTCTTCATATTAAGATTGATGTTCACACTTTACTTATTGACGTATAGTTATTGGTTGAATTTTTTAAAATCATGTTTTACTATTATTTTCAACAGAGGAGGCGCACAAACAGACAAAATATTGCAGCGGATTATTGATAGTATTAAATATTGTATGTTGGCTCTTACTATCAGAAAAAATTTAATACCCATACAGTCATTAATTGACCACCATTATCGTTAGAGCAAACAAACAAACTTAGATTACTGAGAGCCATTATATGAAAGAAAATTCTCACAAGTAAAAAAGGGTAGATTTTTAGGGGAAGTTTTTTTAGTGGAAATACTTCTGGATTTTTAAAGTATTGTGTTTTCGCTTAAGTCTTGGACAAAAGAAGGCAATATTGATGAATCATCACAGTTTTTATTGATAACAACTGTAATGGCGTGTACTTAATACATAAGTGAAAAAAGTAAACTTCCATTTGTCTCACCTGTACAATTTTCTTTTGTTGAGTTGTGTCATTTACTGTGGGTGTGCGAAATGGTTTAGCTGATCCTCCTCTTGCCATTTCATCTGCTTTTTCATTACCCAAAATTCCCATTTCTCCTGGTACCACCCAAAGTATCATCAGGTTTTGGACATTACGGATGTATTCACTGACTAATTTTTATCTGATTTTTTTACATGCTATGATTTAATACCTGCTTGGCTATCCGATCTTATGAGGATTTTTTGGCAAGGGTAAGCACTTTTAAGATTTTTTAAGGCACAAGCTTTGAAGCCCATATTTCGGCTTGAAATACCGAGGCGTAATTTCTTTAACGATTTTGATTAGGCTTGTACAAACAAAAAAAACGCCTGATCCTATTCTTTCATTTGTATTGTCATCTATATACCATATCAATATATTTCATGTCATCCTGAATTATTCTTCGCGTTTGTAATCTGTTGAGTGTATGGCAAATGTAAAAAATGACGGGAACATGTCGTCAATCCATTAGGACCCACCCAGGAGAATTGAATCCTGATTACACTACATTTGAAAAATGGCAAAAAGGAGGGAAAATTCAAAAGGTGGGGTTGAGATGGGAAGTTAGTGCCCGGGAGGATCGAAGTCACGATAGCTCTAGTGGTAGATCAGCGATGTATTGAGCCGAAGGTCGTGGGTTCGAATCCCGCTCGTGACACTGACTTTTTCATTTCAACTAAAAACCTTACATAAAAAGATTAACTAATTGAAAGAAGTAATTTGATCAAAGACCACCAAATATTTATGTAATTATTTGATAGCTCTGCATTATTAGTACTAAGAGTCCTATCATCATACAAATTGAATGCTTATTTATTATTAACGACGCACTAGTCCTTGCAAATGCCACTATTAAAAGAAAAGGGTAAAAAATCCCCTTTGTCGTCTATTAATCAACGCCTCATCTTTATCCGTATTCAAATTTGTTCAAAAGTACCTCATTCTGCGATGGTTTGTCATGCTCTGTTTTTCCCATTCAAAAACGAAAAAGTCGGCTCTACCCGGAATAAATGTATTGTTGGTTTAATAAAATGTGGGCGGAAATCCGAGAGAATGGAAAGGTAGACGGAAAACGTCCTTTGACGACGGGCAATTTCTGTATAAATAAATAGTACAAAAGAGACTGTGCATGTAAAAAAAAAGGTGAAAGACATTAATGTCCACAATGAAAAAAGCCCCTTAAACCGGACGTTGCATAACTGTCTAGAAGATAAATTTATATGTTAAGTGATTAACATTTCTCAACGTCCTTCTCATCATAATGTTAACAGGAAGGTTAACTTTCAACGTACAACATTAATAATTCATTAATTCATATTTACTTAATGGTCATAATTAACCATATTAGTTATTCCAAATAATTATTCTTTGTATGTAAGGTTTTAGGTTGAGATGAATAATTACTATCACGAGCGGGATTCGAACCCATGACCTTCGGCTCAATACGCAGCTGCTCTGGACTTACTTATGCTATCCTGACTTCGATCCCGTCAGACGCCAACTCCTCATCTCGGTTGTAGAACGGCCTGATTTGCCCTATTTTTACCATTTTAAATGTATAATTACAATTCGATTCTCAGAGACTTATGAATTAATAATTTCATTAAACATTGCATGTGTTGTTTAGGGACCGTTAGTTAATGATTATACGGAGATTGTGAGATGCAGTCTGGTGTGACGTAGGTTTTAGAAAAACATTTTCTTTATCGTATCAACGTTTCGATCTTTATTGAGATCATCTTCAGGGCTCAAAGTGTTTGTTTTCTGGGTAATTGTCATTCTTATGTGTCTTGTCGGCACTCTCAACACAATACACAAGAATGACACGATTACGCAGAAAACAAACACTTTGAGCCTTGAAGATGATCTCAATAAAGATCAAAACGTTGGCACGATAAAGAAAATGTTTTTCTAAAATCTACGTCACACCAGACAGCATCTTACGATCTTCATATAATCATTAACTAGGTTTCATGAAAAGGCCATAGAATTTCTCTGACAATTTAATTGACCAGATGGCCACTAGGTGTTATCATTTGAATAGGAACCCTTCTCGAAATTTTGCTCAGGACAAAGAGATTTGTTTTGAAACTATCCCTTAAAAACCAAAATATCTCATATGGAACTTTGAACGAGACTGCACAAATTATTTCAATATTTTGAATTTACATTTGTCTTTTGTTTTGTTATCTGTATATACGATTCACAAGAAATACACTTCTACACGGAAAACAAACACTGAGTGAGCACGAATTCTTTGCTTGAATCTAAAATTTTCTAGTATTGGATAAATTCATTTTTTTATCTAAAATTTTCTAGCATTGTACAAGTTCATAACTTCTTTCCACATCCTATAGGTATTTGTAAAATTCAAACAATATTTCCCTAAATCCCAGGCCCTGAAGATGATCTCAATAAAGATCGAAACGGTGGCACGATAAAGAAAATGTTTTTCTGAAACCTACGTCACACCAGACCGCATCTCACGATTTCCGAATAGTTTCGATCTTTATTGACATAATATTCATAAATTCCAGGCCCTGAAGATGATCTCAATAAAGATCGAAACGTTGACACTGCAAGGAAAATGTTTTTCTGAACCTACATCACACCAGACCGCATCTCACGATTTCGGAATAGTTTCGATCTTTATTGACATCATCTTCATAAATTCCAGGCCCTGATGATGATCTCAATAAAAATCGAAACGTTGGTACGATAAAGAAAATGTTTTTCTGAAACCTACGTCACACTAGACCGCATCTCAAGATCTACGAATAATCATTAAACATTTTAAATTTTTTCAAAACTGCACCTAGTTAATCCTTAAATATTGCATATTTTATAATAAACTGCAAAGTACAATAATAAATTTAGTAAAGTGCTAATACTTCTTAGAAGAACACTCACATACAAATGGTTGAAGTAGTGAAGAGCGGTCAGGTTAGTTGTATTTCAGAAAAATACCTTTTTAATTTTATTACGGACAATTATTCAGAAATCGTGAGATGCGGTCTGGTGTGATGTAGGTTTCAGAAAAACATTTTCATTATCGTACAAACGTTTCGATCTTTACTGAGATCATCTTCGATTAACGGTCACTAATCACCACACATTTCTACACGAGAAGAACGAAGAACATGGGATTCTATGAACTAATTTCAACTACAAATGGACACGCAGCTAAAAGTATCCTGAAGGACATCGCCAACAACAAGAAGAAACTCGCATCGACTATCAACCAGAGAACATTTTGGCTGAAATGCAGACAATACAAGGCCCTGAAGATGATGTCAATAAAGATCGAAACGTTGGCACGATAAAGAAAATGTTTTTCTGAAACCTACATCACACCAGACCGCATCTCACGATTTCTGAATAATTATCGATTAACGGTTACTAATCACCACACTTTATTACGGACGTTTCGACCTTTATTCTCATCATCCTCAAGGCATAAAGTGTAGTGTTATGCTTGTAGTGGCATGTTTGATTAGTGTATACGTGGTGAAATTGTTGTGCCGTTCAATTTAAGTTTGATTTTACTTAAAATCTTTAGAATATCTTAAGATAAACGACAACAGTTAAGGTTGAAAGGAGTCGGCCCGCAACGTGAACAATATTGATGTATTATGTAATCACTTTTATTATCTAAAGCTTTTCGCTAAAGTTAAGAGTTTTTATCAGATCACAAAACTTTGGTAAGGGCAACCGTGTTTAGACTTCAGATCTTGGCTTTTTCCTCCTCCAGGAGTAAAAATCTCGACCTCTATAGGCCATCGCCCCAACGAAAGATTTGTTACACTATTTCTTCTTCTTCAATATCCGCGCTGAGTTAGGTTTCTCCGGTTTTAGTCAGCAGCCCTATTTCCAGTAATGAACCTTTAAAAATTCAATAGATGGTTTAGAGAAAAACTAAAAGCAATGTATACTTTTGCATATGGCTATTTTTCTTTAATTATTCTAATATGTCCCACATAATGAACCCTTACAAATTTTTTTCTGAGAGATTTAGTAATGGTAAATAATATCTGCCATTAAATATGGAATATAAGTACATAGTTATTTTTTTCTAATAACGGACGTCTTTGTATGGTCGCCTCATAAAAGAATTCAAACAGAAGCATGTAACAAATTTACAAAAAATTTATTGAGGATATTTTATGACTGTTTTCGCCCTACCATCACAACTAACTTCAAATTGGGCCATTAACGATCATTTGGGCTGTCAGAAGATTTTGTCATCTTAAGTGTGTTTGTGTAAGTTTTGTGATGGGATCTCTTTTATATGGACGTGAGATAATGCTGGAATTTGCTAGATTACTTTTGTTTTTGCTTTCTTTTATTCGGTCGGTCTTTGTGATCGTCCTTCATTTTCCTTTTCAATTTACATAGTGTATTGAATGTTGTAATAGGTGTGTGAATCGTTGTTAATTTTTGAGAAAGTCGAAAACATTACGACTCCCATTGCTGCCCTCAAAAGTCCTTCTGAATCTCCCACCTGTACTTTCACTCAAAAAGAGCCTATAGCCACGATTATCAGGCCAGGAACACACTTACTCGATTCTACGCCATGCGACGCTACCCGATGCTACCCGACGCAAGTACACGTCGCGTACAGTCCACAGCGTTTATCACAATAATTACTATCACAATCGCAACGCATCTTTTGTTCTTAATGCACTATTTTGAGCAAAACCTTGTAATAAATTCTTAGTTAAATTTTATGAGCACAACCATTTAATAAATTGTTTGTTAAACTTAATTGTTTTAAATAAAGTTACTCCTAACCATTAATTAAACAATGTTTATAAAAACTTATGCATTTTTGATCTTGGTTAATTTGGTTTAATTAAAATAACATGTTGTAATTAATATAACGACAAAATTAAATGTACTTAGTTTGAAATAAATTACAAAAACTATGAGTTCCTGTTCTGATGCTCCCCGACATTAGAAAATGGTGTAATTTTACGAGCAAAACTATGAAATAAATTGTTAATTCAATTTTATGAGCAAAACCGTGTAATAAATTGTTCCAATTTTAGTATATGTACCGCCGAAGCGAGTACAATAAATTGTTAGTTAAATTCATTATATCAAAAAATCGTATTCCGGTGTTTCGATTAATTTTCTACCAAACCATTAAAATTAATTTTTTAAATGAAAACTAATTAATTTTAATCACAGTTAATTTGTTTTATATTAAAATAAATATGTTGTAATTAATATAACGACAATGATACATGTAGTTTGAATAAAATTATGAGTGTCCGGTTCTTTTGTCTTTGACTGTACTCGATGCGACCCGACGGGTAGATGTGCACGGGGGTAATGCAACCTTATGGAAAATCGGAGTTTGGATTTCCGTCGGGTAGCATCGGATAGATGTGCACGGGGGTAATGCAACCTTATGGAAAATCGGAGTTTGGATTTGCGTCGGGTAGCATCGGGTAAGTGTGTTTCTGGTTTAATGCAAACATTTAACGTTAAATGTGTGTTTATTAATGTCGATCAAGTTAACAGATTAGGAAAAAAAGGTATTTTCTTGTACAAAACAATATTTAAAGTACCTATACAAATAGAATTCTCACCAAACAGAGTTGAACAAAAGACTGCGATTTCTGACTGGTTCGGTATTTACCAAGTTAGGGGTTCTGGTTCGAATTCCATGTGCAGCCCCAACCTATTCCCAAATCATTTGGTAACAATTTAAAAAAAAATTTGTGAAGTTTTTTGAACCAAAATTACCTGTATGACAGGTTAAGGTTAAAAGAATCTTCATTGTTCTCTTGAGCTTTTTATTAACCATTTTATCTGATCCAAAGCTTTGTCAAGTCGTGTATGCTTCAGGCCTGGACTTCTCTCCTGACGCGTAGGAATCTGAGCCTGAATAAGTGTTCGCACAACGTAGGCTTCTTATTCATGAAGATATCTCCCCAAGCTTGTTTCTGCTGCTCTAGTCTCACATCGCTACGGAGTCTGCAGTGTCCAGTCAACAGTCCTACTATCATTTTAATCTTAACTCGTCCTAGTAGTTGTGCAATAGACCTGTCATGAACGTTTGCGCAAGCTGGGAAACAATGCCATTCAATCAAGTATTTATCCGTAACCCTTTGTGCGATGGATTTTTATTTTTAGCAATTTTGTTCCTTCCTGGCTTCTTCGTTGCTTCATTTACTTTAAGACTCTGGATGAGGTAATTGTTTTAAGGTATCTGGTCGACCGACTCTTCTTTTGTCGGTAATACCCAGCCTGTTAGTGTCCCTGACAGTAGCTACAGTCTAGTCCTAAAGTACATATTGCGCAAGGCGTATGGTTTTCTGAACCATGCTCCATCTTAGAGCCTTTGTATACTAGATCTAGTTGGCATTAAATTATATCTCTCGCCTAGTCTGCCTGTCGAGTATTTTAATTGAAATTTGTTATCAAATCTAAATTGTGGGGTATTGGCATGAAAAGCCATCCTTGTTCCTCCTGAAGCTTGAATTGTTCCTTTTCATGCAAATGTGCTTGGAGTCACTGCACTAGCCTGAGAATCGCGGCTCTAGACTCTTCTTGAGTAAAGGTAGAGGTGGAGGATTCTGGATTCTGTAGGTTAACTAACAATTGTTCGTATAGCTATAAGCACATCTTGACTTCATCGGGTTTTCGCTCTTTGTGTGATTCCATTTATTTGCTAAGTCCAAAACGATAGCGAAAGATATTTCACTTCTTTAGAAAAGAAAATTTAGCTTCATTTAACGCTAGATGCTTTTATGATAAGTGCCCTTTGTAATGGGAACATCTATAGTTTTATACCATACTACTTATGTATGTGCCGATGTCGGTCATTTACACAAGCATTTTTAAACAAAATTAAAGCAATAAAAAATCCTGTATTTATATGAAAATTTTCGTAGTAAAATACAGACCAAGTATGCTAAAAAAATCTGTAAAATTGCATGTAAGGTATTGGCTGAGATAAAAAAGTCAGTGTCACGAGCGGGATTCGAACCCACGTCCATCAGCTAAATACGCCGCTGATCTACGACTTGAGATATCGTTATTTCGATCCACGCGGATATCAACTTCCCATCTCTACCCATCTCTCGAATTTTCCCTCCTTTTTGCCATTTTTCAAATGACTTGTAAAATATTCGATTCTCTGCGACAAATGATATGGCTACGGAGAGTTTTAGCGAAGATATACTTCACTTTACTTCTTAAATCCATCAGATTTCGTGGTAAAAATGTCCGAGTGGTTCGAAGCCACGATAGCTCAAGTGGTAGATCAGCGGCGTATTTAGCCGAAGGTTGTGGGTTCGAATCCCCCTCGTGACACTGACTTTTTATCTCAGCCAATACCTTACATGAAGATTAATCAATTGAAAAATGTTATTTGGACAATCGGACCACGAAATCTAATGGATTTAATATGTAAAATGTTGCGATAATGAATCCAAAGGACAAAACCAATGAATAAAAACTTACCTGATAGTAATCGAATAAAATTCTTTATATCGTTTTCAGGCCACGTCCCAATTACGTTGTCTCTTAAACCAATAAGTGAAAAAAAAAGGACATGGCCTAAATCTGGCAAATAAAGACCAGATTTTGTAAACAAAAAACGAAAACCTCTCTGCGGTCGCCTGAACGGATGTCGGATTTTATTCATTCTGATCAGAATAAAGGAAAAGGACGTGTTGTCGGGATGGCTTAGAGGGGGAAGCAACCCTTGATAAATCACCTGACTGAGGGTTGTTTGTTTCCGTACTAACTTGATCGACGTCGTGAAAAAAGATCCGTTTATTATATTTTAAACTTCAAATAACCATAAGGTTCTAGACGTGAATTATTAATCCAAATTTCACTTGTGATACCGTTTTCCTCAATTTCCTTTGATGGTTCTCCCAGGGCCAGAGTCTGTTCCCTAGTCGGATCGAATCCGACACAACTGCTGCCCTTATTTGCATAATTAGTACTGGAATGAAACGGCAATTAGCCTTTTACTGTATAAATACTGTGTGAGGCGATGCTCCGATATTATACGGTCGGTGTAAGTTTATATTTACATTAGTGGAACATTTTTGTTGAGCAAATTTTAAACTTTATTTTTTAACCAAATTTAAGCATTTGAACTTTCATCCGTTTGTTCAGCACAGAATTAATAATTTATATCACATGCTTATTTTATGCGCTGTTTACAGACTTATACAAGGTTATCTTTTTACTGCCGGTCAAAAAAGACAAAATACCGGCCTGAGATTTTCTATATTATAAAAACATTTGGATACGTAAGTCACGATAGCTCAAGTGGTAGAGTAGCGGCGTATCTAACCGAAAGTCTTGAGTTCGAATCCCGCTCGTGAAACTGACTTTTTTATCTCAACTAAATACCTTAATTATTTGAATGATTTAATTGGTCAAGCGGACCACGAAAAATAGTGGATTTTCATAAATTAGAATGGCATAAAGGAGGGTAAATTCAAAAGGTGTAGTTGAGATGGGAAGTAAGTGTCCGAGTGGATCGAAGTCACGATAGCTCAAGTGGTAGAGGAGCGGCGCACGAAGGTCTTGGGTTCGAATCCTGGACGTGACACTGACTTTTTTATCTCAACTAAAGACCTTAATTAATTGAATTATGAAAACAACTGATTTTACATTAAAAACGTCAGGAGTATAAAATAAACATTTTATTTAACTGAGCATATATTCGCTTAAAATAACACATTATTTAAAAAATTACGGGGTAGTAGGGGGTTATCCCTTTACCTAACTTTTCTTTTAAAATTGTTAATCTTAAAAACCTTTTCGACTGGGTTAAGTAAAAGTTTGGATATCGGTGGTGTGCATGTGGAATGCATAAAAGGTACTTACAAGATCTTGGTTTACATGAACAGAGACTACAGAGCAGATACATACAAACTGACGCCAACATCTTAAAGCAAATAAACAATTAAAATTTATTTTTATATATTTTCAATTAATTAAGGCTTTGTTTAAGATAAGAAAAGTCAGTGTCACGAGTGGGATTCGAACCCACGACCTTCGGCTAAATACGCCTACCACTTGAGCTATCGTGACTTCGACCACTCCGACACTAACTTCCCATCTCAACCACACCTTTTGAATTTTCCCTCCTTTTTGGAAAAATGGCATCCGAGGGGATCGAAGTCACGATAGCTCAAGTGGTAGTGCACCGGCGTATTTATCCGAAGGTCGTGGGTTCGAATCCCGTTCGTGACACTGGCTTTTTTTATCTCAACCAAAGCCTTAATTAATTGAAAATAATTTATTTGATCAATCGGACCACGAAATCTAATAGATTTATTTTTATATTTCCCTTTTCTTTATTGCCGTCATTAACAATTAACTTCCTTTCCAATATAGAACAACCCCGAATCACAAATCCAGTTCAGAAAATCCCCATTCTCGAATTCTTTTGAGTTAAATCGAACCGTTGATCAAAGAAAATTTCCCAGATTTACCGAGCCCTTGTCACAATCACATAAATACAGCAGAATACAAATTCACGTTTCACAAAAGTTTCCCAGAACACCCATTATGACACCACAAGAATAGCACCACAATACCAAACTTTTGGTGAGTATGAAATACTTGGTTCAAAGTTTATATTTACAGCTGTGCTGTATTTTTTTTTTTTTTTCAATCAATGTTTTCTAATTCACCTAGGCCCTGAAGACTCGAATAAAGGTCGAAACGACGGCAAAACAATGAAAAAGATGTTTTTTTTTAAGCGACCTCATTTCTGACAGCTCCTCACGAATCCAACAAATTATTTAACATGAAGAATTTCGATCTTTTAATACAGCGACGTTTTTCTTTGAGTTAAGGTTTAACGCAAAAAACCCCTCATTGAGTAAAAGCATTGGATGATCAAATAATAAGCCTGGGGGTAAAAAAGTTTTAATTTGTATAAGACACCCTAATCCTTACTTTGACGAACCCGGCAAAAATCTAAAATCCTTACTTTGACGAACCCGACAAAAATCTAAAAATACCCGAGTCACTTACAATTTCAGCTCCGGGCATGAATTTTATCTAAAAATTCACTGAAATTGATGAGTAACGGAATGATGAGCTGAAAAAGTCGTTTATAATATTAATAATAATAATCCAGTTTCATAACTCTTTATGACATGTTATTTATCGAATTAGTAAATTTTTTTTTGATGATGATGATCTGTGAAGTACAGTTGGTTGGGGGCTCACTGCCGACCGTGTTTTCCGCGGCGGGTTGGCTTGATACGGGAACTTTCTGATGGGGTGCCAGGACTTTGAAATATAAGTTCTGGTGAAAATGATAAATGATGGAGTGAGTGTGGTGTTCAATACTCTTTCAAAGGATAGTTCTTACTCACAGTAAGTTGTTTTGCAACGATCCGGATTTCGAGCCTTTTAGCTCATCATCAAGTTGTAGAAGTCCTTCAACCTGATGATGAGCTAAAAGGCTCGAAATCCGGATCGTTGTAAAACAACTTACTGTGAGTAGGAACTATCCTTTGAAAGTGTATAAGTTCTGGTGTCCTGCTGGTTATCGCATGACCTTGGCGCGATGTTCGAGATTCCGGGTTAGCGGGTTCACGTCAGCCCAGGAGCTCCGGTGGGACGACGGATGCATACGTATATAATATACATATATGGAAACACGAAATCATATATAACACATACACATAACATATACACATTAAAGCTGAGAATCAGTAGCCAGATCGAGGGCGCTCTAATAGCTGCAGTTTAAATCAAAAACCAAAATGCGCGTGAAAGAGCAGAAAAACAAGCAGAACGAAGGCGATGATTTCAGATGTCGGCCTATAATCCTTCCACTTTATATATTTATTGCGTGTTCGTTACGTAAAAATAAAATAACGATCGGACAAATTTTTATTTGCACAAGGATTGAAATTTATAGGCAACATTTTGATATCAAATTCTGTTAAAGGAGAATGGGAAAACCGCTGGGATCCTAGAAATAGAAATAATCCGGCTAATCAGTTGCAGGTTAAGAAAGAAGTCGGTCCATGGTCCACGGAGAACGGTTTGAAAAGGGAAAAGGCCATACTGATGACTACGCATAGGTCATACAAGAATAACGCACAGGCACCTTCTGGCCAGAAAGCGACCGCGTAGGTGCCCGTTGTGCAAGGATAGAATAACAGTCGAGCATCTTTCCAATTGTGGAAGGCTTGATGTATATAGATAATATTTTGAATATCATCGGACCTGTACGATGTCTTGGGGCAGGGCCGGGCACAGACCGCCGTTCGGGAACCTCAGGGCTAAAGTGATTTTTAAATGTATACAAGGTGTTACACGGTTAAATGTCAATACGACCATGGTGGTCATCGATATCAAACCCAATAAGAGCAGCAACACAAGAACATCGTACATGTCATACTTTTAATGAAAACATTTATTAGTTGGTAACAAAATTAGATACATTCTTCTCCTGGCATGGCAAGCGAACACACTAGTTTTGTGTTGGGAAATCTGAAAAGTGCAGCGTACAGCCCACCCATCGAAACGAGGCAGCACTTGGTGGAGAAAAGTGTCGAGGGAAATAAAGGAAGACGTTCTCCATGGATTAACGTCGGTCGCTCTGCATTCGTGCTTGTGTATCCAACACGAAGAAAAGCATTTCAAACTATACATCAGTTAATTTGCAAAATAATGCATAATTTAATTAAGTTTCATTTTCATTGTAATTTTTCTTTAATTATGATCACTTTATGTCAAGAATGCATCTGAATTGTGTTACCATCTATTAAATGTTTTTATTACAATAAAATATGACATGTACGATGGTCTTGAGTTGCTGATCTTCTTAATTTCGATTTTACGTTTTTCAACTTTGCAAAGAATATTTCACTAAAACAAAAATTCTAAAAAATATAAAAGTGAGTATGTCCTTGGAGTATTTATAAAATAAGACGACTTTAATGAAATTCCCGAAAATTTTGGTGGAAAAGCGAGCCATAGAGTCTATCCAAAAAAAAACATAGGTTTTGCCATTTATGTATTCGGAAGCAAGAATTTTACAACGGAAATGTTGTTTTCTTGTGAAAATTTAATGTAGTTGGCGAAATAAAATGTCGCGCAAGTTGAGAAATTACGATTTTATGTAAAACAATGCCATGGCTCTCTCAACACGACACACAAGAATGACACAATTACACAGAAAACAAACACTTTGAGCTCTGAAGATGATCTCAATAAAGATCGAAACGTTGGCAGGATAAAGAAAATGTTTTTCTGAGACCTAAGTCACACCAACCACATCTCACAATATCCGATTTCAATATTTATTGGCATCATCTTCATAAATCCCAGGCCCTGAAGATGATCTCAATAAAGATCGAAACGTTGGCAGGATTAAGAAAATATTTTTCTGAAACCTACGTCATACCAGACCGCATCTCATGATTTCGGAATAGTTTCGATCTTTATTGTCATCATCTTCATAAATCCCAGGCCCTGAAGATTATCTCAATAAAGATCGAAACGTTGGCACGATAAAGAAAATGTTTTTCTGAAACCTACATCACACCAGACCGCATCTCACGATTTCCGAATAGTTTTGATCTTTATTGACATCATCTTCATAAATTCCAGGCCCTGAAGATGATCTCAATAAAGATCGAAACGTTGACACTACAAAGAAAATGTTTTTTTGAAACCTACATCACACCAGACCGCATCTCACAATTTCCGAATAGTTTCGATCTTTATTGACATCATCTTCATAAATCCCAGGCCCGAATATGATCGCAATAAAGATCGAAACGTTGGCTCGATAAAGAAAATGTTTTTCTGAAGCCTACATCACACCAAACCGCATCTCACGATCTTCAAATAATCAGTAATTTATTAGCGTGAAAGTAAGGAGGTTTTAACCCCGCCTCGCGGAAAGTCGAGTAAGGTCGAGGGAGTCAATGTGACCAGATTTCTATGTTTGTTTGTAACTGGTGTTGTGTTTATGTCAATTTATTGGCGTGAAAGAGAGAGTTGTTTAATCCCTCCTCGAGGGTTATTGGGTTCTCTGGGATGAGTGTGACGTCAAGTAAGTAAAAGGAGTAAAAGTTTGTCATTGGGGAGAATATGATTAGACTTCTATGTTTTTGATGATGACCTTAAATGTTTCCAAACTGAACGAAAAAGAAGTAAAAACGCGCAGAGTGCCGGCGATGACCTCAGCTGTTTGTCAGCTCCTAAACTTCCCTTATTACATATATCGCGAGTTCCACATTAGGGACTAACGAGGATGTTATTGCACATACGCGTATTTGTGTATTTTCCAATATCTTACAAAATAACATTTCAAGACAGGATATGTTGCTGGTTGATTTGATGTTGTCAGCAGTATTTTTTCTTTGCTGAAACAACTTTTGTTTATTTTCACCTTAGATTTCGCCTAGAAAATAATTAAAACAGCTATTAAAGCGCAAGTCATAGATATTTAATACAATGTAATAACTAATTGAGTGATTTGAACGTTAGGAAATATTAGAACCTTAATCGGGTTTTCTAAGTCGAAGGATAAGAGGGTCGAATTGATGGTGGGTTTTAATGTTTCGAACGGATCATTACTTAAGTCCCATTTAATCGCAAAAAATATCCATCGAGCCAGGCAACAGCTGAGACTCTATTAAATCCAGTTTTGTTCATTCGTTTAAAAAACAATGATAAAAGACTTTTTGCTCCACGGGCGAAGTTTTTAACACTTTTTGACTGGACAGGGTGAGAAAGCTTTGTTCACCCTACGACACCTCTGACGTTTCCGACCCTTCTGATCTTTACCCATGACCCGGAAATCAATATAAAGAAACAGCCAAACTGATGTTCAACGCGTTTTTTTTACCGTTGGAAAAATAGCAGATTTAATTCCACCGGTATTATGAAACTTACAAACCAACTGGTTGAACTTAGTAATATTTTATCAAACGGAATAATGACATATTTTAATGGTAAAATTTTTTTATACCATGAAACAAACGTCATTTTTATATGTTACATTTTTTTCGAGAATAGTAAAATTCAGGCCTAAACTTTTCTTACATTCTTCACTGAAAACGAAAAATATACTTATTCCTTCTAATTAATAGGTCCAGAAATTAGAACTAATTCGAATCTTCACATGAATTTACGCGGGTAAAGTTTCAAAATTTGACCAAATTGGGTAGTCTTGTTGAACTCGATAACGAAGTATACACCAATTAAATGTAGCTCGGTTGTTAATTTGGTGGAACGGGCTTCGACGTAAGCGCCCCTTTTTGGGTTGGGCGGGACTAGGAACTTTGCGTTGGAAACCGCCGCCCTCCTTGCACACCCTTGCTTAACTTAGCCATGTATCTTTCGATTAATCACTGGAATTAAACAGCCTAATTGTCCTACCACGGGTGGCAGCCAATTTACTCTAACCTTTCCACCTTTGAGATCCGAGTTTAAGTCGATTTACTTGCAAATTCAAACTTGCAAAAAAATCGTTAATAATTTAACAAAAATAATTATTTAATTATTAAAAGGCTAAATTAAATACTGAATATGGCAAACAGTTCCAAACGCTTCTGACAGCCTGCGAGAACCAGAAGGTTATTATCTCGCAGATCTTAACACATTTCACCATCATTTAGCATCGTTAATCAAAAACTAAAATAATTACATATATTTTATTATAATTCTATAAGTTAGGCAAACAAATTACGATGTTGAATTGAAGCAACACCGTGGGTCCATATCGAGAGCGTATAGCAATGCCACCCTATGAAAATCGTCCGTTAAGCCGGGAACACACCCCGTTGCAACATTATGCGACGCTACCCGATGCTACCCGACGCCTTGTCACGTTTTGGTAGGGTGTGACGTCAAGGGCATGCCACGTGAAGTCGTCACAATCGCAACGCCTCTTTTGTTCTTAATACATTATTTTGGGCAAAACCATGTAATAAATTGTTTGTTAAACTTAATTGTTTTAAATAAAGTTATTCCGGTGATAAATTTTCGTCCTACCCATCATAATCAAATAATTTTTATAAAAAATTATCAATTTTTAATCGCGTTTAATTTGCTTTGCATTAAAGTAGGAATGTTGTAATTATATAACGGCAAAATTACATATACTTAATTTCAAATAAACTACAAAAAATATGAATTTTCACGCTACGCGACGAAACTGGTGTAATTTTATGAGCAAAACCGTGAGATAAATTGTTAGTTAAATTCATCATATCAAAATTCCGGAGTTTTGATCAATTTTCTACCAAACCATTAAAATTAATTTTAAAAAGCTAATGAATTTTTGATCTCGATTCATTTGGTTTATATTAAAATAAGTATGTTGTAATTAATATAACGACAATAATACGTGTAGTTTGAATAAAAATATTAGTGTCCGGTTCTTTTGTCTTCGACTGTACTCGATGCTACCCGACGAAAATCTGGACAGTGGGGATCGCAGAGTGTAGAGTAGGGTAGCGTTGCATAGCATCTGGCAGAAGTGCACAGAGGTAATACAATCTTATGGAAAATTGTACTTTGGATTTGCGTAGGGTAGCGTCGCATAGCGTTGCAAAAGCGAGTATTTCAAAGTAATTCACTTGTTCTGTCTTCTTACTTCATTGGTCCATCACATGTTCCATATTTCCAAAATGAATGTTTACCGTTTTGTACCTGTGTTTACCCATTCTCTTTTGTTCTTTTCCAAAAAATTGTCCGTGATTTTGAACGCCTCTTCTCTGTCTGCCAATAGGGTGTTAAGAGAAAATTTTGTTGTGCTGTGAATCATATCATTATATTCATAAAATAAATTAATTAAAATTCATTTCTAAAAATTCATTAATTTAGGAGGCATGTAAGCCTTACAAATTTCACTTTCATTGATCTACGTCTCTTATTTTTCAGGTAAAAAAATTTAGATTTTGTACTATGGAAACAATGCTTCATTACGCCTCTCTTAATTTTGAAAAATTTTTACTTACAAGAAATGGTCCACTTCTAATTTCAACCTGTGAATCATATCATTATATTCCTAAAATAAATTAATTAAAATTCATTTCTAAAAAATTAGTTATATTCTGTAACATATTTTATAAGGAATGTTTTTTCTGCAATTCTGGAAATACTAAACATATTAAATTAAAGATGTGACATTCGCTTTCCAATTCTGGTCTTAAATATCAATATTTAGGGAAAAGGCAAATATTTTAAAAATTAACTTCAATTAGTTAAGGTTTTTTAGTTGAGATAAAAAAGTCAGTGTCACGAGCGGGATTCGAACCCACGACCTTCGGCTAGATACGCCGCTTCTCTACCCCTTGAGCCATCGTGTCTTCCATCCACTCGGATAGGATCCTTGTTAGCAGAAAATCGTGGGTTCGAATCCCGCTCGTGACACTGACTTTTTTATCTCAACTAAAAAACCTTAATTAATTGAAAGATATTAATTAGTCAAGAGACAACGAAAACTAGTGAATCTAAAAATTTATGTTCATTTAATAAATTAATTTTAATCTGATGAGACGTAATACACAATCTTGTTTGATGCTTTCAACATTTAAATTGTTTTTTTACAAGTTTTTAACAACTATATCATTAGTAAAATCGTTTAAGCCTCTTTGGTTTAATTTGGTAAGCTATATTCAATTCGGCAAGACCCATAGCGGCCGTGAAACGTTTACCCCCTTTCTTCATGGACCATTTTATTTTTTTCCCTTCTCGTTTTCATTTAATTATCAACTTTCTTTCTCAGTTATTAAGCGTCAGGTGAGGTGACGTCAAGCGGTTCACCGTCCGCGTTAGAACCGTCCGAAATTGTTGTTAACGACAGTATTACGCCGAGGGTTCCAAGGGTCAAATTGCTTTATAACGAGTTGCAAAATGAAATTCAGAACTTGATTCATTTTGCCGTCATGCCTTCGACCGCCCCCCTCACGGAACCGGTCTGAATAATCGGATTTTCCTTTCCTAGACGTGAATAAGAGAGCGTAATTATCGAATTTCAAATGTCAGACAAATGCATAGAACGCTGGGGGCCCTTTCTGACGAACGAATTCCATAGAATTTACCAATTTGGACCATTTGAATCGCTATATTTTGGCTCTACGTTCATAACAAGAAACAACTATCTCATATAATTCTATATGCATAAACTTATCAATTTATGATACTATCACTAATGAACCATAACGATTATTATGATAACATTTTTACAGCTTACAGATTTATTTGTACTTTAATCCGTGTATCAAGCACTATTGCTAAGCCGAATTACAGGAAATTACACCTGTATTATTTTCCATTTAAAAAGATTCACTTCACACTTAATGTTATCTTAACCCAAAGTTGTTAGCCATCAAACCTGGCGTTGTACAAGGATGTATCCTAGGACCAATCGCACTCGCAATTTACACAAATAGTAACCTTCGCGGTCTACACTGCGATCCTATTAAAATACTAGGTGTATTCACAATCTTTGTGTCCCTGTTAAGTCTGTTAGGTCCTGTTAGATCGACAAAAATGATGACGTAGACATGTTAGAATCGGCTATTTAATATTGCTCGATCTAACAGGCCTGGGCCAGTGTAGATGTTAGGCCGAAAATGTAGTCACATTGCTATCCGTTAGGGCGTAGGTAACCAACATGGCAGCCATGAATTTAACAGCTGTCTTTTGTTTACACGTATTTTTATTCTTAAATACGCATTAATTAAATCAGACCAATACATTTCTTTTGTTAATTTCTGACCTGTCCTTACACTCTTATTCTTAATAAATACATCCCCGTTCCTAGAAGTTGTAGGCTGTTAGATGTTAGTATACAAGGTACGTATGTCGGCACGAATTGAAGAGTATCATTTGTCAGTACTTTTCGAGCGAATAGATAGCATTTTGAATTTCCTTCTTTATCAACTTCTGGCATCTTATCATTTAACACAAAAGAAAACCAAATCAAACAACAACAAGCCTTCAAGGTGGAGTACTGGATATTTCTCCTTTCATGCATAATGTCAACTTAATCGAAGAACCTAATATAACCTAAAATGGAACCTAAGAAACCTAACTGAAGAGAATAACGTAACTTAAAATGGAACTTAACAGACCTAACTGAAGAGCGTAGCGTAACCTTAAATGGAACCTAACAAACCTAACTGAAGAACATAACGTAACCTAAAATGGAACCTACCAAACCTTACTGAAGTGCATAACGTAACCTAAAATGGAACTTAACAAACCTAACTGAAGAGCATAACATAACCTAAAATGAAACCAGCAAACCTAACTGAAGAGCATAACGTAACCCAAAATGAAACGTAACAACCTAACTGACGAGCATAACGTAACCTAAAATGGAACTTAACAAACCTAACTGAAGAGCACAATTTAACAAAAAATGGAACCGAACAAACCTAATAAGAGCGTAATGTAACATAAAATGGAACCTAACAAACCTTACTGAAGAGCATAACGTAACCTAAAATGGAACCTAACTGACCAAATTGAACTCCACGGTTTACACAGTATTCCATCAAAGGTTATCTTATACCCCACACTCACTCTAATAAATACATTCACTCTCAGTACACAAAAAAACAAACATAAAATGAAATATATATGTACCAAATACTCGCTTACAAAAAACCTGTCCTATTTTAAACTTGACCTGTTCAATTTAATAGAGGGGGTAGATTGGCACGGTTTTTTATAATTGTTCGTTCACTAAAGGATACTGTTGAAGTTTATGAATTTTTTTAATTGTTACAAGAGGGAAAAGCCTCTGGGAGTGACAAAACATTTTTAATAGAATATGGTATTTTAACATAGTAGATAGTAAACAGATGAAATTAGAACATCATACATTAGAATAATAGGATTACTGTTATTCATCTAAATTTATGAATACATGGTTTTCAATAGTTAGCCAGACGAAAATAATGCAATCAAGTTAATGTTTCTTTTTTTGTGCAAGAATTCAGATTGTTAGAAAAAAGCAAGAAAAAAAGAACACAATAATGTAAATAGCATTTTCTAAACCTTTCCTATTCCACGAGGAATTTCATCTATTGCAATTCCTACAGGACACCGCTTACCCTTAGGGGATTTAAACGGACGTGTTTATTTCAGAAACTTTATGTGCATAACTAACCCTTTTCTCTTTCTAGGTTGTCCAACATTGGACCTTTGTCGGAAAGGGGTAACAGTTTGAGGTATGCGCGGTTTGTCCTCAAAGCATACCTTTACCTGAGGAAAGGATAAGGAGCATGAATTTATAACATCCTAGTCATACAATGTTCCACCTTGGAAGATACTGCATGACGGGGCTTTTACAAGGTTTTTTAATATCGCTACTTTCTTCGTAAAACCCCCGTTACTTCTTTGCTAGTCAAGTTTAAAAAAAAACTGATTTGAAGATCTATTGTAAAATTCTGTTTGTAAGATCCGAATTAATTTTAAACTTTACATCTGAAAATATGTTCCACTTTTTCCTTTTTACTGTTTTAAATAATACTTTACAATTAACATATGAAATATTGTTAACTTGTGTATGCGGTGGTTAAAAGAAAAATTATGCGTCCTTTGACATAAAAATCTGAAAAAAGGGTCGCTAAAAAGTAAAATCCTGATATAAATGAATGTCTGATGAAATATTAACTAGCTGTTTGAAACATTTCCAGTTCTTAAATTTTCTGTCTGTCTCTGGGCTAGTCTTGTCTCATAAAACGGACTTAGATTTTTCCCATTTAAACGGACGAAGATTACTCATGCCGACGGTAAATTGCAACGAAAGGTTTATTTAATTTAGAGGATTTCTTTTAAGCTCTGATCCACTTCATCGTTCTTGATCTGATTGATTATCCCGTTTAAAGAGATCGATTACCTACTGAATCGCTTGAGTACTTGCTATTCCCAATAAGTATCCATTAGACATGGTTATTTAAAACGTTGGGTATATTTCATTTGGACACATTTTCATTGAAATTCAAAATAATTAAACTATTTATCTGACGTTTTGGTTGAGGTGAAAAAGTTAGTGTCACGACTGGGATTCGAACCCACGACTTTCGGCTCAATTCTGCTCAAAGCAGTTGAGTTATCGTTCATGGTTTCGAATCCCGTAAGTGACACTAGCTTTTTCATCTCAACCAAAACCTTAGATAAAAATTCATTTACGTTTTAATGGTCAATTGATCAAGTTACATCTTTCGATTGTTCCTTTGCCACGTCCAGACATTTTTTGATGCTATCACTTCAGAGTCTACTGTGAATAATATCTCGAAGTTGAACTGCGCATTTATATACCTGAGCTTAGGCAGAACCTAGCTGTCTGATTGGTTTACAGCGCTATCTTTACGACATGATCTAAAATACTTCCACACGAGAGCCAGTCGAACTTCAGATTACTACTGAAAACTACCACTAACATTAAAATAACGTCGTCCCGGGTCGAAACCTTGCCTCTCTATATTTTTTTTTATTCAATGCTCACATATTCAAAAAACTATTGTAAAATTGATAAATCGCCACTGGAAGTAAAAACCATTCTGTATGACCGGAATAATTTGAGTTTTTATTAACACATTAATTACTTATCAACTACTAAATTAATGTAATACCTTCATAGATTTTTTAACAGAATGTGAACAGTAAACTGAGAAATTTCTTTAGGCCCGCGGATGATCATCTGGTTTCTTTCCATGTAAGGTCTTCTACACAAGATAGGAGTAGGCAATAAAACCATAAGAATAATAAGGAACTTGTATGATGGGACAAATTTTACGTTAAAACTAAATGGCGAATTGATGCCTGAGAAAGTTTCCGTGACGAGGAGGGTTTTACAGGGTGAATCGTTGTCTCCACTGTTGTTTTCAATGTTCTTGTCCGATTTCGTTCAATTCTTTAAAAACCATGACATCAGTGGTGTAAGACTAGATAATAGAATTTACATTATATGACAATTAATTAAGGTTTTTAGTTGAGATGAAAAAAGTCAATGGCACGAGAGGGATTCGAACCCACGACCTTCGGCTAGACACGCTGTTACTCTACCACTTGAGTTATCGTGACTTGGATCAACTCGGACACCAACTTCGCGACTCAACCCCACCTTATAAATTTCCCTTCTTTTTGCCATTTTTCAAATGTCGTGTAATCTATTTGATTCTCGGCGACAAATGGCCAATTGATAGCGGCGTATCTAGCCGAAGGTCGTAGGTTCGAATCCCGCTCGTGACACTGACTTTTTTATCTCCAATAAAAACCTTAATTAATTGAAAAATATTAATTGGTCAAGCGGACACGAAAAATAGTGAATTTAATAAGTTAAAATGAAGTACACTTCACTAAAGCTCTCCGTCGCATTTCATTTATCGCCGAGAATCGAATCCGATTACACGACATTTGAAAAATGGCAAAAAGGAGGGAAAATTCAAAAGGTGGGTTGAGATGGGAAGTTAGTGTCCGAATGGATCGAGGTCTTCATGGAATGTAATGACAGTTTTTTATGTTATATTATATGTTTTGTGTGATGTGATGATGATAGATGCCCTGAAGATGATTTCAATAAAGATCGAAATGTTGGCACGATAAAGAAAATGTTTTTATAAAACCTTTAAATTAATTCAGGTTTTTAGATGAAATGAAAAAGTTAGTGTCACGAGCGGGATTCGAACCTACGATCTTCGGCTAGATACGCCGCTGCTCTACCACTTGAGCTATCGTGACCTCGATCCACTCGGTCATCAACTTCCTATCTCAACCCCAACTTTTGAATTTTCCCTCCTTTTTGCCATTTTTCAAATGTCGTGCAAACTATTTGATTCTCAACTAAAAATCTTAATTAATTAACGGAGAGCATTAGTGAAGTGTACTTCATTTTTAATCATTAATTCACTACTTTCCCTCTCGTGCCATTAGCTTTGTCTCATCTCAACTAAAAACCTTAATTAATTGTCATGTATTGATTGGTCAAGCGGACCACAAAGGTAGTGAATTAATTACATTATATGTTTACTTTTTGCCGACGATATCGTACTATTTGCCGATTCGGCTACTGAAGCTCAACATACCCTGGATATTCTAGCTGAGTATGGCACCCTTAATGGTCTTGTGGTAAATGTAACGAAAACAAACGTTATGGCATTTAGAAACTCTCCTAAATGAAAAAGATTGAAAAAGCTGAATTTTGGCCTTGGGTGCGTAGAGTATGTTAACACATTTACATATCTAGGTGTACCATTTAGTTGTGTTGGGAAGTTCAACTCAGCAGTGAAAAATTCATTTAACAAAGGCTTGAGAGCTCTTGGGAAGTCTAGAGACGTCTTAATAAAAAGTAGATCGTGTTCATTAGAAAGGAAAAAGAGACTTTGATTCTACTGTTGCTGCCTCATCCTTGTCTTCTGCGGAATTGTGGTCCCTTGGCCATTTTAACGAAATGGATAAATTACAAGTACGGTATTTTAAGCAACTTGACCATTTGCCCAGAAATACTCCTGGTCACTATGTAAGGATTGAGTTTGAACTTGAGCCCATTACCGTGCAGTTGGTAAAAATAATTTTAAATTTGTGGATAAAAGTATTGAGCACGGAAAATGGTTCGCTTCTGAAAAGATCCTTTCATGATGTCTTCCCTGAAGCCAATTCATGAGCATGTGATTTAGAAGTAAATTATAGAGACTGGTTCTATCAATTGCAAAAGTTATTGATAGGTATAGGTTGTAACAAGATGTGCCTTTGCGACGCTGAATGTCTAAAACGCGAAAAAGAAAGTATTTTGTCGAAGTGGAAAAATAATCTCTAATAGACATAGAAAAGGTGCTAAACTCAAAATTGAACCCTTTTATAGAAAAACCAGCTCCTTGTATAAATGTGAAAATTATTTACAACTAAATTTGCCAACAAATAAGCAAAGATTACTTATACAGCTAAGGCTATGCTAAGGAAATAATTTTTTTTGAAAATGGGGTCAAATATTTAAGTGACACATAATCAATGTGCTCATTGTGTAAATTGTTTGAAGAGGAGAACTTTGAACATATATTTTTAAATTGTACAATTCACCAAACCTCAAAGATCCTTTTATTTAAAGAAGTACATAGTTACATGTGTAAATAGTAACAATTTAGACAAACTTAAGTTCTTGCTAAAATTTGAAGTAAAAAACCAGGCAATTGATATGTTCAATTTTGTTTATAAAGCACTTAAATTGACAATTACTTTTGTGAATAGTGTCATGTCAATTTAAATTGGAAGATATCTTTAATGATGTATATATATCTTTATTTTGTCATTTGGCTCCCCCCAGTAATAGCTATTGCTGAAATACAGTATTAATCTATCTATCTATGTAAGGACTTGGTAGAGATAAACAGTTCCCCACTTCATAAGTCGATGAGAATCCAATCCGATTACACGACATTTGAAAGTGGCAAAAGTGGGAAAATTCGAACGGTTGTAGTTGGTGTTCGAGAGGATTGAAGTCACGATAGTTCAAGTGGTAGAGCAGTGGCGTATTTAGCGAAGGTCGTGGGTTCGAATCCCGCTCGTGACACTGATTTTTTCACCTCAACCAAGGCCTTAAGTAGATAAAAAATTTAATTAATTTAACTTATTATTTTAGTCAATTATTACTACAAATTATGTATATGGATTTCTTTCATAATTTATGATTTAGACAAGCTAAAAATTCAAAATTTAAAAAAAATTTTGACGTAAATAGCATTCACCTTACATACCGGATAATATTATACGCTTCGTGAAAAGGAGGAAAGATAAAATCAAAGACACACCATCAGGGAATTCGGAAAAGACTCGGGTAGGGCCCTGGCCCCGGGCCAGAGGGCTAATAGATTTTCGGAAATATATCCTTGACGCCGGCAGATCATTTTAGATTACAATCTTAATTAATTTGGCTCCACATTTTACACGTTATTTCATTACGAACATTTAGCCCTTGATATTTTTATAATGCATTTCTTCATTTGCAAGACTTAGTTTGACTCAAGCTTTTTAGCGTTAAATAAATTTTTGTGATGATGACGATGACGATAAGAGGACACTAAAACTAGGCATACACTAGGTCGGTGGCGCAGCGCGGAACCGACCCCCAAGAAGAATACATTGAAATGAATGTAACCCCGCACACTAGGCCGGTACGGTGATGCGGCGCGGCGCGGAGCCGAGCTCCAGAATTCTGGCAACGTCCTCCGGCTCCGAGCCGCGCCGCGTCGCCCTACCGACCTAGTGTGCGCCGGGGTGGTCGGAAATCTTTGAGTTCGGGTATATTCGGATCGTTCGCCCAGTTCTTTTGTTTTATTATGGGCCCATTCTGAAAAAGAGGAGGAAAATGAGGATCTTGTTATAGAAATTGTAGTTAATTGAAATTTTTTCGTGGACCCAATTTGAGAGGAGTTTATGTTTGATATTGTGGATTGGCGACAAAGTAGAAGAAAAAGTATGCAGACGGCCGCATTGCGTTTGTTCACTTTATCATCAACATGGGGAGTAAATGTGAATTTATGGTCCAGAATCATATCCATCAAGATATTTGACCGACTGAGACAACAACACAGTTTCATATTCGATTTTCATATTTTATTTCATCAAACGTCACTGCTTCCTGAAAACTATTGACTCGGTTTTATTATGGTTAATTTTAATTTTCTAACTGTTGCAGAAACGTCCAGTCAGAAACTATACAGGATGAGTCCAATTAAGGAGCCCTGAAGACCACCAGCACCATATCTCTCGATGGAAGGAAGGATGGTATGGTATGGTATGGCTGAAAAGGAACCGCCAGGTGCGGAAGCGGGGTTTGCACTCCCCAGGCACTGCAGCCTTCTGGCTTATTGCACCTTCCTAGTTCCTTAGTTCAGTGCAATAGACTCAATCCTTCTTCTTAGTAGTATCAGGTCATTGACTGTCGCTGCTGCAATTTGATTCCCTAAGTTTTTTCCGTACGTTAGGTTAAATCTCCATTGAGCTGTTGCTTTGCATTCGGAAATGATATGAGTGGCTGTTTCCTCCTCCTAATTACATAATCTGCAAATGGGATCGTCGCATGTTGTGTACATGTTTCCTCAGATACCAGTGTCCGATTAGTCCTACCACTCCTCTGAGTTTGGCCCTCTCCAATTGCAGTAGTGCTTTTGCCAGTCTTGGTGAGGGTTGTTTCATCATAAGTTTACTATGTCTAGCACCGCTAGAGTTTATCTACTTCTCATTTTGTTTTGCTTGGATCCATTCTGGGTGGGATGATTCTATATGTCTTCTTGTTATCCTAAGAATAGGTTCGGGGCCTATGTATGGTCTTGCAGATCCTCCTCTGGCCAGTCTGTCTGCTTTCTCGTTACCCAAAATTCCCCTGTGCCCTGGCACCCGAGATATCAGTTTTTTTGTGTTTCCCCAGGTTTTGGAGATTTTGCCTGCATTCACTGACTAATTTTGATGTGATTCTTTTACAAGCTAATGCTTTAATGGCTGCTTGGCTATTGGTCTTATGAGGATTTTTTTATCAGTGTTACCTCTTTTAAGATTTTTCAGGGCACAAGCATTGACGGCATGTATTTCTGCTTGAAAGACCGAAGTGTACTTCCCTAATGGGTTTGAGTGCTCATGTTTTCGGCTTGTACAGAAAACGCCTCATCCGGTACCTTCGTTTGTTTTGGAGTCATATGTATACCATTTCATTCTATCTGATGCTCTCCTTTGTAGTCCGTTCAGAATTTATAGGAAGTTGTGAAAATTGTTTCCGGGGTCATATAATCAGTCCCCAATTCTAATAATGGGAGTCTGATTTTGTTGATTATGGTTGTATGCCCGAATTGTTTAGTTCCTTTCCAATTTAATTGTTTCTGGAGCCTAAAAGTGAGCTTTTCCTAGCCTCTCCTTCTATGAATATTTCCAGAGGAGGTATCGAAGGAAGGATAATCAAAAATAAACCGAGAATACCTGAATAAGAAATACAAGTGGACTATTTTTATTTTGTAAGGAGGGAAGTTTATTCCATCATCGTGCTGACTATACCAATATGACAAACAGTGTCAAAGACTTTTTGGATATCTATCAAAACCATGCCAATAAGCTATTTGACATTAAAGGCTATCGTTTTGCCATGTATTATCCTGGTCCTTCCTCCGACATAATGATGCTGTTTTCATGCGGCAATTGGGATTGAGCTTAACACGCTCAAATACCTTGAAACAGAGCTAAGTAGGCGAATAGGTCTGTAACTTTCTGGATGGTATGGACACTTGCCAGAGTTCAATTCTTGCTAAATATTTTGAGGTTTAGACCGGAATCTTGAACTGACACCAGTTAGCTTTACGAACGTCAAGCGAGGAAGCTTAATATATTCCTGTAACTGGATACAGGAATATATTAAAAGAGACAGGGTTAAACCATTCTTTTGTTTATTCTCTACATCAGTTTAATTAATAAAAATTTATTAAATATAAATTTTTATGTGTGGAGTTTAGAAAAACATTTTCTTTATCATGCCAACGTTTCGATCTTTATCGAGATCATCTTCAGGGCTCAAAGTGTTTGTTTTCCGTGTAGATGTGTCATTCTTGTTTGTCTCCCAACGGGCAGACAAGAATGACACATCTACAGGGAAAACAAACACTTTGAGCCCTGAAGATGGTCTCAATAAAGGTCGAAACGTTGGCATGATAAAGCCAATTTTTTTCTAAAACCTACGTCACACCAGATCGCACCTCACGATCTCCAAATAATCATAAATTTTTATGATAATTAAAACGCTTAAATTTCTTAAATTTAATGCTTTATTTTCAACCGGCCGTTAGGACATTTTCATAATAGTTTTATGAAGGGAGTGAGCAACATGGTAAAAGCTTTCTCTCCCGATTTCGTTTTCGCGTCTAAGAAGTTAATCCCCTTCATTATCCCCTTTTCGAAGTGCCCCTCGAGAATAAGTGCATATTTAACGACTTTTCGAAAACTCACTTTGACTCCTGACAGAAGTTAATCCTCGGCAATGAAAAAAAAAAGAAAAAAAAGTTAAAGGCCGTAGCAAGTACAAAAGACAAAAATGTAAAAACCCGTAAGCCGGTTTTATGGCCTGTAAGGAGGAGAGCATTGTGGTCAGGTCCGGAAAGAGTTCCCCCCCGGCAGGACATAGAAACAGGCTTAACGGTGGTTTTTCCTTCTTATCATCTTTTATATTCATCCTCTACACTAGTCGCTAAGAGAATAGAAAACCCTTTTAAGCTCCTTTATAATTCCAGAAAGGATGAAAAACCACGCAACCAAAGATTACAGTATCAGATATAAAGCTACATAAAACCTTAGCTCTTTTCTTCCTGATATGTAACTGTGTTGCTTTCTTACAAAAGCTACATTATTGAACCGTTCATCGAATAACAATAAAAATATTTTAAAAACATCTCGTTTTATTAACTTGAACTTTTATTTCTTTCATTATAATTTATATCTTTATGCTAATCTTGAATGTACAATTATTATTCTTTTATTCTCCTTGCTACTTAATACTTCATGTTTTTGCATACTGGTTATAACATCTAATCGCTGGAGGTCACATCCAGGTTGTACAACTTTGCAGTTAAACACGGTATGGGGTTAATAGCAAATTTAAAATTTTTGTCATGCATGTAATGTTCAAACGTGACAATTCTAAAAAATATTTAACAGTTTTATATGATGATCCACAAACTTACATTGTAAGCTTCCCTAAGACTCCGTCGGTTCATGATGAAATTAAACACAATAGAATATGGACTTGTCAGTTTTACTTTCGATTGTTTATGAATAATTCCTTCTTAATAGCGATTTTTTTGTGTAGTAGTTTGGTTTTTGAACTTTTTTCAGTGGCAGTTTTATGAACCACAGTATTTAATTATAATCTATTTATGTTTTAGAGGTCAATTTACCAAGTTTTAATTAATTATGCTTTTTGTGTAAGGTCTTGGTTGAGATAAAAAAGTCAGTGTCACGAGTGGGATTCGAACCCACGACCTTCGGCTTTATACGCCGCTGTTCAACCACTTGACCTATCGTGACTTCGATCCTCTGGGACACCAACTCTCCATCTCAACCTACAATTGTTCGAATTTTCGCTCGTTTTGCCATTTTCATGTGTCATGGATCAGAGTTGGATTGTCAGCGAGTTATGAAGTTGCCACGGGGAGCTGTTTAGTGAAGTTAAACTTCTTTTACTCATTAAATATTAATCCATTTATGTTTTAGTGGTCAATTGACCAAGTTACTTCTTTCAATTAATTATTCTTTTTGTGTAAGGTCTTGGTTGAGATAAAAAAAGTCAGTGTAACGAGCTGATTCGAACCCACGACCTTCGGCTAAATACGCCGCTGATCTACCACTTGCTCACTTGCCAGATAGTTCAAGTCTGTCGGAAACCGTTCTCCCGATATTATATCAACTCACTTTCAGCTGGTGGAGATTAGCGTTGATTGAATGGCTGCTTCCACGAATTTAAAAAAACGGCTGATCAATTGAAATGTTTTTTCAAGTATACTTCCAATCAAATAAAATTAGATGACTCGATCGTTTTGAATTTTGATTTCTTGACAAAAATAATTTATTGCGAAAAACCATTAATAAGGATAATGATGTGTCACTTTATTGTAACTTAACTAGAATTTTACTTTAGTGTTTTACAAATATCATTTCTACAACTAGACAAAAAATTTAGTCAAAATAAATACTAACGGGATATTAAAAGTTATTTGGCTTCAGTGGGAAGTAATACATATTAGTGGCTAAGTTGAATAAATTATAAAAACTTACTGCATTTTGAATTCTGTATTTCCCGATACTGACCTGAAACATAATACAAATAATTAACAAAATTCCTTCAGCTTAGATAAATTGTAATTTCATGTTTAACTCTCATGTTAGTACGTGTAGGCAATATTATTTCAACACGTGGGTTTGCTCTGGACGAGCTTCGTTTTAAACATTTCTTCGTTAATAAATCCTACCTCGTCGATGGTATTTAATTTTATGTAAAAAAAATGTATTTAAACGGAACAATTGCAAGGAAAGGAAATAGAGATGGATTAATGCCACGAAATGGTTGTCAGTGTTGAAACTGTAACATATTTCAATGAATTAATCCTTATGTAAGGTACGGGGTTGAGATAAAAAAGGCAGTGTCACGTGCGCGATTCGAACCCAGGATCTTCTGCTAAATACGCCTCTGCTCTACCACTTGAGCTCCACTCGGACACTAACTCCCCCCTCAACACAACCTTTCGAATTTTCCCTCCTTTTTGCCTTTTTTCAAATGTCGTGTAATCTATTCGATTTCGCCCTAGTAATTATTTAATTAACAAAATTGGTTCATCTTACATAAATTGTAATTTCATGTTGAACGCTCATGTTAATACGTGTAGGCAATATTATTTCACCACGTGGGTTTTTTCTCTGGACGAGCTAAGTTTTAAACATTTCTTCATAATTAAGTCCTACCTGGACGATGGTATTTTAGAGCTGGGGGTGAAAAATTACGGCCCACCACTGTTTTCAACATTGTATTTACACGGAACAATTGCAAGGACAGGAAATGGACATGGCCTTCTGTAACGAAATAGTTGTCAGTGTTGAAATAATATATTTCAATTAATTAATCTTTATGTAAGGTATGGGTTGAGGTAAAGTGGATCGAAGTCACGATAGGTCAAGTGGTAGAGCAGCGGCGTATTTAACCGAAGGTCGTGGGTTCGAATCCCGCTCGTTACACTGACTTTTTTAACTCAACCAAGACCTTACATAAATATTCGGAAATCATGAGATGCGGTCCGGTGTGATGTAGGTTTCAAAAAAACATTTTCTTTATCGTGCCAACGTTTCGATCTTTAATGAGACCATCTTCAGGGCTCAAAGTGTTTATTTTCTGCGTAATTGTGTCATTCTTGTGTGTCGTGCTGCGAGTGTAAGATCGAAACGTTGGCATGATACAAAAATGACCAGACCTCAGCTCACGATTTCCGACGAACGGTCACTAATCACCACACCTTACATAAAAAGAATATTTAACGGTAATTTATTAAATTCACCACTAATTCATGGTCCGCTTGACCAATTAATATCTTTCAATTAATTAAGGTTTTTAGTTTAGATAAAAAAGTCAGTGTCACGAGCGGGATTCGAACCCACAACCTTCGGCTAGATGCGCCGCTGCTCTACCACTTGAGCTATCGTGACGTGGATCCGCTCGAGCACCAACTTCCCATCTCAACCCCACGTTTTTAATTTTCCCTCCTTTTTTAATTATAATGTCCGAACACTCCAAACAGTCTATTAATTTGTAAATTTTGAAGGTTAAAGAATCTAATTTGCAGAAGGACCGAGGTAATGATTAAGATATCAGCCTCTCAGCTAGTAGTTACCACTTTCGTGGTTTCGATTCCATTCATCGCCTCTGAATTTCCGGGATGTTAGGGGTATTCATGATCTTTGACTTAACCCTGTTAATTCTGTTAAGTCCTCTGTTAAGTAACTCTGTTAGATCGAGAAAAATATGGTATGGTTAACGGTCAAGAAGAGAGAAAGAAACGAACAGGCTGTCAAACTGTTTACTATCTTTGAGTTAACCCTGTTAAGTCTGTTAGGTCCTGTTAGATCTAGAAATATGATAATGTAGACTTGTAAGAATCGGCTGATAACATTGCTCGATCTAACAGACCAGGGCCAATGTTAGAGGTTAGTTCGAAAATGTAGTTACACTGCCATCCGTTAGGGCTTAGGGAACCAGCATGGCAGCCATGAATATAACAGCTGTTTTTTGTTTACACTTATTTTTATTCTTAAATACGCATTAATTAAATCACACCAATACATTTCTTTTGTTAATTTCTGACCTGTCCTTATACTCTCATTCATAAAAGATACATCCCCTATACTACAAAGTTAAGCTGTTAGACGTTAGGATACAAATTAGGTACTGCGGCACGAATTGAAGCGTGTCATTTGTTATTACTTTTCGAGTGGATAGATAGTAATTTTGTTTTTACTAACTTTCAGCACTTTCAATTTAACATAAAAAACATACAACAAACCTTCAAGGACTGTTATAGCTTTATTTTTGGTTCTACCAGTCGCCACTGCAGTGCAATTCGCAGGAGAAATTTCAACAGTAAATTGTTGTTGTTGTTTTAAAATTTTGCTGCGTACGCTTAAATCTGTTGAAGGCAGCGTTAAATGGGGTTGTACTTAGTTGGGTTTTATACCGACAAGTCGGAGTAATTTCTGTATGTATAACACACAAAGTTTTCAGGTAGGGATAATTGTTTGGATTAGAGGGAAGCACAACACAGTCGGATATTAATTTGTAAGAGGTGGCGGAGGTCATTAACGGGTGGTTCCTTGGTAATATGTGGTTTTACATCATTAATACGACTGCATCGAGGACAAACCGTGTAAATTTGCCCAGGACGAAATTAATGTGCCAGATTCCTGAAGGGCGGCGGGATTGTCGGTTCCGAGGCGTAATCAAGATGAATTCGCCGCTTCACGTATCGATTACCGTGTGTGCTTCGGGAACACGGAGATGCCAGGTGGCAAATCTAGAGGCGTTTCCGTGTAAACCTTGTTTCCATGGGCCTGAATTTTACGACGGATCGAGATGCTGCTAGAGCGTGAAATTAGCCGCTGCCTTACAGCTCCTTAACTGCAACACATCCCATCCTTTTAACGTCTCACCTTGGCCAAATTAACGTTTCCATTTAATCGTGCTGTTCTTCATTGATAGACACTTTGATTAGAAAACACCCGCCTTGAGATGAGAAGCATCTGATGATGCTCATCTTGAATAGGCGGTTCAACCAAACTCCTGAAGTAATTTACTTTCCATTTATTAACGTCAGAGGTTTAGAGTCCATACAACGTTAAGAAAGAAAAAAATTAACGAAGATTTTTCTTTAAAAACTAAAAAGAAAAAAAAATCAATAAAACGATCCGACAGTAGAAGACTGATACTAGTTAGAAAATATACTAAATAGCATAAATTAAAAAATGGTTATAATAGAGTGAAAATATCAATTCAGTAACTGAAAAGGATAGTTCTACTCACAAACCCTTGCCTGCCAAATCCGATTCGCACGCCCTAGCCACTCCCGGTTCTGGGTTCAAAATTCCACAATCAGGTTAAAATTTATGATTTATATAAAGAACGATTCTTTTCAATTATAATAAAGACGATATTTTGTAAAAATTACACACAAACACACACTTAGAATCGACATATTAAACTGCTCAAAAACAAGTAGGGATATTGCCAATTTTTATTACTTTATTTTTATTATAAATTGCGTTAAAATATACTAATAACTAATATGTTTTTTACTGATGGAAAATTTAATTACGGAATTAAAACTATTTATTTTGTTAGTTGGAGATAGTGAGATGCGGTCTGGTGTGACGTAGGTTTTACAAAAACATTTTCTTTATCGTGTCAACGTTTCGATCTTTATTCAGATCATCTTCAGGGCCTGGGATTTATAAACATTTTTTAAATTAAACAAATCCATGTAGGATGTGGAAAAAATGAATTTATACAATGCTATAGAATTTTAAACTAAAAAAAAAATGAATTTATACAATGTTATTTGGAGATCGTGAGATGCGATCTGGTTTGACGTAGGTTTTAGAAAAACATTTTCTTTATCGTGCCAACGTTTCGATCTTTATTGAGATCATCTTCAGGGCCTGGGATTTATAAACATTGTTTAAATTAAACAAATCCATGTAGGATGTGGAAAAAAATGAATTCTTACAATGCTAGAAAAATTTTTATTTACAATAATGAATTTATACAATGGTATAAAATTTTAGATTAAAAAAAATTAATTTATACAATGTTATTTGGAGATTGTGAGATGCGATCTGGTGTGACCTAGGTTTTAGAAAAACATTTTCTTTATCGTTCCAACGTTTCGATCTTTATTGAGATCATCTTCAGCCCCTTGGATTTATAAACATAAAAAGTAAAGTTTACATTTTACAAATACATGTAGGAAATGAAAAACAAAAATGAATTTATACAATGCTAAACATTTTGGATTCAATCAAAGTATTTGTACTCACGCAAAATGTTTGTTTTCTGTGTAGATGTGTCATTTTTGGAGGTGAAAGGAGCCGACAATGGGAAAAAGTAGGTAATGGTTCTTTTTACCTCAACAAAGCCGGCTCCTCATATAAAAATGTCTTTCTAACCCGACTTTCTTCCCCACCCGTTCAAAATCCAAATATACAAACATAAAATATGAACATCTTATTGGCACTCTCAACACGACCCACTAGAATGGTACATCTACACAGTACAAATACTTTCATTGAATCTAAAAATTTTAGCGTTGTATAAATTCATTTTTGTTTTTCATTTCCTACATGTATTTGTAAAATATAAACAATGTTTATAAATCCAAGGGGCTGATGATGGTCTCAATAAAGATCGAAACGTTGGGACGATAGAGAAAATGTTTTTCTAAAACTACGTCACACCAGACCGCATCTCACGATTTCTGATTAATAAATCCAATTTTCATCTGCCTAGTTTTGGACCTATTTTAAGGTTATCATCCGGGCAAAACATTCTTAAAAATGTCTACAAATTGATATAATTGATTCTATATAAATACTTTTAATTTTTTTTAAACATATAGTTAGTACTACCATTCCCAAGGACTGTAACACTGATGTTTTTGTTGTTGTTTCGGTTAAAAACTTGGGACTTTTGGAACCGTATCTATCTTAGCCATTTTTTTATTCTCCGATTTACTATGCAAAGCGTACAAATTTTTCATACAAAACTAGAAAAAGTGGAGATAGAAAATCATCAGTTGGGAAAAATGGACCTCGCTTGCCGTTGTTTTGAAAACCTTTAAACCTTAACATATTCCCCTCTTTGATGAATATTGAATTGAATTTGAATTCATGTAATCAGCAATGTAAATTTTCTTTTCAACCCGTTTTTCTAAGCACTCCGGAAGAAGAAATGGTAACATGATTAACTTAATTAATATTTAAACAAAAAAAAGAATCCAGAATGAAAATTAATCACAAAAGAAATTAATTTTCAAAATCTGTTTACATTACTCGTGAATTTACATTATCGAAATTGGCACTGTGCAGATAATAAGCGAAGTCTATTTGACAGCGATTTGATTGAAATTGATGATCTTTGAAGGTTCTCTGTTATTCTAACGACAATCGAGTTCGTAAGATTTAAAATATTTTCCTAAGTTGAAGTTCACCAAAGTAAGTATCGAATGTTATTGGAGAATCTTTTACTTCTAAAGTATTATGAATATCAAAACGCTAATTTCATTAAATTATAACGCTAAAGGGATAGGAAGAACTCAATCATTAAAAAAAAAGAAGACACTGTAAATATATACCACCGTGTTAAAATTACTCCTCATATAATAGGGGTATTCACGATGTTTGTAAGATGTTAACTCGTGCTAATTTGAACAGAGAAATGTCCAGTAAGCTCGTGAACTCCTCCCTTATTTTCTTAGTATGCTAAACGTTATTTTTATTTGCGCATGGCGATTGGTAGAACCAAAAATAAAGCTATAACAGTTCTTGAGGGCTTGTTGTTGTTTATTTTAGTTTTATTTTGTGTTAAATTGTAAGATGCCAGAAGTTAATAAAAAAGGAAAATCGATCAACCTCATTTATTCAAAATGCTATCTATGCACTAGAAAAGTACTAACAAATGACACGCGTCAATTCCTGCCGACATACCTAACCTGTATCTTAAGGTCTAACTGCCTACTACTTTATAGGATAATAATAGTATCTATTATGAATGAGCATATAAGGAGAGGTCAGAAATTAACAAAAGGAATGTATTGGTCTGATTTAATTAATGAGTATTTAAGAATGAAAATACAAGTAAACAAACAACAACTGTTAAATTCCTGGCTGCCATGTTGGTTACCTGCCCTAACGGATAGCAATGTGACTACATTTTCGACCTAACATCTAACATTGGCCCTGGCCTGTTAGATCGTGCAATGTTTACTGGCCCATTCGTACAAGTCTACGGCATCATTTTTCTCGATCTAACAGGACCTAACAGACTTAACCGGGTTAACACAAAAATCGTGAAAACCCATATTTTCTTCTTCACAATACGTTTGAAAGTAATGTATATAAAATGAGGGGTTTATGAGCCGACAGAAATGTGAGGTAATCGCCGACCTTCTGCGTAGTTTCCTTCTTTTTCAGGTATTCACTGTATATTTTCTTTGAAACTGCACCCATTTGAGTGTATCGATCTAGTTACCGTCTCTCTGCTTTTATATGTATACAACGTCGGTATCGCAAATGCTAAACTCTGTTTTGTACTTCAGGTTGTCAACTGCAGAATAGACACAAAACATACATTTAATAATGTACACCGACTCCAACGTCTGGTCACAATCACCCCCCCCCCCCAGAGTACTCATATCCCTCCGGGCGGAGTTCAGCAGCCCCTTAGTTTCACGCTAATTAATTACATTCATTCCAATAAATAACATAAACACAACCCCCGATACAGACATAAAAGTCTGTCGCATTCACTCCCGCAGAGTTCATATTTTTTTAAGTAATAAAATAATAATCACTGACTAAGAATAAAAAACATTGGTAAAATTAGCGCGAATTTACTAGTCTTAGAATAAGAATAATAACTCCTTCCTTCTTACTAATGTCAACGGCTATGTTCAACTGGCCCGACTAACTTAATAGTAAATTTAATTAAAGTTAGATTAATTGTAAAATTTACTACAATTAGAAAAAATAATTTTATTTTTTAAAAGATAGCCTTGAAATGGCATACTTATGGATCAAAATGAGACAGGTAGATGTCGATATAAAGAGCCCGAATTGCGACATAAAAACACCCTTTGGACCGAATCCAAATATCATCCAATCTGAGGCCTACGCAATGCAGCAAATGATAAAGAAAAAAATTGCGCGGATTATCATACCTCCGGACAGTCAGGAAGCAAGTAAATGCCCTAGGAAAACACAGCAAAGTAACTTTGAGGTATGGTTGAGGGTCAAGAAGAAAGAAAGAAACGAACAAGCTGTAAAACTATTTACTATATTTGTGTTAACCCGGTTAAGTCTGTTAGGTCCTGTAAGATCTAGAAAAATGATAACGTAGACTTGTGAAAATCGGCTAATAACATTGCTCTATCTAACAGGCCAGGGCCAGTGTAGATGTTAAGCCGAAAATGTAGTCACATTGCTATCCGCTAGGGCGTAGGTGACCAACATGGAAGCCATGAATTTAACAGCTGTTGTTTGTTTACAAGTATTTTTATAATTAAATACGCATTAATTAAATCAGAACAATATATTTCTTTTGTTAATTTCTGAACTATCTTTATACTCTCATTCATAATAGATAAATCTTATATCCTATAAAGTTGTAGGCAGTTAGACCTTAAGATACAGGTTAGGTATGTCGGCAGGAATTGACGCGTGTCATTTGTTAGTACTTTTCTAGTGCATAGATAGCATTTTGAATAAATGGGGTTGATCGATTTTCCTTTTTTATTAACTTCTGGCATCTTACAATTTAACACAAAATAAAACTAAAATAAACAACAACAAGCCCTCAAGAACTGTTATAGCTTTATTTTTGGTTCTACCAATCGCCACACGAAGCATTATGGAAAAATTATCGTTTAAGTGCTAAGAAAAGAAGGGGGCGTTCACGATCTTCCTGGACATTTCTCTATTCGAGTTAAAACGAGTTAACATCTTACAAACATCGTAGATACCCCTACAATCTAAACAAAGTGTGGTGATTAGTGACCGTTAATCGATGATTATTCGGAAATCGTGAGATGCGGTCTGGTGTGACGTAGGTTTCAGAAAAACATTTTCTTTATCGTGCCAACTTTTCGATCTTTATTATTCCGAATAATCATCGACTAACCGTCACTAATCACCACACATTTCTACACGAGAAAAACGAAGAACATGGGAAAAAACTGAAGATGATCTCAATAAAGATCGAAACGTTGGCACGATAAAGAAAATGTTTTTCTGAAACCTACATCACACCAGACCGCATCTTACGATTTCCGAATAATTATCTAAAAAAAAGTCAGCCCTATCAATCAAGGGCCGGAACCATAGTCGCATCGGAGAGTGTGATAAAGTTGGAATTGGAAAAAGTGCATGAAAAAGAAAAACTCAAGCATGGGACAAAAGAGCCAGGTATGAGGCAAGCTAAGAAATTTATTAATCTCTGAAAAAAAGAAAGCAAAAGCAAGATTTGAGGGAAATAGGCCATTATACGAGAAAATCACCTTTACACATCACCTTCTTTTTTTTCTGTCTGTCTGTCTCTATCTCTTTATCATATCAATCGCTCAGCAGGCACAATTTGAGCAAAAATATAGGACTTTATATCGGCCACTGCTATAAATTGATAAAGATAGATAAAGCAGATACAGAAACATTTCGTCTCTGTCAAAAGAAACCAGAGACATCGGCACATATCGTTTGACAATGTAAAATCCCGTTACGGTAAAGCCACTTCGGTAAGGCAATTCTCAAGTTCTCAAGTGCAAGAAGAGGCACCGAGAAAGTCTTTAGTTTCGACGTGAAAACCGCACTTACGACGGTCACATTCTTGGTCTGCCTAACCATGATGATTTTTGTTGGTTGTGTTTAGCAATTTCGCTATCTTCAGTGTTTGGTTCCAGAATACGTTCAGTGGAGGAAAGGTGGAAATCTTGAAATCATGGAAACTTGTCTCTTTAAAAAAAGTTTACTGAATTTTTCATTTTTGTAAACAAAATCAATGACATTCAGTTTATAATCACTATGTATAAAATCTAGTGTTTTATATCTTTTTAAAGAAGCTTTTTATAAAATTACATATGAGGCGTAATACAAGAACGAAAACTATAAAATCTCTATGGAATTCCTTTCTTAGCCAAGTACATCAATTTCATAAATTATCAATTTTTTGTCCTATAAAGGAAAAATTTTCAGGTTAAACGGCAAACTCATAATTTAATATTTATCGAAAGAGAGGAAAATATTACAACACGGTGGTAAAACCCAAGAAGGGGGAATGTTAAAAGGTATTTTGTAAAAAGTGGAGCTGTGGGTTTTAGTCGCGGTTTATCTGACGTCGCTGCTTCTCTCGGCTGAGCTTTAAACTAGAGTTAATGTGAATTTTTTTCACAGAACTGCCCCGAATCTTTCATATTAACGTATTGGAATCCTTGGAGAAAAAAAGCGGAAAAAGATTCAACGTTTCCAGTTAATTCAAACTGGCCAGTGGGGAATTTTCATTTTGAAAAGCTTCTATTGATTCAATCAATTGAACCCTCCCCCCGGAAAATTGCTCTGGGCCGCCCAGGCGTTTTTGATGGGGAAGGCGTTGTTTGAGGCGGAAAGGGGTCGCGGAATTTATGACCGCCATAAACCATCTACTGTCCGTCAATAGTCAGGAGCAATTACAGTAAATTTTTCAAATATGCTGTTTGACATCCAAAGAATAAATTATCACAAGCGATGATCTTTCCTAAAACAAAAATTTTGGAGATGATTTAAATTAAAATTAATTCAATGCTTTTAATATTTTCGAACTTAAATGGAGTTCAGTTAAACTGTGTCAGTACCGATCGATCTATACAAACACAGCAAAAAAAAAATTGAAAAAAATTCTCTCTTCGGAACATAAACTTTGTGTCTTGTTAAAAACATATAGTAACCTGATAATAATGGGTGTTTGAGGAGATATTTTTTCACTCATGCCCGTGCATTTTACCCAGCTAAAGTTATTGCATTTTCCTTAGCTTTCAATCCTGTTCGACAGTCTAATAGTGTGATTTTTTCTTATTTATACCTACTTGGTTCTGTTTCATTATTATCATATTTAACACATTCGAGATTAAAGCCTAAAAACAAAGATATTGACGTAAATTTTCATTTTACACAATTAAATTGTTGTACAATTTAGTGAATGTTTAATTTAACCGATTTTTGGCAATATTGTTTGTTTTTGGAATACAGTCAGAATTCCAGTTTCAACGCAGTCATAAATATATTTATCGACGTTTCGGAAGTTTTACTTCTTCAATTTTTCAAGGCGAGTTTTTAACCAATTGTTAAATATAATTATATATTAAATATAATTTATAATTATTCAATATTTTAATGAATTTTACACATTTTAATGACGTTAAATATAAGTGTGATATGTCGCGTGCTTATTGTTTTCTTTGAGTCCTATCTTGGGTCGCAGAAAACATTGAAAAAGAGACAGAATCATTCTCACACGATTTTGGAGGAAAGAAGACAAAAGAAATAACAGATAGAATAATAATAAAAAAATTATAACAACTAATTGTAATTTAAAATACATAAAGTACAAATTTGATTATTACTCTTATTAGGTTTCGTGGTCCGGTTGACACAAATAAATTCTTTTCAATTAATTAATCTTTAATGAAGGTTTTGATTGAGGTAAAAAAGACAGTGTCACGAGCGGTATTCGAACCGACGACCTTCGGCTAAATCCACTGCTCTACCATTTTAGCTATCGTGACTTCCATCCACTCGGACATTAACTTCCCATCTCAACCTCCGACCTTTCGAATTTTCTCTCCTTTTTGCCATTTTTCAACCAAAACCTTAATTAAAGATTAGTTAATTGAAATGAATTTATTTGGTCAAGTGGACCGCGAAACCTAATAAATGTAATAAGCAAAATGAAGTATACTTCACTAAAGCTCTCCTTGGACATTTCAATTGTCGCGGAGAACCAAATAGACTACACGACATTTGAAAAATGGCAAAAAGGAGGGAAATTCAAAAGGTGGGGTTGAGATGGGAACTTAGTGTCCGAGTGGATCGAAGTCACGATAGCTCAAGTGGTTGAGCAGAGGGGTATTTAGCCGAAGGTCGTGGGTTCGAAACCTGGTCGTGACACTGACTTTTTATCTCAACCAAAACCTTAATTAAAGATTAATTATTTGAAATTTATTACTACTATTGATTGGTACGGGCTCAGCAACGACAAATATACACCCTTGAAATATATTATATATTATGTGAAATGTAGTAAAATAGTTTAAAAAAAAAAAAAAAGCTAACTACGAATATGTTTAGCAGCAATCAGAAGGAATGCCAGATGTAATTTTAGTCCTCAGAAGGGGCGTCTTTCAACCGTAGATCATTATTTTAACTTTCGCCCTAAAATCCCATGTTCTTCGTTCTTCTCGTGTAGAAATGTGTGGTGATTAGTGATCGTTAATCGATATTTATTTAGAAATCGTGAGATGCGGTCGGGTGTGATGTAGGTTTCAGAAAAATATTTTCTTTATCGTGCCAACGTTTCGATCTTTATTGAGATCATCTTCAGGGCCTGGGATTGACAAACATTGTTTACATATTACAATTACATTTTGGATGTGGAAAAACAAAAAAGAATTTATACAATGATAGAAATTTTAGATAAGAACACCTACACAGAAGACAAACACTTTGAGTAAGTAGATATACTTTGATTGAATATATAAAATATATTTTGCATTGTATAAATTCACTTTTTCAACATCTAAAATTTAACATGTAACAATGTTCTAAATAATTTTAATATACCCTCTCATTATTACCTTGTATTGAAATCTTATCTAACTGATCGCTGTGATCAGAGTGAGGTGCGGCAATAATTCTCGGAAGTGAGATACAGGCCGGTGTACCGCAAGGTAGTATCCTTGGTCCTGTCCTATATATCATTTATACTGCTGACCTAACCAATACATACTGGCACTATTATCACCACCTACGCGGACGACACCGCAATCCTGTCCAAGCTACCTCAGCATCCAGGAACACCTTGAGATCATCGAAGACTGGTTGAAAAAGTAGAGTACAAGGCTGAACGAATAAAAATGCACTCAGTGCACTTTTAAGCTGAAAAAGCAGTCTTGCCCTCCATTGTACATCAACAACAAAGAGATCACAGTTTCCACTCAAGTCAAATACCTGGGTCTTCATTTCGACAGCAGACTGACGTTGAATCCCCACACAAGGTTAACCAAATTAATACAAGACTTGGACTACTACGAAGACTTCTAAGACCGAAATCGACTTTGACAATTAAGACAAAGCTAACCCTGCACAAGACTTTACTAAGGCCAATATGGACATATGTAGTGGAACTGTGGGGTACAGCCATGCCTTCCAATATCCAGCGTATCCAGTCCTTCCAATCAAAAGTCCTTAGACAATTGTCAAAGCACTTTATTATGTCAGTAACCTCACTATCCACAGAGAACTCAACATTCCTTTTGTCAACGAACTAAGCCGGTTCAGATTCCAAACCTTCCACACCAACCTTTCAAACCACCCTAACCATACTGCTCAAGCCCTCTCCACTCATTCCCACCTGACAACCTATCACGTCGCCTCATCCGACGATAGCCTCGGGACCTCCTTGACCCCTAATCATACACGCTGAGTGTCAGCAATTGCTGGCTCCTCAAAGCATGTGTTCTCTCAGTGCTAGTGTTGTGCTGTGTGATATATTAATCATGTGAACATAATTGTATAATACACTCTCATGTATAGATAACAAATAGATTTTTTTTTAAATTACTTCAACAGGGTAAAAAGTACGTCTGCAGAGCAATGACCTTGTAATTTCGTCATTACTATAGGGTCTGTTAGTCGGAGACAATTTTCACGATAAAAGCCTGGGTTTTGGTATTCGTTCCGAGTCGTTGAGAGGTCCGGAGGGAACTGTGATGCTTAACGGACCTTACGTGGATTTCTAAAGCTGTAAGGGAGCGGAATGAGAGGAACCGCACAAGGATAGACAAACGTCGAACTGGGAATAACGTATCTTCCATTTCCAATTATATTGGGTTGTCCGGAAAATAATGCAGGATTTTGGTATTAAACAAAAAAAAAAGAAACTAGTTACTTTAAAGCAATGTTCTTTAATCAAAATAATTTCCCATACTCTCAATACATTTCTCCCAACGTGTTGGTAACTTATTAATTCCGTCTGAGTAGAATTCAGAATTTTTAGAATTGATAAAGTCAATAAATGCATTTTCCAGTTCCGTTTGATTTTTGAATATTATGTGTTGTAAGTAGTGGTCCAGGTGTCTAAAAAAATGGTAGTCAGTAGGCGAGAGGTCCAGAGAGTAGGGTGGGTGAGGCAAAGTTTCATAGCCAAGCTCCAATAATTTTTGTGACGTTACACGTGACACATGTGGTCGAGCGTTGTCATGCAACAAAATGGGCCCTTTCCGATTGACCAAAGAGGGCTTCATTACTGCCAATTTCTGATGCATGGTATTAATTTGGTTACAGTATGATTCAGCATTGATGGTTTCGCCAGGATTTAAGAAGCTGTAGTGTATTAAACCAAATGAAGCCCACCATACCGTAACCATTACCTTTTTTTGATGAGTTGGGGGCTTTGGAAAATGTATTGGAGCTTCTCCTTTGTCGAGCCACTGTCCAGAACGTCTAGTGTTATCGTAGAGAATCCACTTTTCGTCACATGTAACAATTCTGGCCAGAAATGGGTCATTTTTGTTTCGACAAAGAAGTGATGCACAAACATCAAAGCGCTGATTTTTTTGGCGATCGTTTAATGAGTGTGGAACCCAATTTTCGAGTTTTTTCACTTTTCCAATCGCCTTGAGGTGGTCAGCGACGGTCGTTTTACTGACTTTGAGTTGCTCTGCAAGTTCTCGAACAGTTGTTTTGGGGTTTTCTTCCACCACTGATCGCAGAACATCATCATTAAGAGAGGAAGGCCTTCCACGACCTTCTTCATCTTCAAGGCTGAAATCTCCCTCCCGAAATTTTTTAAACCACCTTTGCACAGTGCACTCATTAACACAACCCTCGCCCCAGACTTGGTTAATGTTTCTAGCCGTTTGGGCTCCGCTTCGGCCGAGTTTAAACTCGTAAAAGAAAATCGTACGAAATTCTCGCTTTGACATTATAAGGATGACTGAATTATTTCCAAGTAGCGGAATGCTACAGAGGTAAACAAACAATATCATTTGGAAGAGGATTAATAAGTGTTGACATTCATACAAATGAGTAATCCTGTAAACGTAAACAGAATATTTTATATAGATTTTTTTTAATGAAAACTTAAAATCCTGCATTATTTTCCGGACAACCCGATAGTTCACGTCTCCGGTCAACCGCAGCGGACCTTACGTCTGAAGCCGGCCTGCTGGAAACCGCAGCAAATGTTGCTATTGAAATGTGATTAACGACTGATGTCTTTACGGTGCCAGTTTAACAAACAAAAATTGCCACAATCAGATCAAATAAACTAACAATAATCGATTGATTTTGGAGCAACCGAAACCGTATTTCATCATACAATAACGGTTAAGAATTCAACATAGTTTGCGTAGAAAAATTATTTCTGAGAAAGTGTTGATGTTGATACAATTCATATTTGCAATAGCAAATTTCTTAAGTCCAAGACCGAGGATGAATTGGTAACAACCGCCAAATTGGGTTACTTCACCTTCGGCATGCTTTTTGTAGTTCCATTATATATCACAATAAATGGTTATTTTATAAATCATATAAAAGAAAAAATACATTTTTTCTTTCCAAATGTAGATTGGGGATGAGGCCAGGAAGGCAGAAACAACATTTATTTTCTTGTCGAGCTTTCGGTAGCCTTATAAGTATATTTAAACTGAGAAGGCTGATCAATCACCAAATAAAATATTAAAAAATACATTGATAGACAAATGTTACGCACCTCTCCATTTATTTCGATTAAAATTAAATCCACTTTCTCTCTATATTGTTCAATTCATTTAGGAGTTATCGTAATCAAAATAAACAGTAAATAATATTTTGTTTATTTTCTTTGTTTAATGTTGTGTTCTATAATCCTATTTTATGTTGATCCCCTTCAAAACCACGTTAAATTTTCAATAAGATGTGATCAATTCTAAACTTGTAAACGTTCATGAAATAAGCGTTTCAATTGCGAAAATTTTTTTTTTCAAAGTTGAAAAATTTTCTATGGTGATTCTCAACGACTATTTCGTAACCAAGGACCAGCAAATATCACAAAACGTACTCCATTTAATATCCTTTTTAGTGGTATAATTGCTTTTTAATGACTATTTTCAAAGACGAAGAATTTGATAGGGGAAAGAAAAAAACCGTGGCTGACGGATTAGTGGAAAAAAAAGTACTTTATTTTTTTATTATTATCAATCTTTCCACCTTGCCAATCCTTCAACCAAGGTTTTTTCCTATCCTCCATCAATTAATTCATCTTTGAAAAATGTAATTAAAAAACAATTGCACCACTAAAACGGATATTAAATGGAGTACGATTTATGAAATTTCCTGGTCTCTAGGTTTGGAAATAGTAGTTTAAATCACCATAGTAAATTCTTCAACTTTGAAAAAATAAATTATTTTTCAAAGTTCTGGCTGCTAAAACGCTTATTTCAAGAATATTTAATGGTATCAACAAATTTGTCTAAATCCTTTTACTTTTGGAGTAATCTTAAAAATCTAAAAAGTGGGATAACTCCGAAACTGTTGAGATAAGGACCAAAGTTAATTAGTTAAAATAGGCTAAGTTTGTAACACGAGTAGCGTAACACCCTGTAATCTGTACTATAAGAATAATATTAATGATTATTCAGAAATCGTGAGATGCGGTCTAGTGTGACGTAGGTTTGAGAAAAACATTTTCTTTATCGTGCCAACGTTTCGATTTTTATTGAGATCATCTTCAGGGCTCAAAGTGTTTGTTTTCTGCGTAAGTGTGCCATTCTTTCGTGCCGCGTTGAGAGTGGGACTTTGAGCCCTGAAGATGATCTCAAAAAAGATCGAAACGTTGGCACGATCAAGAAAATGTTTTTCTAAAACCTACATCACACCAGACCGCATCTCACGATTTCTGAATAATCATTAATATTATTATCATCGAATAACGGTCAGTAATCACCACAGAATAATATTAATAATGCATACATGTATTTAGTTGTTACAATTGACCTATTAATTATTATAATTAATTAATCATTTTATCTAAGGACATGGTAGAGAAAAAAAAATGTGTAACTATCGACTAACCGAAGGTCGGGTTGGACTCGTGACACTTGCGTTTTGATTTGAACTAGGACCTTAGATAAAAAGTATAATTAATTAAAATAATAATCTGGGAAGTCTACGGGCCGACAAAAAGCTAAGTTCATCGTTGGCCCTCTTCATGTTATTGCTTCTTTTTTCTGACTCTCTGCTTTCATATGAAAACTAAGTGAATATCTTAAAACGCCAGCTTCTCATTTGTACCTCCGGTTGTCAACTACAGAATAGATATAAACATACAAAATATATACATGTATACATCACAAAAAAAAACATAAAAGTCTGGTCATATTCACTCCCCCAGAGTACTAGATATTCCTCAGGGCGGGGGACTCCAGAAAGTTTGTAGTTCCGCGACATTCTCCAGGTCCAATCAGGTTTGTCAGAGAAGCTGTCTGATATCTCAGTTATAGCAAAGTCTTGATTTGAATTTTTATTTTTCAGTCCCGATATTTGCCATATTTTAAGAAATTTTATTCTGCTGTTGGTTTTTTATGTCTTCATGGAGGTTTCAGCGGAGAAAGAGTCGTGCCTGGGGTCACACAACGCTTTCCTTAGCGCGTTAGCCCCAGATCGCTGAAGAATTCGAACTTTTCCTTCTAATCTCTAGCTAATAGATTTTGTATAGGGTAAAAAAATCTTAACTTTTCTATCATTGATTTTTCATTGAATTTAAATTTCTTTGATTATTGTTATGCACATCGTATGTTATATTACAAGTTAAAGGAACATTTTTTTCATAGAAAAAAAGTAGCAAGACGACTGGAATTTAATACTACAACTTTACAATAATTTCCAGTGCATAATAATACTGATCAATGGTTTTATTAGTTTTAAGTGCTTTAGGTTTTAATTATCAGAGCATAAGAAAAAATAAATCATGTGTTTAAAATTACGACTCGTGTTAGCATACACCATGGCTGTTAGCATAAAATAATCATATTGCATTATACAGAGTTTACTATTAAAGTTCTTGAGGTTTGATGAATTTATTTGAATTTTTAGTAACTTTGAATCATCCAGCCAAGCATTTTCTGACAGTTATTCCTGAATGTTTAGAAAGACAGTTTTTGTCGGTAAATTATTCGAGGGCGAAAATATCTTAAATCTGCGAAAATAATTCATTTTACCGACTTGATGAAGTACTCGGTGATGCGAACTTTTTTCCATAAGAGATCGCGCAACAGAGGTGAGAAATTATTTAAATGTGTGGAGGGGATCCCAAGAGACCTAGGCACTTGTGTTATTCTTATCGGGCCACTTTTAACAAAGTAACAACACAGAAAGGGAAAACTATGCTTAAATATATTTTTAATACGATTTTTAGAAGTTCCTTTCGACTGGGATTATAATGCTGAATGATCATGTTGTAATATATAGAATCTGGAACCTGCCATTGATCTAATTTTTGTTTCTACTCTAAAGCTTAAGCAGTCAAAACTTTAATATTCATTCCATGATTCTAGGTTCGCCAATATTACGGCTAATCTCTACCTGTCTTGATTCGCACATTGGAAGTCCTTATTCAAACAATAGGGGATTAATTGATTTTTTCTTAACCAGGTGAGCAATTACAATTTATTATACGTCTTCGTTGTAGAGCACTGAGGAAGGTGAAATAAAACACCGTAACCTTGGCGTAATTTCAACACCGGAACATTCATTGGACCCCATCCCCGATCATACCAAATATATTGTACAATGGGGGGGGTTGAGGTAGGAAGTTGACGTCCGAGTGGATCGAGGTCACGATAGCTCAAGTGGTAGAGCAGCGGCGTATTTAGCCGAAGGTCGTGGGTTCGAATCCCGCTCGTGCCATTGACTTTTTTTATCTCAACTAAAAACCTTAATTAATTGTAATGTATTAATTGGTCAAGCGGACCACGAAATTAGTGAATTTAAAGAATTAAAAAATGAAGTATACTTCACTAAAGCTCTCCGTGGCAGTTTCATTTGTCGGCGAGAATCCAATCCAATTACACGACATTTGAAAAATGGCAAAAAGGAGGGAAAACTCAAAAGGTGGGGTTGAGATAGGAAGTTGATGTCCGAGTGGATCGAGGTCATGATAGCTCAAGTGGTAGAGCAGTGGCGTATTAAGCCGAAGGTCGTGGGTTCGAATCCCGCTCGTGCCATTGACTTTTTTTATCTCAACTGAAAACCTTAATTAATTGTAATATATTAATTGATCATACGGACCACGAAATTTATGGTAAAATTGACAACCTAAGCTATCAATTTCATATTAAGTTATTTCCTTTTTTTTTTTTTTTTTTTTAAATACCTCCGTCAGAAAGAATAAAATCTATGCTGTCGAGCACTTATTTATTTTTTTATCCTGTCATGTTTTAACTTACTTGAAAACATACACGGTACTATGTGTGGTGTTTAGTGACCGTTGGTTAATGATTAATTATTTAGAGATCATGAGATGCGGTCCGGTGTGACGTAGGTTTTAGAAAAAACATTTTCTTTATCGTGCCAACGTTTCGACTTTCATTGAGACCATCTTCCGGGCTTAGGTTTTATAAACATTGCTCAAATTATACAAATACATGTTGGATGTGAAAAAAGTGAATTTATACAGTGCTAGAAATTTGAGATTCAATCAAAGTATTTGTATTCACTCAAAATATTTGTTTTCTGTGTATCTGTGTCATTATTGGCTGTTGAGAGTGCCAGTGAAATAGTGATGTTTTATGTTTATATATGTTGGATTTTTGGGGGGGTTTAAATACGTTGGTGGGGAAGGATGTCGGGATAGAAAGACATTTTTATATGAGGAGTCGGCTTTGTTGAGGTGGAAGGAACCAGTACCAATTTTTTCCCATTGTCAATTCCTTTCATCTCAAAAAAATTACACCTCTACACAGAAAACAAACATTTTGCGTGAGTACAAATACTTGGATTGAATCTAAAATTTCTATCATATTATAAATTCTTTTTTGTTTTTCCAGATCCTACATGTATTTGTAAAATTTAAACATTGTTTATAAATCCTAAGCCCTGAAGATGATCGCAATGAAGGTCGAAACGTGGCACGACAAAAAATGTTTTTCTAAAATCTACGACGCATCTGAAGATCTCCAAATAATCAAAGTGTATCATATTCTTTTCTACATAAAAAATCTATATATAATTTAATTGTTAAACTCGCCCCATTTTAAAGAAAATACTTATTTTATTGACTATTTCTGATAGAATAGATTCTTCGTGTAAAAAACCATAGAAAGGTGAGTTTTCTAGGTGTAAATTTTTGGGGGGAAAAAGATTAACCCTTTGCATGATGTCAGCTTTCCAATTACGAACACTCCATATGATGTTCCGTCGATTTTAAGACGGAGGGCGATGTCTATAAAAGGCCTGATGTGCTTGCGGATAGTATTGGCCGAGAGTGGGAGATTGTTGGCCGGTCCCAGGAGAAATCACAGAAATATAGAAGAATAGGACTTCTCGAAGGATACAATGTATAAACCTAGAAATGTTCTTTTTAACCCTGGTGGGAGTTGTATGATCCAATACCGCCCGTGAGAATCGAAAATTTTTTTCAAAAAAACGAATTTACGTTAAAAAAAGACTCCTTACAGTATAAAAAGTTTAAATACCAATTTCACTTTTGTCAAAAGTGATGTGTAAATCTGCGAGTTCATTTGTTTATATTTTTTTGAATTAAGTAATCTTTATGTAAGGTACCTGTAGAAAAGAAAAAGTGATACGAGCGGGATTCGAACCCACGACCTTCTGCTTAATACCCCTTGTCCTAGCTAGCGAACTTCCCATCTCAACCTCCAATCGTTCGCGTTTTCTCCCTTTTTGCCATTGACGGGAAGTTGATGTCCGGGTGGATCGAAGTCACGATAGCTCAAGTGGTAGAGCAGCGGCGTATTTAGCCGAAGGTCGTGGGTTCGAAGCCCGCTCGTGACATTGACTTTTAAATCTCAACCAATATCTTACTTAAAGATTAATATTCAAAATCTTAAGTATCAAAGATGGGCTGTAGAGAAAGAAAGGTAAATAGTGATGCTTTTCCAAATTCGACAAGTTTTTATTCTCATGGATCAGAGAAGAAAACAATGAAAAAAAAACATGGAAATGCCCAGAAAATGTATTTATATTAAGTTAAGGAAGTTTCGGTTTATTTAACATGGAAGAGGCTTGAACTTCTGGTTCGAGCTTCGCCTTCGGAGAATGTTGAGCTGAGATAGCTTTGACCAAGAAAAACATTTCATCAAACGAAGTGGTGCTTGCAGTCGTGTCAGTTCTTTTTTAATCATCGAAATCCTCATTAAAAGTCAGAATTTCATCGTGGATTCGATCGAAAGATTTGTTATCTCCTTCAATATTGTACCACTGAGCCTGAATTAATTAATCTTTATGTAAGGTACCTGTAGAAAAGAAAAAGTGTTACGAGCGGGATTCGAACCCACGACCTTCGGCTTAATACGCCTTGTGCTAGCTAGCGAACTTCCCATCTCAACCTCCAATCGTTCGCGTTTTCTCTCTTTTTGCCATTGATGGGAAGTTGATGTCCGAGAGGATCGAAGTCACGATAGCTCAAGTGGTAGAGCAGCGGCGTATTTAGCCGAAGGTCGTGGGTTCGAATCCCGCTCGTGAACTTAACTTTTTCATTTCAGCCAATACCTTACATAAATAATTAAAAGAAGTTATTTGCTCAATCTGACCACGATATATAATGGATTTGTTTATATTATTTAAATTATGCGCTTCAATAGTCTCAATAATGTATTATGAATTTTTCGATTATATGATACCAATATGCTTGGCAAGTTTGCATTGTTTACAATATAGATCCACAAAATTTCATATTCTTGAATGTAGATGTAAATTTTGATGATGAGGGGTAAATCGGAAGAGGAGATGGGTATGTCAACCCTCGTCAGATAAGAGATCAAGTCCAACCCCTTCTAAATCGCGTTTAAGTCGCTTGAAAACCATCAGCAAAAATTCATTTTTCAATTGAAAAGAAACGTAAAACTTCACAACCGACTTCATCATTACCGTTGCTTTAATTAATAAATCCGAAGGCCAATTTGCCGTCTCTTTCTTCAATCTACTGCCGCGCAATTCGTTTTTATTGTCCTCGTAAATTCTTCAATGCTGGCTACAAAAAGACGTTAAATAGGGATGTTGTAATTAGAAAAGGGGACTTTATTTAATGTTCTGTTCACGTTTTCACAGTCTGGTGGGATTAATTTTCAACTTATCAAAAAAAATTATTAACCAATTTTTCTAAAATAAAATCATAAATAGAACAGACAATTTAAACAAAATGAGAATATGGCGTTTTGAAATTTTCTTTTAGAAAATAAGACGAATGTATGATCGCCATAAAGAAACTAAAACATTAATTCAGTGAAATATGAGATCAAAGTTCCAAAAACTATGAAAGAAGCTACATTAAGAAGATATACGTTGGATGTTTAAAAAAATTGGATTCACAAAGTTGACTTTCTTACATCAAAAATTTCCCAAACTTAATGTGGTTAGACGCACAACATAGGCATGCATAAACTTTACGTTAATCCGAGTCCTCATACATTATTCCGACGATAATACGACGGCAATGGCCGTTTTCTCAGAAAATAGAGATAACCGGTGAAGGTTGGCTTTTTAGAAAGTTTCATATTTTCAGCCGATGCAGTTTTGTCGGCTGATAATAACTTCATCCTAACAATTATTTTACGCTATGAAGGAAGATTTTTAAAATAACACAAAATTCCTTCAGTCATGAGTGAGAATTACTTATCAATTGGCCGAAGCATAACATAAATAATTTAAGTAGATTATTTGTAAAATATTGAAAATATAAAATTTTATATAAAACCGAAAAAGAAATCCGTATTCGAGGAATTTTAAAATTTAATATCAGAAGTATAATGAATAATTTATAATGAAAATGACTCATCGCGATTTTTAGCTACGAACAGCAGGAACTTAGAACTTATAGTTGCTAGTGTTTTAAAAAGGTTAAAAAAATTGGGGAAAAATGTATTTAGCATTTAACGTATCTGTACAAATATATTTCTCGATACTGTAGTTAAATAAAAGACGGCTATAGCGAGTGAGAGAATTTGTAATAATTTATAAAAGATTTTGTCAAGTGGTTTGAATCAAAACCTCCTGTATAACAGGCTAAGTTTAAAATAATAAAATTCACTAGGTTTAGTGGTCCGCTTAATATCTTTACATTAATTAAAGTTTTTAGTTGAGATAAAAAAAGTCAGTGTCACGAGCGGGATTCGAACCCGCGATCTTCGGCTAAATACGCCGCTACTCTACCACTTGAGCTATCGTGACGAAATGGCAAAAAGGAGGGAAAATTCAAAAGGTTGGGTTGAGATGGAAAGTTAGTGTCCGAGTGGATCGAAGTCACGATAGCGCAGGTAGAGTTGCGGCGTATCAAGCCGAAGGTCGTGGGTTCGATTCCCGCTCGTGACACTGACTTTTTTATCCCAACTAAAAACCTTAATTAGTTTAAAATAATCGTCATCATTATCTTGAGCTTTTTATTAAGCATTTTATCTGATCCAAATCTTTGTCAAGTTGTGCATGCTTCAGGCCTGGACTTCTCTCCCGACGCGTAGGAATCTGAGCCTGTATAAGTGTTCGCACAACGTAGGACATGTTACGCTGTCTTTTCAAATCAAAGAACAAATCAATTAAATCTGTTCATTTCTGGAAACGCTATGTAGACGATAATTTATGCATATGGTCGGGAACATTAGCGGCCCTCAAAGAATTCCTCCAACTAATTAATTCTCTACACCGTAATATAAATTTTACACTGGAAATTGGCAAAGATGGTTGTTTGAACTTTTTAGACCTAAAACTGTCCATAATAAACAGCCTAATAGACATAGACGTATATAGAAAACCCACAACTACAGATACTATGATACCAGCGGTACCCACCCATGGTGCCAAAAGGCTGCTGGTTTCATTGGGCTCATAGACCGGATGTTAAAACTTCCGCTAACACCTGATAACTATAAAAAAGAATTAAAAACCTTAGCAAAAAACAACGGGTATCAAGAAATATTTATTGATAGGTTGCTAGTTAAAAGAATAAAAAAATTTAATTTAAACGAATCAACAATAGGACTCAGCCACCCCACCACAAATGAATCATTAGGTTTCCGTTGTTTGCCATACATTGGAGAATTATCAGAAAAAGTTAGTAAAATTTTTAAACAAGAAGGTTTTAGAATAGCTTTTAGAAGTACGGGTTCACTTAAAAACATCCTCTCAAAATCTAAAGACAAAGTAGACCAATTGGCAAAAAGCGGGGTTTACCAACTCAATTGTAATGATTGTGATATTAAATATATAGGACAAAGCGGTAGAGAAATAAAAACAAGAGTAAAAGAACACTTGCCTAAATCGAGCAAATTTTCGGAATTTAAGGACCATCTAAAAGAAACAAAACATAATTTCAATTCAAATCTAAATACAAGAGTGTTACATAGTTTCAACAAAGGGAAAGAATTAGATTGGTTTGAGAAATTTGAAACTGAAAAATGTAAAATTGAACATGGTGACAGTCAAATGGAAAGCCACTTTAAATTTCATTTAAATCGAGTATCACGCTTTTGCTCTATCAAAAATAAGCTAATTAGATTTTAAGTAAGGAAAATTGTTTAATTATTGGCAAATACAACTTTGCGATTCGTAAATACACATTAAATAATTGACTGGTCGACGAAAGTCAAACAATTGACACCCTGTTTCTATGGAAGGCGGTTGTGCATCGTACTCGCTCAAGGCGAAAGGGTTAGTGGAGAATGTTTCTGTACCAACTTGGGGTCCCTCCAGGGAGTTAAGGGCTGCCTAAGGGTGATTCAGCTCGGGCCATTCTCGCCAACCCTCTTAGACCGAGTTCCTTTTCTAACGTTCATGATAAGCCAATAGAATTTCTCTGACAATTTAATTGACCAGATGGTCACTAGTTGTTATCGTTTGAATTGGAACCCTTCTCGAAATTTTGCTCAGGAGAAAGAGATTTGTTTTGAAACTATCCCTTAAAAACCAACATATCCCATATAGAACTTTGAACGAAAGTGCAGAAATTATTTCAATATTTTAAATTTACAATTGTACAATTTACAATTTTGTTATACAATGCTAGAAAATGTTAGATTAAAAAAAAAGAATTTATACAATTCTAGAAAATTTTAGATTTAAAAAAATAATGAATTTACACATTGCTAGAAAATTTTGGATTAATAAAATGTCTTTCTATCCCGTCTACCTACCCCACCTCTTCAAAATTCAACGTATATACAGGGTGAATTGCTACTCGTGCTACAAACTTCTCCAGTAGATTCTTCACCCTAAAATGAACAAAAAAGTTCATATTGTCCATGGTCCGATTNTATATATTGATATATTCTATAAACCGACATATAACCATTCATTTTTATTCCGAAAAGTTCGTTCGCCTTTTAAATTTAAGTTTATTTTTGAATGATGGAAAGTATTCGTGTTTAGCGGTAGCGTGCGCTTCTAGGGAGCAAGAAAGTCATAATTGTAAATCAGCCGGCACCACTGGAAGTCACGTTATTCCGTTATTCGTATTGCGGCCGTTTTCAACCGTGTCCGCTGCATGTGAACAGTGGAATTGTTGGCCTTAATCTGGACGTGCTGGTGTTTGGCTAACCCTTGCCTACTCTCAGCGTTTGGTTTGGTTCATAACCTGAACGGCAAATATTGTTCTTTCCTGTTTGCACGCATTTGCCGACGGAGCTCTCCAAAATCTCTTTTAATATTGTGGATTTGTGAGGTTTGTCGGTGTATAAAACTTTTACAACGTTCGTTCAATAGCCATTTTTGTAATTAATATGTAAATAATTAAATAAATATAATTTTTTCACATACGTAACATTAATTACATGAAGCACGTATCATCAGTGCTGCTGGTTTGTATCTGAACACTTTCTAATACACTGAAAAAGTGTAAGTAAAAAAATCTAGTATGAGGTTTTTCCGTGGTGTTTACGATTTAACGAACCTGAAATTTAGCGTTACCAATAATTTTGGACTGTCTAACCTCGCGGGCTGGTATGTCAGAAGCGTTTCGGTAATTCGCCATCTTCGATATCTGTGTGTACAGATCCACCCACTTTCAATTGCAGGCCCAAGCAAGGATAGGAAGACCAAAATGATCAACTAAGATCAAATTTCAAGAAAAAATATCTACATAAAAAATGAAAAATTTTATAAATAGGAAAATGCGATCTGGGGTGATGTAGGTTTAGAAAAACATTTTCTTTATCGTGCCAACATTTCGATCTTTATTGAGGCCATCTTCAGGGCCTGGGATTTATAAACATTGTTTGAATTTAGAAATACATGTAGGATGTGAAAAAAATGAATTTATACAATACTAGAAAATTTTAGATTTAAAAAAATGAATTGATAAAATTCTAGAAAATTTTAGATTTAAAAAAATAATGAATTTACACATTGTTAGAAAAATTTAGATTAAAAAAATGTCTATCTATCCTGACTACCTACCCCACCTCTTCAAAATTCAACGGATATTTACATAAAACAGCAATATCACGGCAAGAATGACACATCTACACAGAAAACACACACTTTGAGTGAGTACAAATAATTTGATTGAATCTAAAATTTTCTAGCGTTGTATAAATTCATTTTTTATCTAAAATTTTTTCTACCTTTGTATACATTGTATAAATTATCTCTTTTTTTTCCACATCCTACATGTATTTGTAAATTTAAACAATGTTTATAAATCCCAAACCCTGAAGATGATATTGGCACAAAGCGCAATCTGGACGTTCACTGGAAAACTGTTACAAATGTTGCTTTGGTGATGATGAGCTAGAAGCACTGGCCCGGCGAATCAACGTCCATATACGGACGCCGTGTTGCCTTGGACGCCGGTTTAAATGTAAAATTTCATTGGGGGGACGCCGAGTTGATAGGAAGATGTACATAATATATGTATATATACGTATATATATATATTTACATGTTTTTATGTGATAAACTGATGAATGTAATTACGAACAGTGAACAGCAATACGTAACAAACTTTGTCATGATTTGAAATATGTCAATGTTTTCTACTTATATGCTGCCTTTTCGAGGAAGGAGTTTGTGTCAAAGTTTATTTTGAATATGTAACTTTACCTTTTATGTATTAAATCTAAAATTTTCTAGCATTGTATAAATCCATTTTTTTCACATCCTACATGTATTTGTAAAATTTAAACAATATTTATAAATCCCAGGCCGTGAAGATGATCTCAATAAAGATCGAAACGTTGGTACGATAAAGAAAATGTTTTTCTAAAACCTACGTCACACCAGACCGCATCTCACGATCTTCGAATAATCATAAATAGTTAATGTTTAATGGAGGAACTTTTATTTGCATTGTTTATCTAACATACGCTTCAGGTTGTCCAAGGTAATAATTTGTTTTTATAAGATTATTCACATCGTGATGTAGGCAAGGTCGGCTCCCTCCGGTTTATCTATGTTTTCTTATGTTTTCCCAGCCCTTTTCCAAAGATAGTCCTTACATTATTCAGACCCATAGCTAAAGAAGGGAAATTTCATGGCTACATCGAAGGGCCGCAGTCAACCCCGACCTCCATTTACAAGAGAGAAAAGTCCTGAGCTATATTTCTTCAAAAGCTTCAACACCTTTCGTCCCTCTTGGAGACAACATTTATAAAGTATCTTATATTCATACGTAATATTTCAATATTGTGTAGTATGTGTGCCATATAATTACGGAAATAAGCAATTTTTATATTTATAGGGCTTATGTGGTTACAAGATTTTATACAAGAATTAAAGAGTTTGTGCATTTTTGCTCTATCATGTCATTTAGTCCATAAGACCTATGTTGCCAATGTCGATGGTGTGGTAGATTAAGCAGGCTATTAAGGCGTACTCAAAGAAAGCATGTTTGCTGTCAGTGGAACCATGAGTGCAACGCCAACTGCGACCTTGTAAATGTTTTTAATCCTTCCGTCGCTTTACATTCTAATCCGTCGAGAAGCCAGAGCAGCGGCTCACCGGCTCAAAAATGTTACTATCCAAAGTAAAACTTCATCAACAAGTACACAAGGTAACAAGGTACACATACCAGAAAGGAAAAGTGGGCTACAGGGATGTCTCTGAAAGTCAATTCCTGCTGATTGCCGGCTCAAAAAACGGGATTTTTTGTGATAAATTCAAAGACCAAACTGACTTAAGTAAATATGCTACATTTATCCAGCCTTAAATCATAACGTTCAACATTGCCCCTGAGAAATAAAAGGCTAAGAACACATTCCAGAAATTGCCATTTTTTCCGATAGTCAGCCGGCACTTACGGCAAGCCGGAAACACACCCGATGTTACCCGACGCAAATCCAAAGTCCAATTTTCCATAAGATTGTATGGGAGTAGCATCGAGTACAGTCGAAGACAAAAGAAGCGGACACTCATATTTTTATTCAAACTACATGTATTGTTGTCGTTATACTAATTACAACATACTTATTTTAATATAAACCAAATTAACCGAGATCAAAAATTCATTAGTTTTTTTAAATTAATTTTAATGGTTTGGTAGAAAATTGATCATCAAAACACCGGAATATCATTTTTAGATATAATGAATTTAACAATTTATTACACGGTTGTGATCATAAAACTTAAATAATAATTTATTTCATGGTTTTGCTACCAAAATTACACCATTTTCGTCGAGTAGCTTCAGAACAGCTCACTCATATTTTTTTGTAGTTTATTTCAAAATAAGTATATATAATTTTGTCGTTGTATTAATTACAACATTCCTATTTTAATGTAAACCAAATTAAACGAGATCAAAAATTCATATGTTTTTATAGAAATTATTTAATTATGACGGTCAGGAAGAAAATTTATCAAAACACCAGAATAACTTTATTTAAAACAATTAAGTTTAACTAACAATTTATTACAAGGTTGCGCTCATAAAATTGAACTAATAATTTATTACATGGTTTTGCTCAGAATAATGCATTAAGAACAAAAGAGCCGTTGCAATTCTGATTTGTGATACAGGCTGTGGGACTGTGCGTGGCGTACGCTCGATATCGCATAGATGTGCACACCCTACCAAAACGTGACAAGGCGTCGAGTAGCGTCGCATAGCGTTGCATCGGGTAAGTGTGTTCCCCGCTGTAGTATCAAGCGAGGTCTCAGCAAGAAATTAGTGACGCCAACGACCTGACCCTGACATGAATGCACAGAGGAAATGACAGGGCCGATAATTTGACAAAAAAGAAATCAATATGAATTCTCTAGTCCATGAATCCTGTGGCCTATCACCTTGCCACTGAAAACAGCGCATTCAGAAATGGATCCTCAATGAGTTCAAAACCTGTTGGAAAAATAACTCAGTCATGAGTCCCACCCTGGAGAGATGGCAGAACATTTTTTTTTCTTTTGTGAGGTTCTACGTATGTGTAGATCCTTGCAAATAGAAGAGAAAAAGATGCACGCAAGAACCTACACTAATGAGCCTCCGGCAAGGCTGGGCAGGTTGATTAACAGCCTGAAAATGACCAGATTTTAATTATAAAAATAGAGGAGCACAATAGATCAACTCAGATCGAGGAAGAAGGCCTTTTCCCACCTTTTTTTATCCCCATTCCTACGCTAGACCATAAGAACTTAATTGTAACATTCATAATTAATCTAACAATCTTTTATGAAGAGCAGAAAGAGAAGTAAGTTTTCTATGGGAGGACAATTTTAATTAATGGTTTAACTGTACGATTCTAAATTCCTATTTCGTTTAACAAATTACTACTGAAATTAAGGCAACTTTCAATTAAATAGGTCTGAATTAAATTATTAGGAACAATACCGCTCAAATTAGGGGAAATTGCCTAGCTAATGGATCGACTTTATATGGCTCCATTAATTCTTTAATTGAACATCTTAAGACTTTCTCTTTCTTACTCTTGGGCTTTCGATCGGGCAGAATTGTTTTTCAAGTGAAAGCTTGCCGTTGTTCTTGATCCGAGCAAGGATTAGTTTTCCGGTCCGGCTTTCCCGAAAATCCTTCCTCGGAAACACCGAGAAAATCCTTCATGACATTCCTTGGCACCCATTAATAACAATTTTACGAAGAAACACGCCTATATTTCCATAAATATGAAATTCAAAACGCCGAAAGGGTTGTCATCTACCCGAGGATTATGTGTTTTTTTTTAACTCAGAATATATTCTTTTTATTTCTTTGTATAGATATCTGCAATTAAAAAATAACTTTTCATTCTGTAAATAAATTATTGCGAAGTTGAAGGTAATCTGAAATCTAGAACTGTCAATATGGCTGCTGATATTACTCTGATTTCAATTAGATTTATTCCATTATTGGTGAAACCCATTGTTTTCATAGCCAGAATTGACTTCCGGAGGACGGCCACCACCTACGAATCAATCCTTTCGATACCTGTGATTACGTATTTTTTTGTATTTGTGTAACAGAAAATAAATATTGTTTATTCTGGGTATTAGGTTTCTGCCAGTAATTTTTTGATATACCAACTCCCACGTGTATGACATTGCAAACTTTCATCTTGAAAATAAATAAAGGAAACTTAAAGCTGATATAAAAAGGATCTTGGGAATTATTGGAAAATCTTGATTTCGAAATAATATAACTTTAACTCAATGCTAACCCTGTTTTGTTTTTAATATTAAATAGTCTAAGTACATTTTGGCCAATATGAAAGAATAACAGTAGTTTATAATTAATATTTATTAATTGTAGTTATTATTTTTGTGCAAAATCGTTTTCGACCTCATCGATCTACAAATCTCAAATTTACAAAAAAAATAGTAATAATTATTAAATCCAGTATACTTAGTGGTCTATTGACCAAATTACGTCTTTCAATTACTTAATCTTTTTATGTAAGGTTTTGGTTGAAATTAAAAAGTCAGTGTAACGAGAGGGATTCGAACCCACCACCTTCGGTTCAATACGCCGCAGCTCGACCACTTCAGCTATCGGGACATCAACCATTCGGACAATATCTCCCCATCTCAGCCTACAACCTTTCGAATTGTCCATCTTTTTGTCATTTTTCAAAGTAGGAAAACGAACGATAAGGAAAGCTTCATTATCAGTTCTCCGTGGCCACTTTATTTGTCGCCGAGAATCCTGATTACTCGACATTTGAAAAATGGATCGAAGTCACGATAGCTCAAGTGGTTTGAACAGCGGCGTATTGAACCGAAGGTCGTGGTTTCGAATCCCGCTCGTGTCAGTGACTTTATCATTTCAACGAAAACCTTACATAAAAAAATAATAATTATAAACCGAATTGGTAACACTTTAACTTTATTACATCTCACATTAATTATACGTTAGTTGGTTTTGGTTTTGGTTGGCCTTGTTTTGGTCGCATGTAAAGATGGTTGTTTGCATTGAGATGTCGAAATTGGTTAGCTGCAAGTGGAGTAGACAGCTCCAAAATGAATTTCTATCTTACTCATCCGAGAAGTTACTTTCTGCGGAAAATTAACGGACTTGTGACAAATTTTCTTTTTCAATTGTCTAAGTAGAAAAGTAAAGTTGAAAATAACCATAAAGCAGATAGATTCGTTCATTAAGAATCTGGTCACTATAGCTTTTTTCAGTCAAATTGGTACTTTTTTCTACCAATTTAATACTTTTTCCAACCAAATTAGTACTTTTCCCAAGCGATTTAATACTTTTCTCAAGCGAATTAATATTTTTCCCAACCAAATTAGTACCTTTCTCAAGCTAGTTAATACTTTTCCCAAGCAAATTAATACTTTTCCCAAGTTAATTAATACATTTATTTAAAAGGTATTCGAAAAATGTGGAGCAAAGCGTGTTGCCGTATGGAACACTTTATTACCTGGTTCGTTTGAATTTGTCTCACTTATTTCATTGAGTTCGCCAGCCTACCTTATCGTTCCCAGACGGCTTTCTAGGAAATTCTCCTTCCCCTGTTCTTGGTTTCTTTACCCCTAAAATATTCAGTTGTTTGTCTGTCTTATTGTATGCATTGCGTGAGTTTTATCTATAGAATGAGTGACGGAAGTGACTGGAGTGACATAAGTGGTCATAATGATGAAACCTCACCTAGTACTGCAGGCGGTTCATCTTCGTCCGGTGTTCAAGACCGAGCAGGGGTACGTACGCAGTTACATCAAGGCATCAAAAAGAACTTTTTATAAAATTAGTTGAAGAGGGCCATTCAGTCAAAGATGCAGCTCAAAAATCAAATTTAAAAACTCGAACTGGCTACAGTATATACAGAAATTATACGTCTCAAAACTGTACGTTAGTAATTAAAAAAAGAGGTGGACCCGGCTGCACAAGTTGACCCCTGACGTTCTAGCCGCTATTGAAGGAAACGAGGGCCTATCATTACAAGATATTAAAGAACGGCTTGCATTACGCAACATAAATTTGTCTATTTCTTCAATACACGGAGGACTAACGTCATTAAAAAAGACTTTGAAGTGTGCGCCCATTGAAATAGATCGCATGAATTCTGAGTCAACGGTACAACAACGAAGGCAGTTTGCAATGGATTTTGAAATATGAGTCTCCTAATATCGCGCAAAATTAATTTTTATAGATGAATCAGGATTTAATCTACATTTGCGGCGAGCACGTGCACGTTCAAGGGTTAACAGAGAGTTGTTGTCACCGTATCAACAATTCGAAGTCGCAACGCGACTCTCGTTCTTGCTATAAATAATCAGCAAGTAGTACATTATTCTCTAATTAGTAGTGCGAACTGTAACAGTAATTTATTTTGCGATTTCCTACAGGATCTTTGCGAGAAACTTAATGCAATGGAACTGGACAACTCTATTCTGATAATGGATAATGCAGCCATTCACAGAACGCAAGATGTACGCAATGTTGTACAATCGTTTTCTCACACCATCAAGTACTTGCCTCCATATTCCCCAATGTTAAACCCAGCTGAATATGCTTTTTCTAAAATAAAGGCATCAGCCAGGAGGGTTTTAGGTGGGACAGCTGCAGAACTCGACATTGCAGAATTGATTAGTTGCAGTGTCAACACCATCATTTCTACAGATTTCTCCAATTTTGTCATCGATGTGATACTGAAATTACCATCAGCGGTTGCTGGATGTCCCCTGCATTGACTTTGAAATAAAATGTTCATTTTGTTAATTTTCTTATTGAAAAGTATTAATTTGCTTGGGAAAAGTATTAATTTGCCTGGGAAAAGTATTAATTTGCTTGGGAAGGGTACTAATTTAGTTGGAAAAAGTATTAAATTGGTAGAAAAAAGTACCTATTTAACTGAAAAAAGCTATCTGTTTTTAAACATTTAAGTAAATCTTTATTTTATTTTTACTAGATTTTCCTTTTTTCCTTTTACTGTTTTGTACTAGAAAAAGTACAAAATTTTAAATACTTTCATTTAATTAAGGTTCAATACGCCGCTGTTCCAACCACACTATAGTTATAGTCACGATACCTCAAATGGTTAGAACAGCGGCGTATTGAACCGAAGGTCGTGAGTTCGAACCCCGCTAGTGACACTGACTTTTTTATCTCAATTAAAAATCTTAATTAATTGAATGATATTAATTGATCAAGCGGACCACGAAAAATACTGAATTTTAAATACTACTAAAATTTTTTTTTTAAACCTTATATTTTACGTAAAAACCATATCTTCTTGTCGCAAATATTAAAATCTCCATTTTTACAATTCGATTCCGTCCATTTCACTCCACATAATCTAATTAGTTTTGTAAATTGACATTTTATTAAATTTTTGTTATATAACTTATGCGATTTCTTGCAACTGGTTTTAATTTATTTCAAGATTGACAATGAATATTAGTTCAAATTAATTCCATCATAAATTGAGATTGTATTTTTCATTAATAACACTAATTAATGTAGTTTGTTTTGAATCCAATTTTTTCTCAAAACTGTGATGTACATTTTGAAAATAGGCTAGAACGAAACTCGACAATATAAATATCTTTTAAATACGTTATGCCCTAGTAAATTTAATTAGTAAAAACCTACTTACTCCTTCGTACATATTTGACGAATTTTTCAACAAATCAGATTTTAAAAAATTCAATAATCTTTGGCTGTGAGTACTAAACATATCAACCGTATGTACATAGAGATTGCCAAACTTTTATCAATATTTTGGAAACATTTTTAAATTAAACACAAACCATTGTTTACTAAGTTATTTTGTAATAATATTTACTGTCAAGCTAGAGTGAAGTAAATTAAATCCAGCTGAAGTAATGACAAATTACACTAGTCTGGTAATAAATGTTCAATAAAATTTGTGTTTAGTGACCATTAGTTAATGATAATTTGAAGATCGTGAGATGCGGTCTGGTGTGACGTAGGTTTTAGAAAAACACTTTTTTTCGTACCAACGTTTCGATCTTTATTGAGATCATCTTCAGGACTCAAAGTGTTTGTTTTCTGAGTAATTGTCTTATTCTTATGTGTCGTGTGGCACTCTCAACACGACACTCAAGAATAACACAATTAGAAAAAAAACACTTTGAGCCCAGCAATTCCAATATGAAGGGTTCAGTGGGAAAATGATAAGGTTCCATTTTTTTAACAGTTGAGAAACACTAAATTGAAATGTGTAGTGATTAGTGACCGTTAGTCGATGATTATTTAGAGATCGTCAGATGCGATCTGGTGTTACGTAGGTGTGACGTTTAGAAAAACATTTTCTTTATCGTGATAACGTTTCGATCTTTATTGAGATCATCTTCAGGGCCCAAGGTGTTTGTTTTCCGTGTACATGAGTCATTTTTGTCTAACGTGTTGAGAGTGCCACGACACGCAAGTATGGCACAATTACGAAGAAAACAAACACTTCGAGCCCTGAAGATGATCTCAATAAAGATCGAAACGTGAGCACGATAAAGAAAATTTTTTCTAAAACCTACGTCACACCAGACCGCATCTCACGATCTTCAAATAATTCAACAAAATGTTATGTAAATTTTAAGGATAATTTTCTAATTGTACACTACGTATATCTTCATTAATATATCTTTAGAAATAGTTAAAATAGTGACAATCGATTATTTATGATGTTAGTTATTTTTCACTCTTCCAGGAGAAACGTAACGCATCTAAGCTTATTCTTCTTTGTTTAATTTTTTATTGTTTTCCTTTTTGTCAGGTTCTTCACATTGGGTATTCACTATCGGGGACGGGTCAGAAAGGGCCGACGAATTCCCACGAGTGTTCAAAGCGGGATCGGGTTTCGTGTCTGACATTCGGAAGGGATCGTCGGAGTGCATCCGGCTCGGCTCGTATTTGATTCCGATTTGCTTCCTCAAACGACCTCCCGGTCTCCTCGCACGTTCGAACCACGGGTCGGGGGACAAGACAAAAAAGAAATCCAAGAGCGAGTAATGGGAAATCGATTCCCGGCGTGTTTGGGGCGGTGGGCTACGACATTACAACCACCTTCGACTACCTGCCTTGTCTTTTCCCAAAGGAACTCGATTTGTAATCTCCTGTGCTTCGACCGCCGCCCACTCAGCTAATGCTGCACTCGGCCTTTTTCCTATTTGACACGCACAACCCGCAAACCCAATTTCTATACGAGTCCAACAATGCTTGCGACGACTTTTTCATGATGCGATTAAGTAAAAAAGAATCGCTTTAATTCCAACAGCAGAGAGATTATCAACCCCCCCCCCAAATCAAGGTATCATCTTATCAATTTTGGTATAACCAAACCGATAGAAGAATTAATTATATTCTCAATTTTAATTAACTATACTTTTTATCTAAAGTCTTGGTTATTCTCAAATATCGTTTAATTCGGATTCGACCGAATTAATTATTTTAATTATTGGGTTGTCCGGAAAATAATGCAGGATTTTGGNCACGCGATTAATAAGTTACCAACACGTTGGGAGAAATGTATTGAGAGTATGGGAAATTATTTTGATTAAAGAACATTGCTTTAAAGTAACTAGTTTCTTTTTTTTTTTGTTTAATACCAAAATCCTGCATTATTTTCCGGACAACCCAATAATTATACTTTCTATCTGAAGTCTTGGGATTAGAATGCTAGTGTCACTAGTGGGATTCGAATTTCATTTCAACCAAGACTTTAGATAAAAATTATAATTAATTAAAATAATTAATACTCTCAATTATGACTACTAAATCTTCTAATTTTTTATGAATTAATAGAATAATTACAGAAGTACTTAATTCGCTAAGAGTTCCCTGTGACCACTTCATAAGTCGCCGTTCATAGGCATGCTATATTACAAATCGTCCATCAGATCAGTGATCGATTTTGGATCAATTATTTATAGACATGACTCCCACTCATTTTTGAAAAAATTGATATTTTTTGTAATGCTTGCTTAAGGCGCAACTTGGTGGAAGTACTCCGATCGTGGTTTTGTCGGCAGAATCTTGTGAACCTCCCCTAAAAATAATACGATTAAAATTAGCACTGAATTTCGTCATTAAACTAGTCAGCCAGGAGAGCCCTTTTAACAGTATAGCTACTCTCACAGAAAAAGTTCAAAACTGCAAGTACTGGTATAAAAAAAATATCCCCATATTATTTTCGGCCCTTCTACACTCAATGCTGTATATATACTCACTATAGAAAAGCTCTGTTGACCCTTTATACAAGCAAGATTATCGAGCATTGACAAATAACATTGACATAGTGTATTTAAGACTACTCGAAGTCCGCTCAAGTCTTAAGCCGGGATCACACTTACCCGATGCAACGCTATGCGACGCTACCCGACGCAAATCCGAAGTCCATTTTTCCATAAGATTGCATTACCCCCGTGCACATCTGCCCCATCTGCAACGCTAACCTACTCGACGTTCTGCGATCCCCACTGTCCAGATATTCGTCGGGTAGTATCGAGTACAGTCGAAGACAAAAAAACCGGACGCTCATATTTTTATTCAAACTACATGTATTATTGTAGTTATATTAATTACAACATACTTATTTTAATATAACCCAAATTAACTGAGATCAAAAATTCATTAGTTTTTATTTTTTAAAAAATTAATTTTAATGGTTTCTTATAACTTGCTCAAAACACCGGAATACCATTGTTTGATATAATGAATTTAACTAGCAATTTATTTCATGGTTTTGCTCATAAAATTACACCATTTTAGTCGAGTAGCTTCAGAACTGGACAGTCATATTTTTTGTACTTTATTTCAAACTATGTATATGTAATTTTGTCGTTACATTAATTACAACATTCTTATTTTAATATAAACCCAATTAAACGAGATCAAAAATTCATGAGTTTTTTAAAAATTACTTAATTATGGTGGTTAGGCAGAAAATTTATCGAAACTCCGGAATAACAATATCCAAAACAATTAAATTTAACTAACAATTTATTACATGGTCTTGCTCAAAATGATGCATTAAGAACATTTCTTTTTCTTTTTTTTAAGGGAGCTATCATTCTGTTTTAAATTGCGATTTTAGGCATTTCAGTTTATTACCCCACGATTTCTATTTTATTCTACTGTCTAGATGTTGGTGAGGTAGCATCGAGTACAGTCGAAGACAAAAGAACCGGACACTCATATTTTTATTCAAACTACATGTATTATTGTGATTATATTAATTACAACATACTTATCTTAATATAAACCAAATTAACCGAGATCAAAAATTCAATAGTTCTTTTTTTTAAATTAATTGTAACGGTTTGGTAGAAAATTGATCAAAACACCGGAATACCATTTTTTGATATAATGAATTTAACTAACAATTTATTACTCGCTTTTTCTCATAAAATTTAACAAACAATTTATAACTCGCTTTTTCTCATAAAATTTAACTAACAATTTGTTTCATGGTTTTGCTCATAAAATTACACCATTTTTGTCGAGTAGCATCGGAACAAGACACTCAGATTTATTGTAGTATATTTCGAACTAAGTATATGTAATTTCGTCTTTACATTAATTACAAAATGCTTATTTTAATGTAAACAAAATTAAACGAGATCAAAATTTCATGAGTTTTTATAAAAATTAGTTAGTTATGATGGTTAGGCAGAAAATATTTCAAAACACCGGAATAACTTTATTTAAAACAATTAAGTATAAAATAATGCATTAACAACATTAAATTCACTAATTTCGTGGTCCGCTTGACCAATTAGTATATTACAATTAATTAAGGTTTTTAGTTGAGATAAAAAAGTCAATGGCACGAGCGGGATTCGAACCCACGATCGAGATGGGAAGTTAGTGTCCGAGTGGATCAAGGTCAAGTGATAGAGCAGCGGCGTATCAAGCCGAAGATTGTGGGTTCGAATCCCGCTCGTGCCATTGACTTTTTTATCTCAACTAAAAACCGTAATTAATTGTAATTAAGAACATTTTTTTAGGGAGCTTTCATTTTTATTTAAATTGCGATTTTGTGCATTGCTGTTTATTACCGCACAATTTCTATTTTATTCTATTTCATTTCTCCGCTACGGCAGCCTCAAAAATTCTTGAAAGATATAGTTAACCTAAGATAGAATGTTTGGATGTTAGAGCAAGAAATGACCTCACCCGTTAAAACGCCCTTAAAAATTAATAATACTAGTAACAAATATTATGAAGGTTCATCTTGAAAAAATTTCGGAAGAAATTGTACGTTCCCGACCTTATCTTTTAAACCCTCCACAAACTAGGGAAATGAAAAAATGATTGATCAGTTGCTAAACGAAGGTTCTATAGTTCCATCATATTCAGCTTATTCTAGTCCTGCCTTTTTAGTACCTAAACCGGGCAAAAAGAGAATTTCGTTTGGCATGTGATTATAGGAAAATCAATAAAATCATAAAATTCGTCGGATATGCCTTCCCCACTTTGTACACTGTTGTTGATCATTTAAAAGGTGTAAAATATTTCACTGTAGTTGACTTGAATCAATTTTTTTACCAAATTGAGCTCAGAGATAACTTCTTTCATTGTACCGTTCGGGAAATATAAATAAAAAATGTCATTTTAGGTGAAAGTCGTTTTAAACATCCCGATTCCAAAAAAATCTAAAAGATATTTCAGGGTTTTTGGGATCTATTACCTACTATGCCAAATTGTTACCCGAATTGTCTCAAGTCCTAGTTCCATTTTCTTTTCCATTTCTCCGTATCTAAAATATGCAAAATTTATTTTACTCTCAGATTGTTCAGCTCTTATGTGGCTTATAAACAATCCTAAAGTATTACCGGATAAACTAGCTCGATGGTTATCTCTTCTCCAGGCCTACGAATTTGCAGTAGAGCACAAAACCAACTAAACAGCCGATTCAGAACAGTTTCTTACTTTTTTTATGTTTCGAATGTTTATGTTATTTTTTCTTCATTAAATTGTAATTTGTGGTCGGACTTGAAACACGAGCTATTTCGGAACTCACAAAATACTTTATAAACGTAGTAAGTGATTATGTTAAACCCGCTTAACTTTGCGGCCTAGCAGTAAGGTTGATCTTTGGAGCCGTGATTTTTTGTATTGGTATGAAACAATGAGTGAATGAGTGAGTGAAAAAGTGAGTGAGAGAGAGAGAGAGAGAGAGAGAGAGAGAGAGAGAGAGAGAGAGAGGGAGAGAATGAATGAATGTAGATAATTTTCATGTTAATCTATAGTAATTGGTATTAAATGTATATAATTGAAATTTATACAATGTTAATTAATATTTGATTTCAATTTTAGAAATAAAAACAATAGAGATAAAACGAAAGAAAGATATACCTTTATACCTATAATATGAAACCAATGTATACACATAACATAATAATGCAATAATTTGATAGAAAATTTATAAACAATGAATATATGAAACTAATTCATATATAATACAAGACTGTTGTTAATTTATGCTTTAATTAGGCAAAATTTTATATAAAGGCAGATTAAGCAAAGAATTTGTTTGGTCGTAATAATGTGTAATCATTACAATTTTTATTTAGTTGTTTAGGGGGCGTCGTTTAGACGTTGACACGGCACTCATTATTGTAAGGTAAAGGTCCCGGGTTCGAATCCAGCGGCTCTGCATTCCAACCCGACATACTTACAAAAATAGGCGTCTTTTTCAAAAACACTGGCACCTGAGATATAATAAAAAAAAGAAAAAGTTGTTTAATATATTATCACCATTGTTTATAAAATGGAAAATAGTTGAAAATTTTCATCGTATTTTTCAACATTTTTATCTTTATTACTTTTTTAACGTTTACAATATTTTTTTAGTTATTTCAAATCGGTAGAGTGTTGCACTATTGTGTGTTGATTATCTTTGTTTCATAGATTTCTGTGACTTACGTTTTGTAGCCAAATTCAATTGTCATGAAAGTAAGTAGGATATTTTACATTTTAATATATTTAGTAATATGCTAATAATTAAACATGTTTTTATATCTTCTGCTTTTAGTATGTTTAGAAAGTTTAAATTTGTAGTGTATTCGATTAACGAATTTGAAATTTAATATAAATTTTATACTCCTATTTTGGAATTGTTAATAGAACCAATAAATGTTCTAGATATATCTCTTAGGATTGGTTGATTCAGATTGATCGCATTGAAAGTAAGGCATTATTAATGATTTGTAAAATGTGTGGTGATTAGTGACCGTTAATCGATAATTATTCAAAAATCGTGAGATGCCTGGGGTGATGTAGGTTTCAGAAAAACATTTTCATTATCGTGCCAACGTTTCGATCTTTATTGGGCCCTGAAGATGATCTCAATAAAGATCGAAACGTTGGCACCATAAATTATCTGAAATCTGCATCACACCAAGCCGCATCTCACGATTTTTGAAATTTATAATAAAATTCCGTAATCATGGTATTTTCTTATTCGTTCCTGGGTTCAAAATGAGTTTTTGGATCATGAGAATTACTCTGAAAGAATTAGAAATGTTATTACAAATATTGAATCAAACTTCAAAAAAGATACTATTTGACCAGTAATAAAGAAAATGTTTTTATGAAACCTACATCACACCAGACCGCTTCCAAAATGTTTTCTTTTTTATATATTAGAACTATTTATTTAGGAAGAATTATTTATTGAATATATTATACAATTTACTTTCTTCTTTAATATTAATACATGGTCTTACCACAATATAATATAACTACTCCTAAAAAATATCTGTACGAAATAACTTCATTGTTAATTGTAATATTAACAGAAAACCTCTTACAGATGCAAAGCAAGCAAAAAAAGTTATTATAAAAATTATAAATTTTTTGTAGTTATATATTTATTCTATAAGGGGTGATAAAGGGTTAAATGTCAGCACTACCATGGTGGATTCAATAAATAAAACGTAGTTCAGTGCCACCAGAACAAGGTTTCTATCTTGACTCTTTCCTGAGACAGATTTTTTAAAATAAAGTCGCAATTTCTCAACTTTACCATCATTAAAATACAAACCTGACCTTTATTTCGTTAACTACATTAAATTTTCCGTTGAAACCTCTGTATACTAATAAATACTAATGTACTAATTATATTTTTTTAAATTAGCTAAGTTTTAAGTTAATATTGATTTTTCTTTTGTTAAGAAACCCAAATCTCTTTATTTAATAACATTTTACGCTTACTTTTTAATTTTTGAAATAACTGTTTTTTAATCCTATGACGGGGAAAGTCTACAAAAATGTCAAGTAAGAATGGAAGGTTAGGATTGCCTTTTACGCGATAACAACTATTGATATAATTTTCCTTCAAATAAATGTTAAATTTTCGTCCGATGTTTTGCACAGTATTAGTGTGTGTGTGCACAGTGATTATTTGGAGATGGGGAGGTGCGGTCTGGTGTGACGTAGGTTTTAGAAAATCATATTCTTTATCATTCCAACGTTTCGAACTTTATTGAGATCATCTTCAGTGCTGAAAGTCTTTATTTAGCGAGATGTATCATTCTTGTGTGTTCTTGTTGAGTGTGCCAGCTAGTTCAAAATGGTGGGTAGCCAGTGATGTAGGATTTTGTTTGGGTTTTTTACAGTCATAGATAGTCATACATGTCTATCTCTTCAACAATTTAGCTTTCCTTTCCCTAATTATCCCCGTCTGTATAATCCTGAAAGGATAATCAGGCCGAACCATTACCCTTTTTTCCCATTGTCGGCTCCTTTTACCTCAAAGAAGCGGTCTCCTCAAATAAAAATGTTTTCTGACCCAACTTCCTTCCCCACTCCTTCAAAATCCAACGTATATAAACATAAAAAAACAATACCTTACTGGCACTCTCAACACGACACAGAAGGATGTCACATCTTCACAGAAAACAAATATTTTGAGTGAATAAAAATACTTTGATTGAATCTTTTCTTTTATTACAATCTGTAATTATTATTTACAATATGTAATTTGCGGATACATGAACGTATATACAACTATTTACATTGAGGGGAGCAAATAATCAATGTTATCCTCCCTCTTCACTTTGTTTATGTTGTTTTACTGTTTACTCAGAAAAGAGGTCTCAGGGTCGGGATGGGTTCTATTGGGCAGGGCTTGGGCAAGACTGTTTGGATGGTGGGATAGTTTTTTGTGGAACATGGTAAATTTTTGGGGAATAAAGTTTTGGATATAAGGAATTTGAAGGTCGTTGTGGAGTGTAGCATTTGAGGCATAATAAGGAGCATTTACAATGGATTTGAGGACTTTAGATTGAAAAGATTGGAGACGTTGGATATTGGAAGGTTTAGCGGTTCCCCACAGTTCTATTTCGTATGTCCAAATCGGTTGTAGTAGTGTTTTGTAAATTGTATGTTTGTTTTTTGTCGATAGTTTAGACTGTCGTCCTATAAGACTCAGCTGTAGACCATACCGTTTTGTCGTGTCAGTCGTGTATGTTGATTCCACGTTTGTCGTGAGTCTAGGTGGACCCAAGGTACCGAACGCGGTCGAATTTGGGGATAGGAACGTTGTTGGTATATCGTGAGAGGAGGTTTGCTTCGGAGTGTAAATGTGACATGGACGCTCTTGCTTTCGTTTATCTTCATTTTCCATTGTCTACACCAATCTGCTATACGTGAGATATGTTCCTGCAGATCTTTCGAAGCAACCGCAGGATCGGAATTGGAGGATAGTACAGCTGTGTCATCGGCGAAGGATGCAAGTAGGGTGGTTTAGTGGGAATATCTGCAGTATTAAGGATGTAGAGGATTGGTCCGAGCACACTGCCCTGCGGTACTCCCGCGGCCAGAGAGCAGTATTCGGAGTAATGTGATGCTGGCCGGATCCGAAAGAACAGCACTGTTGATTGAATTCCTAGCATTGTATAAATTCATTTTTTTTCCACATCCTACATGCATTTGTATAATTTCAAAAAATGTTTATAAATCCCAGGCCCAGAAGATGATCTCAGTAAAGATTGAAACCTGTGTGTGTGTGATGATTAGTGACCGTTAATCGATATTTATTTAGAAATCGTGAGATGCGGTCTGGTGTGATGTAGGTTTCAGAAAAACATTTTCTTTATCGTGCCAACGTTTCGATCTTTATTGAGATCATCTTCAGGGCCTGGGATTTACAAACATTGTTTACATATTACAATTACATTTCAGATGTGGAAAAGTGAATTTATACAATGCAAAATATATTTTATATATTCAATCAAAGTATCGTATTTCTACTCACTCAATGTGTTTGTCTTCTGTGTAATTGTGTCATTCTTGCGTGTCGTATCGACTATGTGAAAAATATTTGATGTGTGGAATGTGGTCACATAGTCTAATTTCCCAACAATTTAGCTTTCCTTTTCCTATTTTATCCCTTTCTATATGATCCTGAAAGGATAATCTGGCCGAACCATTACCAACACATTTTTTCCCTTCGACGGCTCTTATTACCACAAAGAAGCCGACGCCTTATACAAAAATGTCTTTTCTATCCCGACATCCTTCCCCCCCTACAAAATTCAACGTATATAAACACAAAATAGCAATATTTCACTGGCACTCTCGACACGACACGCAAAAATGACACAATTACACAGAAGACAAGCACTTTGAGTGAGTAGAAATACTGTGATTGAATATATAAAATATATGTTGCATTGTATAAATTCACTTTTCCACATCCAAAATGTAATTGTAATATGTGAACAATGTTTGTAAATCCCAGGCCCTGAAGATGATCTCAATAAAGATCGAAACGTTGGCACGATAAAGAAAATGTTTTTCTGAAACCTACATCACACCAGATCGCATCTCACGATTTCTAAATAAAGATGGAAACGTTGGCACGATTAAGAAAATGTTTTTCTAAAAACTTCGTCACACCAGACCGCATCTCACGATCTCCAAATAATCAATAAATAGTTGAAAATAATTCTTTACTAAAATAATGGAACAATACTTGTTTTCATTCGTCCTTTCTTTCTATTCTTTAGTACGTTACAATGTTTAGTTGTTCTTTGTTAATGCGATCTGACGTAATAAACAAGTTAGGGGTATAAATCAAAATCCAAGGCAGTTTCTTTGAAAACGAGTCGGCTTGTTATATAAAACGTCTCGTCATGGGCTGGCCGTGAAACGAAGAGACTTTAAAGTAGCGAGAAATCTAAACAGCAAGCATCAAAAGAGGTTCCGAACTCCTTTTACAAATTAGATGAGAATTTACGACGTAAAAAGAAAAGGGAGAAAACAACGGATCAGTAGAACGAGAGTAGATGGCAGATATTACAACGCCATTTCCCGTTCAATCCACATTGACATGATTTATTGAAGACGAATTATCCAATCTTTCCCCTTTCAGAATTTCCCGCCTCCGATTGATGGGAAAACAATTTTGGCGAATAGGTTTGTCCAGGAATCATTAATAGAGATCCACGCCAGCCTCTCGCCAATTCCAACCCTGAGTGTCATACATTCTCGTTTTTCTAGGCACAAATCTATCAGCCCTGTCAACCATAACCGGAAATTGTAGTGCGTGTCTAACTCGATATGTGTTACCGTAGATCCATGTTCAAGACAGTCGTAAATATCAATAATGGGATTCAGTAAATGCCAGGTTGAAATATCGACATGAGATGCTTTATTGCTTTTAAAATGCATTGTTTACAAGGCCGACCTTCCTTACAACCAGCTTTGATGTCAGTAATTTGTTTATGTGTCGAAAAAAACAGACTATAATTGGTTGTCTAACTAAGAAAAATTTGGATCTGTTTAGCAATTTGTTCTAAGACCAGTGTAAGAATAGACGTAATGAAGCAAAAGTCACAAAAATCGGTTTTAATTAGCATAAATAAAAACTTCTGAGACCCAACGACCAGCAATTCCAATATGAAGGGTCCAGTGGAAAAATGATAAGGTACCATTTTTTAACAGTTGAGACACACTAAATTGAAATGTGTGGTGATTAGTGACCGTTAGTCGATGAGTATTTAGCGATCGTGAGATGCGATCTGGTGTGACGTAGGTTTTAGAAAAACATTTTCTTTATCGTGTCAACGTTTCGATCTTTATTGAGAACATCTTCAGGGCCCAAGGTGTTTGTTTTCCGTGCACATGTGTCATTTTTGCCTGCGTGAGAGTGCCACGACACGCATGAATGGCACAATTACGAAGAAAACAAACACTTTGAGCCCTGAAGATGATCTCAATAAAGATCGAAACGTGGGCACGATAAAAAAAAAAAATGTTTTTCTGAAACCTACATCACACCAGACCGCATCTCACGATTTCTGAATAATTATCGATTAACGGTCACTAATCACCACACATTGTAATATTTGTTTTGTAGTAAGATCATAACCTGGAGCTTTTCGTGAAGTTAATTGTTTAATAGTATGTCGTATGACTGATGGAGTAAATGCTTCATGAGGAGGAGAGAATTGCAAGCGGACATTCAAACCGTGTTCAATGTTATACGAATCGTCATGATCACGTATGTCATGATATGCAGTGAATATTGTGGAAACTCTGAGAACAATTTAGCTATGTCGGAATTCTATTTGGCGCAAGTGTTATTATATATATTATAAATATACTTAAAACTCAAATCGTGAGTTTTTCTTTCTAATAGCAGTAGAGGAAAAAAGAAAAACGGAAAATAGGGGGATCAAGGGCGGAAGGAAGGGAGTCCCTACGTTTAGCAATTATCTTTCCAAGGGCAGGCAGATCGGTAAATATTTAAGTTTAATCTTTTTCCCGTCTTCACCATCGTTTTTCTGTCTTCTCCTGATTGTAAATGGTTTGAAACGTAACAGAAAAAACAATTTAGATCATTATAACGAATGTCAGAAGATATTAAAATAAAAAACTACTTGATTGTAGTTTTGATTTCTCGTTTTTCAGCTTCTTTATTATTACAAGCAAAATTCGTTTCAACTAACTTTTGCATTTCTTTTATTAACAGACTGACAATTTTTTTGGTATTAATAAGGTCACCATAATGAACAGTGACAACATAAACCACAATAATAAAATTATTTTATAGTTCAAATTTTTATTTGAGATGGTCACATTGAGTTTAGTTGTTTCTGATCATTTTGGTCAGTTTTTCCTTGCTGTTTGTTATCAGAGATAATTACTCATTCTTTGGTGAGTGGGTTGGTCGCCGTATAAACTTTACATAATAGAGTAGCAAGTGAGCTCCCATGAGGAACTCCTAATGGACCTTGTAATGCGACAAAGAAAAGGATCTTTGGGTGAAATAGCGAAGATGGCCTTTAACCCACGCAGAAGCCCTTTGCCTTATTCAATCAAAAGCTGGGCTATACTATGGATTACACCAGGGATATGGTATGGTATGGGTTTTACCTTCCTAGTTACTTAGTTCAGTGCAATAGACTCTATCCTTCTTCTTAGAAGTATCACGTCATTGACTGACGCTGCTACAATGTCATTCCCTAAGTCATTTTTCTTATGTTGGGTTAAATCTTCATTGAGCTGTTGCTTCGCATTCGAAGATGATGTGGGTGGCTGTTTCCTCCTCCTTATTATACAATCTGCAGATGGGATCATACTTGTATATGCCCATGCTGTGTAGATGTTTTCTCATATGCCAGTGACCGGTTAGTAATCCTTTCTCTCCTCTGAGTCCCTCTCCAGTTGCACCAGTGATTTTGCCAGTTCGGTGAGAGTTGTTTCATCATAAGTTTACTATGTCTAGCGCCGATAGAGTTTATCCACTTCTCCTTTTGTTGTGTTTGGATCCATTCTGCGATGGAGGATTCTATATTTCTTTTTGTTATCCCAAGTATGGGTTCGGGGCTTATGTATGACACCAGGGATATACTTCTTTTACAGTTCTAGTAATGTAGGATGGGAAGTAAGCTGATCAGTCCAGAGTTAAGGAGATGAGTAGGCTTGCGTCGTTTAGGAATTATCCATACGGATGGAAACTTCCAAAGGATAAAGAAGTAAGCATTGCCCAGTTCTGCATTCTTGAAAGAAGTAATAAAAACCATTGCCTTTCTGGGATGTTTAAGAAAGATTTTGCGAAGTGATGAGAGGTCGTAGTCTTACTTTCATTTTTTTGTAGATCGTCAATGATCTAAGTGTCTTCTTTTGGAGTTATTGCTCTAGGTTGAGGTGAGGATTTGTATATGTGCGAGAGAGAACAATCAAGAAGTGCATTATGTCATGTATGTTGCGATAAGAAGAAAAATAAGACTCAAAACACAGTCATTACTACAAAAGATAATAAGTCAATTAAAAACACCAAACAAATAAAATGAAAGCAACTTGTAAAAGAAGAGGCATTTTTTAACCGATCCACAACTCCGCCAAACTAAAAACTAAGAATGTGAAACAGTGAAAGGAGAAATGTTTGAGCTTATCGTCTTCCTCGGGCCTTGCCTTATGAAGATTAGCTGGAGGAGGGTAAAGGGATTTGTTTTCTTTGAGTTGAAATTATCCTAAGCTAATGTCCTAATAATGGTCTCTTATAACAAGGAGATAATACGGTTTCGATTTTACTGTATCAGCGATGAATCAGGATGCAATTTATTTACACAGCAATGTATATGATTCTTGAACTCTTGAATTATAAATTTATAAGATAAAAATTACATCATTATAAAAGATAAATTTCTCATCAGCTTTTTATTACTAATAACTGTGTGGTGTTTTGGGCACTCGCAACACGACACACAAGAATGACAACTACGCCGAAAACAAACACTGAGCTCTGAAGATGATCTCAATAAAGATCGAAACGTCGGCACGATAAAGAAAATCTTTTTCTAAAACCTACGTCACACCGGACCGCATCTCGCGATCTCGAAATAATCATTACTAATAACTTCACTAATTTCGTGGTCCGCTTGACCAATTAATACTGTACAATTAATTAAGGTATTTAGTTGAGATGAAAAAAAGTTAATGGCACGAGAGGGATTCGAACCCACGACCTTCGGCTAGATACGCCGCTGCTCTACCACCTGAGCTATCGTGACCTCNGTGGTAGAGCAGCGGCGTATCTAGCCGAAGGTCGTGGGTTCGAATCCCTCTCGTGCCATTAACTTTTTTTCATCTCAACTAAATACCTTAATTAATTGTAAATTACTAATAACATTTTAACCTCTTAATACTGTGTTGTATTTTTAATATCAAAACAGACAAAAATGGCCTTGAAAAATGGCAAATAGAAGGGAAAATTCGAAAGGTGGGTTGAGATGGGAAGTTAGTGTCCGAGTGGAGATCAAGTGGTAGAGCAGCGGCGTATTTAGCCGAAGGTTGTGGGTTCGAATCCCGCTCGTGACACTGACTTTATTATCTCAACAAATACCTTACTTAAAAATTAATTAATTAAAAAGAATTTACAGACATTTCATGATGAGACTCGGATGTGTATTACATTTTTTCAGTTTTTCAACATATCTCCACAGAAATATTTATAAAATAAAGAAAAACGTTGTTACTTCCATGACTCACTTTAACTAAGGGAGTAGCCGTTTTTTGTGTTTCATAATTCTGAAATTAGACAACGTTTTTCGGGGGCCCTCGTAAAATTACCATAAAAAATGTAAGAGGATTTTTTTTTTAAACTAGACTCATATCGCGTACTCGTTCATTAAAATTACGGGATTCTTCCGTTTAATAATATTTTTAAAAAAACAAGTTAATTCAAACAAAGCAGTTTTTTCAAAAGTTGTTTTGTCCAGATAAAATCTTTTAGACGTGTTTGTACGCTCATTGAATTGTTATGTAAGATTTTCAAGTTGTAATACAAAGCGAGACGAACAATTAATGATAACAGTATCAGTAATAAAAATTTAAAGTTTTACCCTTTTAATGTTTTATGAACTGTGAGATAACAGAACTTTTCGACAGAAACTTCCTTTGAATGTAAATGGCGTGACGTAAACTGACGTCTGATTTGTTGAGGTTTTCTTTTCTTGTCGTCGACTGTTTGGAAGCGCTTTTTCATTAGGCCGGGGAATTTTAATGCCGAAAAATCAAAGGAAAGTTGTTTTTTTTAACGAGGGTTCGCAACAGCAGAGGTCATATAAACCCTCAAGTTGCCGGTGTTTTTGAAAAAAAGCCCATTTGTAAGTATCCGACATACTTACGACATACGACAATGAAGGGCCGCTGGATTCGAACCCGGGACCTTTACCTTACAGTGATGAGTGCCATGTCAACGCCTAAACCGTTCCCCCCCACCAAATAACTATAATTTGGAAAACAAGTGTGTAGTGTCGGGAAAGTGTGTTCCCGGCTTTAATGTGAATTTATGCGTGAACGTAAATTATTAGCCTGGATGGAGGAGCTTACCTCCAATTACCTCAAGCAATATCAGGTATTTTGTGGTAGTCTGAATTAATTATGGCTTGGAATGTGATTTATTAGCGAGAATGAAGAGGTAGGTTTATATTCAATTATCCCGAGGAATATCGAGTGCTCGGAGGAAGAGTCAATGCTAACCCAGACTGTCATGTTTTATCTTGTTTTTGTGTATTTTTGTTATTTTATCCACAATTGATATGACCCTGAAGTACAAAGGAGGTCTTGGACAAAATTCCATCTAGTCCCTGTAACGACTTACTGTAAATAATATTTATTAATTAGATTATGTAGTTATTAAGTTATTTATTTGTTAAATTATAAACTCTTGATTTTGTATAAAGTAAGTATAGTTTTATTTTCGCTCATGTTTTTTCATAAAGTATCCAGCCCTGAGAAAGACTTAACAAAAATGCGAAAGCTTGACAAAATAGTGGACAATATACCTGATTCTATCATCAATATCAGTCAGTGCCGAGCTAAAGCTGAGATTTCATTAGAGATTTTCTTTCTCCAATTTTTCATTTTTCTTCTTCCCCGGTGGAATTAGAAGTAGTGGGCTAACTGGGCGAAAAACGGCCTTGAAATATTTCGCCCGGCCGTTGCAGACAAGTATGCCCTCGGCACTTATTTCTCCTAGGGGAGTCCCTTTGCTTTCGAGGGGGCTTTGAGAGTTTCCCCGGATACGACAAATAAAGGGGAGAAGGATATTTTCTTTGTCTCCATAAATGGAACTTCCTCCCAACGTAATTTGTATGACTTTTTTGCCAGCTTTTAACTTCACAAAAACTACAGGAAGGAAATTATATTTTCTCTGTCATAACGGAACTCTAGTCATTCGAAATATCTAGTTTTGAGGAAATAACCATGTTTCACAACTATTTACATTTTATATGGTTTATTGAAGAGGACAACTAATCAATATTATGCTCCCCCGTTGCATTTCACTCCACCATCTATTCCCCAGAAAGGAGGTCGCTGATGCATATGTACGGATGTGATCTACTACTCACGACTATTGAGGTGATGGGAAAGTTTACCGTAGAATTTGAAATGCTTCAAACATGGTGAGGAATGAGCTATTGGGCGTTATTATTAGGCCTTTTGAACTGGTTTGCCAGGTTTCTAGAAGAGGATGACGTCCAGAGTAAGGGACAACGGGTTGTACGGAATATTTTGACAGTAATATAAGTGAGCAGTAGTGCTTTTTGAGTTGTTTGAAAATCCGTGATGTAATTATGTCAAAACCAAGAACCTCGTACTTTGGTAAGCTATAGTATAAGTAATTACTGCAATACAGATCGTATAACGTCCAACTACGAATTGGGTGCTCGGACTAGGGTTGGATTGCCATGTAACATTGAGGTTGTTTAGCGTGCGCATTTGGCCGATTAGGCCTTATCACACTTTTAGATTCTCAAGTTAGAAGCGACTCACCTCCGCGCACGGAAAATCTGGTACTTCGGTGAGGTTCGGTGAGAAGAGAAGTCCACATCATCCTGCAGCAAACTGCCGACATGACGACTTCTCCCGGTGGCCCCTTCCGAGGGTTAACGTTGTGCACTTAACCAATGCCGCGCGTAAAGGGATACCCAAAAAGTGGTCGAAATGCATCGGCCAAGTCTCCCACGCACTCCCTAGATAGAGAAGACAACTATCTCCCTGGGTGTAGGGGCTCCGCTAGCGTCGAAACCTCCGGTTACGGTCCGGCCGCGGTTTCGATTTTAGTGGAATCTCTAACCACCCCCTAAAGGAGACCATGCCAACGTAAAGCCAGCTATGACGACCGCCCCCGTCCACCATTCCTCACTCATTCGAGGGACTTCGTAGTCATAGCTCCTCGCTGGCTATACGATCTCGGCAATCCGATCCATCCAATTCCCACGAGGTCGGGAGGTAATTCGGAGGTCATGCGCAAGTACTACGGTCCACGGCCACGAATAAAACACAGCCTCTTCTCTACGTACCCGCCAGTACAGCCTCTGCAAGTCCTTACCCAAGCAGCTGGGGTTGAACTTGGAACGAAAATACGATGCCCTGCAGTACAGATGTTTATGCACACTCCCCCGTCCGTATATATATTCAAAGTATATATTTAGGCAGGATCTGGTACCCTAACCCGCGTGTGCCTTTGCTACAGCACCATCCATCCGCGGCCAGCTCTCAAGCCAGCAACTCCCTTAACGCATCTCGAGGGACTAGGTAGGCGTAGTCTCAGCTGGGTGCTCGGAAAACGGGTCATATCACTTTTCAATACATTTTGCATATTATAAGTAATTAAAAGTCATGGGCCCAGCCGGGGAACGAACCTCGAACTGCTAGTTAGCAAAAAGGACTCCCAACCACTCGGCCATCAATCCCCGCAGGGGAGAATGGTGTTCGACCTAAACTGGCTTGGAGATCCAAAATATTTTTATATATTTTATTTCTTTCAATCTATACAAAATAAATATATATTGAGCAAATAGTATAGATAATTATATGTAAATATGTCAGAGGCTGTGGGGAAAAAACCAGCCTGTGAAATCTCTGTTATTTAGTTGGGTGGTTCAAGGTAGGTCATGAGTCCATCGTCGTTTCAGTCGTTACAAGGGTGGAAGGATGAAAGAGATCGCTCTAGTGGAGTATTTTGGACCGGATTTGAGAAAGCGTGTTTGGATCTGATCCATCACGAACGGATTTTAAGATCTTTATGATCATTTCATTGGTGACATAGAAGGGAGCGTTGCGGAGACGGCGGAGAACTTTAGATTGAAAATTGGAGGTTGGAGGATTTGATTGAGCCCCACGATTCGACTCTATAAATCCAAATCAGTCTGTTGAGTGTATTGCAAGCGATTAGTTTGTTATGTGTGCTCTGTGTTGAATTTGTCCCCAGGGGTCTGCATAGTTCATAACTTTTGCTTGCATTTTTAATATGTGGTTCATGTAAATCTGCTATCTAAGTAAAGCCCCAGATTACGGATTTGGCTGGACGTAGGTTTTACCTTGTTGCTTATGAGCATCGGTGGGCAGGACTGACGTTTCAGCGGAAACATTATTTGTTGGCATTTTTCCTCGTTCGAACAGATCGCCACCGAGTCTACCATTCGGTAATGAGGTGCAGTTCTCGTTGTATTGATTCTGCGGCTCAGACAGGGTTGTGGTGTCCTCATAAGTTATGAGTAGCCTAGATGGTGTACAGCAGGGCTTACCAAATTTTTTAGCCAGCGGATCCTTTTCACAGAACCATCATCATTAGCACACGGTTTTATGAACGTTTCGGCGATAGGATGAGCTTTACCTGCCAGTGCCACTCGATAACTCATTCAGTAAGACGCTTTTAGTGAGTTCTAATGAAGATTTAAGAAGCAGCCAGTTCAGTGCGCTTCTTCAAGAAAAAAAGTCAGGCTGTTTCTCCCAAATTCTGAGTGTGTATCCTCAAAATGAAGAAGCAATTTAGCTGGAACCATTGTAATGTTTCAAAGGTCATTCGAGCAAATCACATGCTGAGCTTTTTCTCGTCATCCTCTATAAGTCCCAAATCTAAGTATCTGTCATGGCACTAACGCTTTTTACATATTCTAAATCCAGTTTATTTCATCTGTACCTATTCGCGAGATGTGAAGAGTTTCAGCATACTGCATCCAGTATCAACAATGAAATTTTTAGGAAACGGACCGTTTCATTTCCTTTACCTATTTTGCTTACATTTGCAAAAATAAACATAGGATGAACAAATAAAAATAATTATAAAAATCGGCTGGCATTTGTTTCATAGCTAAAGCATGTCTGTGGGGAACACAATGCCTCCTCCTGCAAAATAAAAATTTTCTTTTTCAGTACTCATTGTTATTAGTTCTTTAATTTTATTTATTCATTCTACTTCATTTTTATAATTATTAATTTTTCTCTAGGTTCGCTGCGGACCACAGTTTGGGAAGAACGCCAAAGCTGCCAGGCACAACTCATGATTAAAGAATCCTCAACAAAATTCAAATTTGGCAAACAAATTGCTACTGATGAACTTGATAAAATTCAGGGGAGTGATACATACTCGTCATTGGCATCTGAAAAAAATCCTAAACCACATGGCCACCGTTTTGAACGTCCTGGTTTAGATGATTGAACCTAGGATTCTTCCTTGTGAGAGTACAGGTTTGATTGGCGAAATGGGTGAAAAATCAGTGCAATTTTTTAAAACCTTCGATGCGAAATGAAGAACTTTTGTTCGAGAAGAAGATCTCGTCTGTTTTGAAGCAACAAATTAAAGACATGTAGAAACATAATTTTACCATAGAAGTTAAGACGAAGGTTGTCCACTTTACGCAACTAAAAATTCTGTTTTGTAAAAGTAATTTTTCTAAGGACGCAAATAAATTTAAAATGTTTTTCTCCTTGATATAAGATATTAGTGACTCTATCAAAGTGGATCATCACAATGTCATCTACGTGATGTAAAAAATATCGATCCGTCTTTACGTTAATATATTGTAGATTTCATGCGGATCGCGTGCGTGCAACAAGAAATAAGATCAGAGTGAAAATGACAAGCGGCCATCACACATCCCAATAATTCCGTACATAATTGGCACAGTTTTGTCGAGATTTTACAATTATTGCGTATCGGCGGCATCATCAATGGTAAAATTATCGTTAATGGAGCTACGGCTCACGACGAATTGGAGCCAAATTGAATCAACTGCGTTCATTTTGGCCCTGCTCGAATGGGCTTGTCGACCATGACGATCGAATTATCTTTATAATTGAGCCGGATTGAAACGTAAAGAAGAATGTGAATTAAATGACAAAAGACTCCATCTCTATTTTCCTGTCAAACATCCTGTCCAATTGTAATAAGCGTGAATGTACTACATATTTAAAATAACTTCCTTCCTAACAGTAAATTGATCAAAAGGTCATAAAATCACCAAAGATTTAAAACCATCCCACAGTTACTGAAGGAATTTTGAAGTAACTTATAGTCATAATTGTATCTAGTATTTATAGAGTGTGACATGATCTGTTCAATCTGAAGTTAACTGCAAATAAGTTTTTTATTTTCTATTTTGTGTCATCGCGTTGTTGACATCGCTACAGCTCTTGAACAATAGGTGTGCTGCTCCTGTAGCCCTAAATGTGAGACAAACTTCAATCGGGTATGGCACTCTAGGTCAGACCACCGTTTTACCTACTACCTGATCATAAACTCATATCTATCCGTCATCAGAGGCCACTTTTTTATCAGCCCCCTTTCGCAAAGATGCAACCGCAATGATTTCGGGACCCCTACTCTTCCTTAAACGATCCTCACCACCTAAGCGGTGATACGGCCATCAGTTGCACTCATAAAGTTCCTCTCATCTCAACCAAAAACATACAAATACATCCGTTGAGTAGTGGTTAAAGCTGGGAACACACTTACCCAATGCAACGCTATCCGACGCTACCCGACGCCTTGTCACGTTTTGGTAGGGTGTGCACAACTATGCGACGTCAAGCGCACGCGACAGTCACCACACAGCTTGTATCACAAATCAGAATCACATTCAAAATTCCTCTTTTGTTCTTGATACATTATTTTTAGCAAAACCATGTAATAAATTGTTAGTTAAACTTTATGAGCACAACCATGTAATAAATTGTTTGTTAAACTTAATTTTTTTAAATAATGTTATTCCGGTGTTTTGATAAATTTTCTGCCTAACCATAATAATTAAATAATTTTTATAAAAACGCATGAATTTTTGATCTCGTTTAATTTGGTTTATATACAAGAATGTTGTAATTAATATAACGATGAAATTACATATTCATAGTTTGAATCGTTACTCGACGAAAATAGAGTAATTTTATGAGCAAAACCATGAAATAAATTGTTAGTTAAATTTTATGAGCAAAACCAAGAAATAAATTCTTAGTTAAATTTTATGAGCAAAACCATGAAATAAATTGTTAGTTAAATTTTATGAGCAAAACGGTGTAATAAATTGTTAGTTAAATTCATTATATCAAAAAATGGTATGCCTGCGTTTTGATCAATTTTCTACCAAACCATTAAAATTAATATTTTTTTAAAATAAAAACAAATGAATTTTTGATCTCAGTTAATTTGGTTTATATTAAAATAAGTATGGCGTAATTAATATAACGACAATAATACATGTACTTTGAAATAAAAATATGAGTGTCCGGTTCTTTTGTCTTCGACTGTACTCGATGCTACCCGACGAAAATCTGGACAGTGGGGATCACAGAGCGTAGAGTAGCGTAGCGCTGCGTGGCATCGGGCAGATGTGCACGGGGGTAATACAATCTTATGGAAAAATGGACTTCGGATTTGCGTCGGGTAGCGTCGCACACCGTTGCATTGGGTGTGTTTCCCGCTTAAAGCGGTGGAAGATTACAATGAACATACCAAAATGAAATCGTGTCACCCTTCGGAGAATAACCACTACTACCATCTACTGCAATAGTATCCTCCTAGCTAATTTAGTCCGATATTTTGCGCTATGCATTGACAAACGACTTACATGGAACCAACACCCACGCACACCCACACGACTTTGTCGACCCTTATTCGTTCGGCATCAAACTTTGAGTTTAAACAAATGTTCCAACCTCCACCAACCCAACCCCTAAAATCCAAAATCCTCCGAACATCGTCATCGCTCCATTTTATGTACCCAATCATACCATACACTATGATCCTAATACCCAATATGTCTTTAAAGTATCGAAAAACCGCTAGAAGAAATTTTACAAAATATTATCTGGTCACACAAATTCTTTCGCCAGAAATATTCCATTCCTCACCCTTCCGAGTGATCCTGCCCGATGGCTAAAGAATCAATTGCCTTGCTACCTCCTAAGCAACAGCATGTATAATGTGGGAAGTTTATGAGCCGGCAAACAGGTGAGCTCATCGCCGGCCCTCTTCGTGTTTTCTTTCTTTTTCGCTTCTTTCGCGCGTATTTTGTTTTAAAGAGACGCCATTTCAGCGTCTCTATCTGGTTACTGACACGCAGATTTCTAATATAAGCTACGTGAAATCCTATAATGCTAGCCTCTCGTTTGTACCTCAGGTTGACAAACACAGTGAAGAAACAAAACATACAATACATGTATACACATCACCACTCACTCTCCCAAAGTACTCGATATTCCTCGGGGCGGGGTTATAGCGTGAAAGGAAGGAGTTGCTTATAACGCCGCCCCGAGGAATATTGAGTACTCTGGGGTGAGTGTATGACGTCTGGAGAGTAAAAGTAATTTATTAGCGTGAAAGGAGGGGGTTGCTCCTTTCACGCTAATAAATTACTTTTACTCTCCAGACGTCATACACTCACCCCAGAGTACTCAATATTCCTCGGGGCGGCGTTATAAGCAACTCCTTCCTTTCACGCTAATAAATTACAATCATTACAATAAATTAACATAAAGTCAACACAGACACAACACAAACACACATAAACAAAACTATATACATTTTAAAATTCCTATAGCCTGAGGTACCGGAATAGCGATCTGTGCCCGACGCCGTCCCCAAGACTACGAACAGGTCCGATGATATGCCAAAATATTGTCTATATACATCAAGCCTTCTAGAATTAAAAAGGTGCTGGACCTTTACTCTATCCTTGACGGGCACCCACGCGGTTGCTGTCCGGCCAGAAGGTGCCCGTGCGTTATTCTTGTATGACCATGCGTAGTCTTGTCAATATGGCCTTTTCACTTTGCCCCCGAGGACCGACTTCTTTTTTAACCTGTCACAGTTTAGCACGGTTATTTCTATTTCTACGAGCCCAGCATTAACAGCAACAGTGTGATTAACACTAATATTTAGGAGTGATTACAAATGAATAGTTCCTCTTTTTAGTTAGTTATTATATATATATCNTAAATCCCAGGCCCTGAAGATGATCTCAATAAAGATCGAAACGTTGGCACGATAAAGAAAATGTTTTTCTAAAACCTACGTCACACCAGAACGCATCTCACGATCTCCGAATAATCCTTTGTAAATAGGCATGTAATATATGCTAGGTGACGACCGTTGATGATTACAGAGATGATGATGTGGGATGCGGGTTAGAAAAAGCCTGTATTTTCACTGAGCCGGCGTTTCAGAAAATATATTATTTTCCTCAATTCTAAGCAAAAAAAATCTATAATCCAGTGACAATGAGTTTTTTAGTCAAAACTATATGAATCATTGCCGATTATTAATTTTTTTAAAGGAGTACATTTAGCCTAAATTTACCACAATGTTAAAAACTGTTCACAAATATCAAACAATTTGCCAATAATTAACAATTATCTGATCAAAAATTGCAATTACAATACCAAAATAGGGATAAAGGTCCTCTCCTAATTCTGAGGCCCTGAGATCGAACCCGACATACTTAGGAGTGATTTTTTTTAATAATCCGAGATCTGTGAATGGTTTTCTTTGGTGAACTACATAATTTTTCTAAGGGGTATGTTACCAAGGACAATAATGCTCCAAAACTGGCTGCCTTAAATATCAAATACTTTTTTTAGATATCGCAGTGCAGTTTTGTCTTCTCTATTTCTTATATAGATTATCGACATTGGTCTTTGTTTATAGTTCCGTTTCTTTAAATTAGTATTTTACAGTATTGTACAGTAGTAAACAGGAGATTTTGATTTCTTTTTGTTGAGTAAAATTTTCTGTCTCCACCATTGAGATGTTGTAAGTAGAATTTTTATTATCCTCATGCCTGGTATGTATTGTAACGCAATAGGCTTGATATATATTTTCTAGGATTTATAAAAAATTATATTCTGTTATTCAGAGTTCCTATGATTTTACAAAATTCGTGTCTGTCTTTTTCAAACCGTTGTGAGAAACAAGAGGCTCTACATGAGGTTCGAGCGAGGGCCAGCCCTAAATGGAGAAAAGGGCTCAAGGGGTTGAGGTAGAAATGTTAATTCAACGTGAGAAATGAAAGTGCTATTTCTCTTGGGAGGAGAGCATTGCTTTTTAAAAAAAATCTCTTATTAGCTGGATCCCCTTTTCCACCACAAACTAGGAATCGAGCTCTGGAGGAAAAGGGAAATCTCTTGGCCTTTTGTGAAACTCCCTCCGGCCAGCTGTGACCACCTTTTCTACATAAGTCTTCGTAATTTACAAAACAGGGCTGTTGAACAACTCTCAACTAAACCCTATGTTTTATATAAATTTGTCAATGCATGAATAAATAAGCTTTATTATTTCTTATCCAAATTGTTAATAATCCTCATCCCTCTTCTCTCAAATCATTTTTGTCTATACAAATTTGGTAGAGTAGTCGAATTTGTAGTGTTTTTTATTAAGCCAAGATTTACTTAAACGTCACATACACAGATCTTACAGTAACTCAATTTAATATGAAAATTTTGTATCAAAAGAAGTTGAATTGATGGATATTTTAATTACCTATATTTGTTAGTTATAGACAAGTTCGGAAACGAGGCAACAATAATGTGCAATAAACAAAGATTTTCAGTCCATCCTGTTTTTTTATCTATTTTGTTTACTCACGACAATGGCTTTGTCGTTATATCATTTTATGTGAGTTATGTATAGAAATGCTTAAACGGGTAGTTAAAATGTTTGAGAATGTTTGCTTTATATTTGTTTCCATTTTATCAGGTGATGGTATATGTCCACGTACAAGGTTCTTTATGTTTTCGATTCAACCGGTACAAAAAGAAAACTAATTCCGAGAAAACTGCAAGCAAGCGGCGTTCCGAATTAAGAAAAAGCAGTAGGAGGAGTTTCTTCGTAATGTAGTAAAATCGGACGCTCGATCCACTTAAACGTGAACGATTAAAATATACGCCGTAGTAAAATCGGATTCCGAACCGACTGAGAAGTGAAAGACTAAAACAGTCTTGAAAATATACGAAAACGACGGTGGCGTTCAGCGTGAATTTGGGTGAACTGTTGATATTAAAATATTGACACAAAGTGCAATCTGGACGTCCACTCGAAAATTGTTACACGTGTTGGTTTGATAATGATGAGTTAGAAGCACTGGCCCGTCGAATCAGCGTCCATATACGGACGCCGGTTTAAATGTAAAATTTCTTCGGGGGGACGCCAAGTTAATAGTAAGATGAATATANTATATATATATATTATGTGATAAAATAATAAATGAAATTACGAACAGTGAACAATCTGTAACAAACATCGTCATGATTTGAAACATGTCAATGTTTACTATCTATATGCTACCTTATGCCATGGAAGAAGAAGTTTGTGTCAAAGTTTATTTTGAACATGTAACTTACCTTTTATGTATTTCTGTCAGACAAATATCGGCTTATCGTTCTATCGTATTTTTTATTCATACCCTCCCTCTGAAGATGATGAGATGCCGAAAATACAAGCGAGCATAGGCAGATGATATATTCGGAAATACTAAAAACTTATACACTTCCTTTCACGAAAAAGAATGATCGGTAAGTTGAAATATTTATTCCAAACATGTCCTGTTGACTGCAACAAGTGTATTACTTCCCTTGGTTCTTGGTAAAGGTATAAATAAAAATGTATTTGTTATCCTATTTGATTTAATCAAATTACTATTGAATTGACTTTTTGTTTAATTAGCAAAAATCATAGAAAAATGTTTTTCCTTGTTAGTTGGTTATTCTGTAGAATAATCCAAGAGCAAAAATATTTCGAATCAGGGAGGAATCAGTGAGTTGATACGTGCTCGGAATAATTCCAACGAGCCGTATCGCAGAGCGGGTCTGTCGGAAACCGTTCTCCCGATATTATATCAACTCACTTTCAGCTGGTGGAGATTAGCGTTGATTTAATGGCTGCTTCCACGAATTAAAAAAAGGGCTGATCAATTGAAAAGTTTTTTCAAGTCAATACTTCCAATCAAATAAAATTAGATGACTCTCGGTTTGAATTTTGATTTCTTGACAAAAATCATTTATTGTGAAAAACTATTAATGAGGGTAATGATGTGTCACTTTATTGTAACTTAACTAGAATTTTACTTTAGTGTTTTACAAATATCATTTCTACAACTAGACAAAAAATTTAGTAAAAATAAATACTAACGGGATATTAAAAGTTATTTGGCTTCATTGGGAAGTAATACATTTAGTGGCTAAATTGAATAAATGAGAAAAACTTACTGCATTTTGAATTCTGTATTTCCCGATACTGACCTGAAACATAATACAAATAATTAACAAAATTGCTTCAGCTTACATAAATTGTAATTTCATGTTTAACGCTCATGTTAATAAGTGTAGGCAATATTATTTCACCACGTGGGTTTGCTCTGGACGAGCTACGTTTTAAACATTTCTTCATAATTACGTCCTACCTCGTCGATGGTATTTAATTGTATGTAAAAAAAATGTATTTAAACGGAACAATTGCAAGGAAAGGAAATGGAGATGGATTTCTGTAACGAAATGGTTGTCTGAAACTGTAACATATTTCAATGAATTAATATTTATGTAAGGTACAGGGTTGAGATAAAAAAGGCAGTGTCACGAGCTGGATTCGAACCCAGGACCTTCTGCTAAATACGCCGCTGCCCTACCACTTGAGTTCCACTCGGACACTAACTCACCCTCAACACAACTTTTCGAATTTTCCCTCCTTTTTTCCATTTTTCAAATGTCGTGTAATCTATTCGATTTCGCCTTAGTAAATTTATTTTAATAATCTTCTGTCCAAGATTTTCTCCCCCTATCAACCAAAACCACATCACCAAAGTTTATTTCATGACTCGATTCATGATGATGCCTTGACATAACTGTTCCTGGCCTACTGTTGTCAGAACATAACTTCTGTGCTGGTCAAGCTGGTACGCGGGATAGAGTAAACCAAGTTAGACATGAAGGGTCAACACATTTTAATTTTTTTGTAAAAATTTTCTTACCCACGTTATTGTTATGTAAACATTTTCTTACCTTATGTAAAGATTGCCCCTTGGTTTACTATGATCAGAAAACAATACCTGGATACAGTTGATACGGCGCAGATATAATTGTTCTGACAACAGCAGGCCAGGAACAGTTTTATCAAGGCAACACCATGAAACCAATCATGGAATGAATTTTGATGATGTAGTTGTGGTTGACAGGGATCTTGGGATCTTGGACAGAAGTTTATTAAATGAAATGTTACATATTAAATCTGATGTTACTTCGCTAAATTGAGAAGTGATATCAATAATCTTAGCGTCAATTGAGTCCTTACTGTCTGTGTTATGTCTTTCTGTGTCTATAACCACAATTGGTCCATACCAAGATCCAGATTATTCGTGAGTGAAAAATTGGTCGATACATCTGACACGTTAAACTAAAAGGCAATTAGAAGACTAAACTCTCCCTCGACAACAAAATACCCAGATACAACTAAATAATGAAGATTGGAAAACATTTCAGACCACGCTGCAAAATTATCCAAAGATTCATTAAATTCACTAATTTTGTGGTCCGCTTGACCCATTAATACATTACAATTAATTAAGGTTTATAGTTGAGATGAAAAAAAGTTAATGGCACGAGCGGGATTCGAACCCACTATCTTCGGTTAGATACGCCGCTGCTCTACCACTTGACTATCGTGACCTCGATCCACTCGATTTTTCATCTCAACTAAAAACCTGAATTAATTGTAATTATCCAAAGAGAACCGAGCCACATTATACCTCTCCGCAAGAGAATTCCAGGATCTGAACCAGGATATGTTCCCCTTAATAACTTCAAGTGATGAAATTTTTGCCAGGTGAGAATCAGGAGCTTGAAGCGAATTCAAAATAAACTTAAAATGTAACCTTAAAAAATAAACAAACAACAGTTATACACCAGTCTCAATATACAACATATAATTAGGAGTTGATGATGGCAGGGCAAACAACTTACGAACAAAAAAAACGGTGAACTTTTTCTATCTCTTCATATTCGCGATAGCCCCAAACTTGACCTGCATAGCAAAGAATTGCTCGACAAACGGCTGTGAAAATTTGATATTTACTTCTTATTGGTACAAGGTCGTTTGAAATTAGGCCAGAACAAACCTTATTTATAGCCAGTTTCGTTGCCAGGGCTTTCTTCTTTACATGTTTGACCATCGACAGTTTTGGGGTAAGCGTTACTCCCAGATAACAATACTCGCTCACCACTTCAATTCTCCTATTCCAATCTTCTTCATATTATGGGGGCTCGTCATCGAGAGAGTTGTATTTCTCGTGCCGTGGACTTCTACAAGGAGTTGAATCATTCCCTAACTCCTTGCAATGTTTTGTCTGCTCCAGCAATTGTTGTTCCTGAATTTCAGGCCTTGGGTTGGGAGTACTCCTGCCACTGCAGTGTGCTCTTTATGCAACTCAGGTGATCGTGAGGATGCATTTCATTTTCTCGCTAGATGCTCGGTCCTGAACGAATTGAGGTATCTGCATGTGGGTAAGGGTTTTCTGACGAGGGAAGAGCTCATAGCTCTTCTGAACGGCTCCGATTGCCTGGGTCTTGTTGATTTTGCTCGGAAAGCCTGGTTTTACAGATATGAATACATTGGAATGTAGGGAATTAATATTCTGTTCGTCTTATTTTGTTTCTTTTTTGTTTGTCTTTTGTTTTTTATTTTGTTCTGTTTGTCTTAATACATATAATTTCTAGTTTGTGGGCTTCTAAATACGAATTCTGTTTGCCTGTGGGGGACCCTTTGTAAGTTGGAATCCTTTTGTTCTTTGAAGTGTCATTTTTATTATTTTCAAAGTCGCAATTCAACCTTGTAATTTGAAAATCCTGTAAATAATTGTAACCTCTGAAGTTGATATTTTAAATTCTCCTTTTCTTATAATTATATAATTATGCATATTCTTGGGATAGTAATGTACTCCGAACTCTGGCTGACGGTTTTAATTCCATGCTATAATAATACTGTGTTTTTTTATTTTTAACTATAAATTTTTTCATTTTGTAAATAAAGTATATCTATAATGAAACCAAATATAGACATACGGCATCGAACCAAACCTTCCGATTTCCGCAGAATCCAGATGTATAATGATGACTGCTTTGATTAATTGTCAATGCCCTGTTTTATGTTTTCAACCGCACCATTCATAACGACCTAAACGTACTTTTTATAAATATCTTTCACTACAGCCTGTACCACTCTGTGAGTATTCACATGTAGTAACTATCCCCTTGAAGTATCCCAATATTCCTCCTCGACGTTTGCCTCCACAGTTGCCTCCGAAATTTAGTAGAGCCAACATTAGATAGCTTCTTCATTTGATTTATATGTGATTTATGTAACCTTAGAAAAGACTTTTCAACGTGGAATAACTTTTATTTTTAAGAGATATTTCAACTACGAGGTTATATGACTCCTCGGAGTGCCGGTGTATAAAATCGATTTTTGAGTTTGTAAGTAATACAAAACAATTAATTAAGGTTTTTATTTGAGATGAAAAAAAGTTAATGGCACGAGAGGGATTCGAACCCACAACCTTCGGCTAGATACGCCGCTGCTCTACTACCTGAGCTATCGTACCTGGTAACTTCCCATCTCATCCCTCCTTTTCACTAAAGTTTTCCGTGTCCATTTCATTTGTCGCCGAGAATCAAATAGATTTGAAAAATGGCAAAAAGGAGGGAAAATTCAAAGGTGGGGTTGGGATGGGTAGTTAGTGTCCGAGTGGATCGAGGTCACGATAGCTGAGGTGGTAGAGCAGCGGCGTATCTAGCCGAAGGTCGTGGGTTCGAATCCCTCTGATGCCATTAACTTTTTTTCATCTCAACTAAAAACCTTAGTTAATTGTCATCTATTAATTGGTCAAGCGGACCACGAAAGTAGTGAATTAGTAATACAAAACTTTAAACTACATAATATTTGTGTGATTTTGTATGAACGAATTAGATTGAGTCAGACGCGTTTCAAAACTTCGCCGTTTTAAGTACTGGGTCCCAGACCAAACCAGCCTGGATAGGCAGACCAAAGTGATTAATATCAACCTAGATATGTGCCGTTTGCGAATAATTTGGCTAGAAAAATTTGGAAAAGGTACAATTCAACTAAATTAGGCTACATTCTTTCTGATGCCAAGCGTATTTTCTACCGTGAGGATATTTTTCTGTAAAAATCGTCACCGAGCGAGTGCGATGACACGTGTTAAATAAATACATTAAAGGGTTGGGTAGATTATTCGAAATCGACCGGAGCTGAAAGTGATCATAAATCTTTGATATTTGCGAAACGCTTTCCAAATATTATTTAGTGTCGGCCGGACTGTAATATTGTTAGGTTTCCGTTCAGAACAATAGAAAATACGCACGCTTAATCTATTTCGTATCCGGTAATGTTAATTACTTAGTTACATTTTTCTTAATAGCAACAGTAGAAAATTGTATGAAGTACATTAACGTTTTATCAGAAATCGTTAGATTTCGTGGTCCGATTGCTCAAATAACATCTTTCAATTAATTAATCTTTATTTAAGGGATTGGTTGAGATAAAAAAGTCAGTGTCATGAGCGGGATTCGAACCCACGACCTTCCGCTAAATACGCCGCTGCTCTACCAATTGAGCTATCGTGATTTTGATCCACTCGGACACCAACTTCCAGTTTTTATCTCACCTAATACCTTACTTAAAGAATTATTAATCGAAAAGAATTTTCTAAATATTTTGTAGCGGTTTTAATGGCTGTCTCGGCATGTCTGCCGTCACGTTTTTTTCAGATGGGTTAGACTTTTACAAAGATAGTTTTTGTGTTGGTTCTCGTAGTTGTCCATTTTGGTGGTTCTGTTGGTAAATATTAAAAATTAACATTTTAGGTTTTATTGGTTGAGGGCGTGGTTTTTAGCATCTGGTCCGTCTAGCCTCGCTCTATCGTCATTTGGCATCAGAGATAATTTATAATGTGTTTCCCTTCCTAATTATTTTTTGATACGAATTTGCCCATTGTTGAGCATTTGTTAGAAGATGATTAGTTTTCATGGTCCGATTGACCAAATAAATTCTATTCAATTAATTAATCTTTAAGTAAGGTATCTGTTGAGATAAAAAAAGTAGTGTCACGAACGGGATTCGAACCAACGACCTTCGGCCAAATACGCCGCTGCTCTACCACTTGAGTTATTTTGACTTCTTTCGGCGTATTGAGCCGAAGGTTGTGGGTTCGAATCCCGCTCGTGACATTAACTTTTTCATTTCAACCAATACTTTAAAGAAATATTGATTAATTGAAAGAAGTTCTTTGGTGGCTCTCTCACCTTATACATTCGCGCCAATAAATATATTCACGTTTAACACACGCTAGGGACACAAAACAATGATTACAATAAATGAATCGGTCATTTTAAAATGTCATTTTCAACTTTTCAAATTTTACAGGAGAAACAAAAACCCTATTATAAAGCCATCATATTTTGTGGTCCGATAGGCCAAATAACTTCTTTCAATTAATTAATCTTTTTAGTTGAAATGAAAAAGTTGTCACGAGCGGGATTCGAACCCACATCCTTCGGCTCAATACACCACTGCTCTAACCACTTGAGCTGTCGTGTCTTCGATCCACTCGGACACTAACTTTCCACCTCAACCTACAACTTTTCGAATTTTCCCTTCTTTTTGCATTTTTCAAATGTCGTGTAATAAGAATTGGATTCTCGGCGACAAATAAATGGCCAAAGAGAGTTTTAGTGAAGATATACTTCGGTTTACTTATTAAATTAATTTCTTCGTCCGAGTGGATCGAAGTCACTACAGCTCAAGTGGTAGAGCAGCAGCATATTTAGCCGAAGGTCGTGGGTTCGAATCCCGCTCGTGACACTGACTTTTTTTATCTCAACCAATACCTTACACAAAGATTAATTAATTCGACAAACTGTTGGCCAATAAATTCGTTCTGTTTTTATTAATGGAACCAAACCGACTTTTTATTAAATATTTTTTTGAATAATGGTTTATTACAAAAAAAATAAAATTTAAAAAAATTTAAAAAAACCACTACGGGGTTCAAATCCCGCTCGTGACACTGACTTTTTCATTTCAACCTTGCCTGGCATAAAGATTAATTAATTGAAAAAATGTTATTCGGTCTATCGGACCACGAACTACAATGAATTTAATAAGTAAAATGAAATATATCTTCTCTAATGCTCTCCGTGGCCATTTCATTTGTGGCCAAGAATCGGATAGATTACATGACATTTAAAAAATGGCAAAAAGGTGGGAAAATTCGAAAGGTGGGGTTGAGGTGGGAAGTTAGTGTCCGAGTGGAGCTCAAGTGGTTGAGCAGCAGCGTATTTAGCCGAAGGTCGTAGGTTCGAACCGCACTGGTGACACTGACCTTTTTATCTCAACCAATACCTTACATAAAGATTAATTAATCGAAAAAAGTTATTCGGTCAATCGGACAAGAAACTCTAATGAATATGTCGTATATAAGTACAACCACGCACAATCAAGTTCTGTGTTGATGTTATTCCAACTTGTTTCGTCTTTCCATAGTCAGGTATAGGCGGATGATGCAAAATATATAAAAATAATACAGTTCTATTAAATCGATTTTAACAAGCTTGCTCCGTTGTTGAAGGGCAGCGTCCCCCAGTAGCCAGGGCAACCCGTGCGACCCCCCGGCTTGGAAACTTGTTGCTAACACGCCTTCGCACGCCTTTTTCACTTGCGAGGGAATCTGGCGATAATTGAAAAAACAGTTCCAATCGAGTGCGTACGAACTCGGTTTATCTCACGAACGCCCACGCCCTTATTGGCCCGATAATGAATTGCCACTTTCCGTCCAACATTTTTTCACCTCTTTGCAATTTCCTCAGATGACACGTTTTAATTACACTGACTAAAATATAATTAAAATTTTTCATCTCTTTTATTCCACCCGTCGGGAAACACTGGGAATATTATGACTGAAAACTGTATATTTGGAATAATCCCAAAGAGAATTCAATGTGCTTACTGCCATTACAAATAATCAATCAACGTATCCGGTTAACACAAACTCTTTAACAATTCCACTCGGAACTATTTCGCCCATCCAACCATCTCAAATTGCATATAATTACACAACACAATGTAAAATAATTATATCGTAGAAATGAACTTGAACTCTTTAAAAGAGACAATGAAATTTTTTCGACTATTTTGTGGCTTTTTGCGTTATTCTCGAAAAATACGTGGTTTATCAGCTAATTCCATTTCTAATCGATTCAGCTGGTCGATTTACATCGAAAAAGACGATAAAAAATTTCGATTTTTTTCTTTTTTTGAGTTTTTCTCGAAAAATGCTTGGTTTAAGAGCTTATATCCTTTTCTAATCAACTCAGCCGGTCGATTGGTCGATTTACATCGACAAAGACAACAACATAATTTTAGTTTTTTTTTTTTTTGCGATATGCTAATCAGCAGGTCGACAATGGGAAAAACCAAAGAAAAAAGAAAATTTTTTTATAGACTTTTCGATTAAACCTGACGATTAGATTCGAAAACGAATTATGCTCTTAAACGACATATTTGTCGAGAAAAACGCAAAAAAGACGAAAGCGAAACGTCAATTCAAAAATTTTTGATTTTTTCGTTAGATTCGTTTTCGAATCTAATCATCAGGTTTACATTGAAAAGTCTATAAAAATATTTTCGATTTTGTTTGGTTTTTCCCATTGTCGACCTGCTGATTAGCATATCGCAAAAAAAAAAATAGTTTTCCCATTGTTCTAGAAAACTACGTGATTTACGAGTTTAATACTGTTCCAATCGAATCGGGAAGTCGATTTATTTCGAAAAAGACAATAAACATTTGTTGCTTGTTTTTTTTTTTGGGGAGGGGGAACGTTTCTCGAAAACTACGTGATTGAGCTTAATTTCTTTTCCCATCGAATCAGCAGGTCGATTACATCGAAAAAGACAATTCGAAAATTTTCAATTTTTTTATCCTTTTTGCGTTTTTCTAGAAAAATACGTCGTTTACGAGCTTAAATCCTTTTCTAATCGACTAAAGCTATCGATTGGTCGATTTACATCGACAAAGACAACAATAAAACTTTCGATTTGTTTTTGTGATTTACAAATCAGGAGGTCGATTTAAATCGAAAAAGACAATTCAAAATGTTTAGATTTTTTTCGTATTTTTGGCGTTTTTCTCGAAAAATATGTCATTTACGAGATTAATTCGTTTTCGAATCTAATCATCATATTTACATTGAAAAAGTCTATAAAAAAATTTTCGATTCTGTTTGGTTTTTCCCATTGTTCTAGAAAACTACGTGATTTACGAGTTTAATTCCTATTCCAATCGACTCAGCACGTCGATATACTTGGAAAAAGACAATAAAAAATTTGTCGGTTTCTTTTGTTTTTTGGATGGTTTTTCTCGAAAAGTACGTATTCTACGAGCTTAATTCCTTTTCCCATCGAATCAGTAGGTCGATTTACATCGAAAAAGACAATTCGAAAGTTTTCAATTTTTTTTGGTACTGTTTGCATTTTTCTCGAAAAATACGTCGTTTACGAGCTTACATCCTTTTATAATCTTTTCAACCGGTCGATTGGTCGATTTATATCGACAAAGACAACAACAAAATTTTCGATTTTTTTTTTGCGATTTACAAATCATCAGGTCGATTTAAATTGAAAAAGAAATCAAAATTTTTCGATTTTTTCTTCTTTTTTGCGTTTTTCTCGAAAAATAGGTCATTTACGAGATTAATTCATTTTCGAATCGACTCAGCAGAGTTATACAGAAAAAGTCTATACAAAATTTTGTTCGGTTTCCCATTTTTCTTGAAACAAACGTGATTTTCGAGCTTCATTCCCATTCCAATCGACTCAGCAGGTCGATTTACATCGAAAAAGACAATAAACATTTTTTCGATTTTTTGGACCTTTTTTCGTTTTTCTCGAAAAATTCTTGGTTTACTAGCTTAAATCCTTTTCGAATCGACTCAGCTGGTCGACTTAAATCAAAAAATACAATATAAATTTTCGATTTTTTTCTCGGTTTTTAGCGTTTTTCTCGAAAAATAGTTGGTGTACGAGCTTAAATCCTTTTCCCATCGAATCAGCCGGTCGATTTACATCGACAAAGACAGCAAAAAAATTCGATTTTTTTATTGCGATTTTCTCAAAAACTAGTGGTTTAATTCTTTGTCCCATCGAATCAGCAGGTCGATTTACTTCAAGGACGAAATCTATTTTGAACTATTTCCGACTCCTTTCTTATTTTACACATTTTCCTATCCCCTTCTTGCACGTGCTAAATATTTTAAGAAAAGGTAACATTATTAAATACAAAATTTGGAAGATCATACGAATAGTGATAGAAAATTTTGGAATATCTACCTTGATTTTTTTTTCTTTGTTATTTTATCTTAAAAGTGGCAAATTTTAATTCTAGAAATTGGTGAGCTTGGATGTAGTAATTCGTTTTGGAAGGATTGAAAACGTAATGAACCGCTTTTCAGTTTGGCATTCGGGTAAGGGTAGAATAATGAGTTTCTGAGTTAATCCATAATGATTTTTAGATAAACAAGCCCCCATTGTTCTCTCCTTCTCTTTTTCAAAAAGTTCCATCTAAAGAGAGTTGTACGCCTGCCGTTTTATCCAATCCCCTTTTATGGCCTCGGACGGGACACCGTTGTACGGGACAACAAAGGGCCGAAAGGGAGGGCCCTTTTCTAAGACTGGCCCGCTGATAAATACATTATTCGCTTCCCTAATTCCAGCCCGGCTTTGGATAAGAGAATTATTAAATTCCCTTCAAATCCTTGTCTCACTCCCCTGTCTTTCTTTCACTTTCGGAAGCCTGGAGAAATATGGGAGAAAAGATGGATGTTAATCAAAGGGGTGTAATTGCATCTCATGCAAGGAGAAGGGGTGGTTTTTCAAGAGCTGCTTGCCCTCTTTTATCTCAGCGATGTGTTATCTTCTTAACTTGGCAGTAGAGATACAGTTATGAATGTTAGCTTGTAATATAGCAGTTCTTTGAATTACCCATATATCTAAAATACATGTCATGCTGTTATCAAATCAGATTCCATTCAACCACTTTCGATTGATGATGAATGATCTATAGACGTTTTTTATAACGCCTAACAATATTTGGCGATAATTGAAAAACAAACAAAATAAATTTATTACAATTCCATTTAATGAACTGATAGAAAATAAACAAGTTTTAAGCCGGGAACACACCCGATGCGACGCTATGGGACGCTACCCGATGCTTGTCACGTTTGATAGGGTGTGCACATCTATGCGACGTAAAGCGCACGCAAAGTCACACAGCTTTATCACAAATCAGCATCACAATCGCAACAATTGTTCTTAATGCACTATTTTGAGCAAAACTATGTAATAAATTCTTAGTTAAATTTCATGACCATGTAATAAATTGTTTGTTAAACTTAGTTATTTTAAATAAAGTTATTCCGGTGATTTGATACATTTTCTGCCTAACCAACACAATTAAATAATTGTTATAAAAACTTACGAATTTTTCATCTCGTTTAATTTGGCTTACATTTAAATATATGTAATTGATATAATTACAAAATTACATATTCTTAGTTTGAAATAAACTACAAAAAATATGAGTGTTCTGTTCTGACGCTACTCGACGACAATGGTTTAATTTTATGAGCAAAACAAAGAAACAATTGGTGAATTAATTTTAAGTGCAAAACCGTGTAATAAATTGTTAAATTCATTATATCAAAAAATGGTGTACCGGTGATTTGATCAATTTTCTACCAAAACATTAAAATTTATTTTTTTAAATCAAAGCTAAGGAATTTTTGATCTCGGTCAATTTGGTTTATATTACAATAAGTATGTTGTAATTAATATAATGACAATAATACATGTACTTTGAAATAAAAATATGAGTGTCCGGTTCTTTTGTCTTCGACTGTACTCGATGCGACCAAATTAACGACAAAATTACATATACATAGTTTGAAATAAACTACAAAAAATTTGAGTATCCTGTTCTGACGCTACTCGACGAAAATGGAGCGACGAATTTTATGAGCAAAATGTGTAATAAATTGTTAAATAAATTCATTATATGAAAAAATGGTATGCCGGTGTTTTGAGCAATTTTCTACCAAACCATTAAAATTAATTTTGTTTAAGTAAAAACTAATGAATTTTTGATCTCAGTTCATTTGGTTTATTTTAAATTAAGTATGTTGTAATTAATGTAACGGCAATAATACATGTAGTTTGAATAAAAATATGAGTGTCCGGTTCTTTTATCTTCGACTGTACTCGATGCGACCAAATTAATGACAAAATTACATATACGTAGTTTGAAATAAACTACAAAAAATATATGTATCCTGTTCTGACGCTACTCGACGAAAATGATCTAATTGTATTAGCAAAACTATGAAATAAATTGTTAGTTAAATTCTTTATATCAAAAAATCGTATTCCGGTGTTTTGATCAATTTTCTACCAAATCATCATAATTAAATAATTTTTATAAAAACTAAAAAATTTAAAAAACTAATGAATTTTTGATCTCGTTTAATTGGGTTTATATTAATATAAGAATGTTGTAATTAATATAATGATAAAATGACATATACTTATTTTGAAGGGATGGGTTTTTTTTCTTCGACCGAACTCGATGCGACCCGACAAAAATCTGGACCGTGGGGATCGCGTAGCGTAAAGTAGGGTAGCGTTGCGGGTAATACGATCTTATGGAAAATTGGAGTTTGGATTTGCGTCGGGTAGCGTCGCATGGCGTAGCATCGGGTAAGTGTGTTCCCGGCTTTAAGCTACCGCCACACAAGACGGAATGAGATGGAAGTTTTGTGACGGAAATTTCGCGTCCAAAAATCAGCTCAACCCGAACAAATCACATAAACAGCGGAAATAAACGGAATGACTTCAACGACTGTTTGGATATGCAGTAGATAACGTGACTCAGTTGATCGTGTACGGAACAATGAAACAACTGTCCATTTTGTATACTTACAAGGCATTGGAGAAGCAGAAGAGAAAGAGAGAACATTGGATTCATCCATTGAATGTGAAAAGGGTAGCACTTGGTGCATTATATAGTCTGTGTGAGGAACTTCGACGCTCTCCTGTCAAGTTTTTACAATACTATGGAACTAGCGAACTTCCACAATTGGTCTAAGTCTATCATAGATCAGCTTCTCTTGCAGTTTGGGTGTCCGACTGCCTACCATTTCGCATCTACTTTACACTGTTTTGATCTTTATAGACGGAACCCAGAGGACCATTCCGTCGACGGACGCTGGTGCACCAACTGAGCTCGAAGGAGTCATTACGACGGAAATTTCCGTTCAGTCTGTCCCTAGCTGTGTGTTTTGAATGTAAGCTTGTGCAGCGGAAATTTCCGTCGCATTCCTTTTAGTGTGGCGCCGGCCCGTCATATTGGGAGTATACGACTCGTAAAAGAATGGTCATCCTGATTAAGAATAGGCCATGCGAGGTGAACACAAGGACTTTTCGGCCCGGCAGGCAGAAAAAGGTCGCTCGAGAGCGTTAAGAGGATTAGTAACACTCGTTAAAAGTAAAGAACAAGTTATTAATGTGTTTACGTTTTAAAACAACGATTAATTTTTATAACATATTATTATGTAAAATAAACCCATAAATACAAGTGTCTTTTTGTGTTTTCCGTGTTCGGTGTGATTTATTCCAATCAGCTTTCAATAATTTCCATGAGGTAGGATTTTCTGTTGTTACCGGAGCAGATGTCATTTCATTCACAATTGAGTCTAATAAATTTTTAATGTGTAGGGTGTGTCCTTTTTAAACCGCTCGAACAAAACGGAGCGATTGTAAAGCCAACAATGTATTTTGGCAATGAATCATCTAATTTTTACAGTTTATTATAAATTCAAAGATCAATCCGAATCGCCCCAAATTTAATCAAAAATTCTAGTTATTGATTATAGAGATCGTGAGATGCGGTCTGGTGTGATGTACGTTTAGAAAAACAATTATTAATTATTCAGAAATCGTGAGATGCGATCTAGTGTGATGTAGGTTTCAGAAAAACATTTTCTTTATCGTGCCAACGTTTCGATCGACGCACTCTCAACACGACACCCAAGAATGGCACAATTATACAGAAGACAAACACTTTGAGCCCTGAAGATGATCTCAATAAAGATCGAAACGTTGCCACGATAAAGAAAATGCTTTTCTGAAACCTACATCACACAAGACTGCATCTCACAATTTCTGAATAATTATCGATTAACGGTCACTAATCACCACACACGTTTAGAAAAACATTTTATTTATCGTGCAATTTTGATAAATCTGAGGCGCCTGAAGATGATCTCAATAGCAATCGAAACGTTGGAAAAAAATGTTTAATGTAAATACTACACACTAGTCATAATTAAATCCATTAGGTTTCGTGGATTGACCAAATAATCTAATAATTAATTTTCAATTAATTAATCTTTAAGTAAGGTATCGGTTGAGATAAAAAAGTCAGTGTCATGAGCGGGATTCGAACCGCCGAGAATCGAATAGATTACACGACATTTAAAAAATGGCAAAAAGGAGGGAAAATTCGAAAGGACGGGTTGAGGTGGGAAGTTAGTGTCCGAGTGGAGCTCAAGTGGTAGAGCAGCGGAGTATTTAGCCGAAGGTCGTGGGTTCGAATCCCCCTCGTGACACTGACTTTATCTCAACCAATACCTTACTTAACGAATAATTAATTGACTGAACAAAGGCCAGTGGAAAAAATTGCGATCGTTTTAGATGAGATATTCATTTTACAAAAACCTATTTGCTTCAAAGCCCAATGAATTTTATTTAGTCTCAGATATATACTGATCACGTCTTCCTTCCCATGTCACATTGGAATCTAAATGGTTATCCGTTTATATTTTTGCTGTACCGAATCCGAGTGATAGATTTTGAAGTGATCCAGTTGGCTAGGTTGGGGGAATCGATTTGCTAACGAGCGCCACGTACGCCCTAACGCTCCAAACCAAATCTAATCGTGTGTCCTTCCTCCATTTACATACAAAATGCCTATTTCCGTTTTAA